>NC_089842.1:222333396-222701875 GCF_035609145.1 Eleutherodactylus coqui | reverse complement strand
TCAGCCAGCCTGCAGCAGCGAGCCGGCGGGGCGCTGCGGCTGCCTTTCTAAAGGCAGCCAGCCTGCAGCAGCAGCCGGCGGGGCGCTGCAGCGGTGCCTTTCTAAAGGCAGCCAGCCTGCAGCAGCCGGCGGGGCGCTGCGGCTGCCTTTCTAAAGGCAGCCAGCCTGCAGCAGCCGGCGGGGGCGCTGCGGCTGCCTTTCTAAAGGCAGCCAGCCTGCAGCAGCAGCAGCCGGCGGGGCGCTGCGGCTGCCTTTCTAAAGGCAGCCAGCCTGCAGCAGCAGCATCGGCGGGGCGCTGCGGCTGCCTTTCTAAAGGCAGCCAGCCTGCAGCAGCCGGCGGGGCGCTGCGGCTGCCTTTCTAAAGGCAGCCAGCCTGCAGCAGCCGGGGCGCTGCGGCTGCCTTTCTAAGGCAGCAGCTGAGCAGCAGCAGCCGGCGGGGCGCTGCGGCTGCCTTTCTAAAGGCAGCCAGCCTGCAGGCAGCCGGCGGGGGCGCTGCGGCTGCCTTTCTAAAGGCAGCCAGCCTGGCAGCAGCAGCAGCCGGCGGGGCGCTGCGGCTGCCTTTCTAAAGGCAGCCAGCCTGCAGCAGCAGCAGCCGGCGGGGGCGCTGCAGCTGCCTTTCTAAAGGCAGCCAGCCTGCAGCAGCCAGCGGCGGAGCTGCGGCTGCCTTTCTAAAGGCAGCCAGCCTGCAGCAGCAGCAGCCGGCGGGGCGCTGCGGCTGCCTTTCTAAAGGCAGCCAGCCTGCAGCAGCATAGCCGGCGGGGCGCTGCGGCTGCCTTTCTAAAGGCAGCCAGCCTGCAGCAGCAGCCGGCGGGGCGCTGCGGGTGCCTTTCTAAAGGCAGCCAGCCTGCAGCAGCCGGCGGGGCGCTGCGGCTGCCTTTCTAAAGGCAGCCAGCCTGCAGCAGCCGGCGGGGCGCTGCGGCTGCCTTTCTAAAGGCAGCCAGCCTGCAGCAGCAGCAGCCGGCGGGGCGCTGCGGCCTGCCTTTCTAAAGGCAGCCAGCCTGCAGCAGCAGCAGCCGGCGGGCGCTGCGGCTGCCTTTCTAAAGGCAGCCAGCCTGCAGCAGCAGCAGCCGGCGGGGCGCTGCGGCTGCCTTTCTAAAGGCAGCAGCCTGCAGCATCCGGCGGGGCGCTGCGGCTGCCTTTCTAAAGGCAGCCAGCCTGCAGCAGCAGTAGCCGGCGGGGCGCTGCGGCTGCCTTTCTAAAGGCAGCCAGCCTGCAGCAGCAGCCGGCGGGGCGCTGCGGCTGCCTTTCTAAAGGCAGCCAGCCTGCAGCAGCAGTAGCCGGCGGGGCGCGCTGCGGCCTGCCTTTCTAAAGGCAGCCAGCCTGCAGCAGCCGGCGGGGCGCTGCGACTTGCCTTTCTAAAGGCAGCCAGCCTGCAGCAGACGGCGGGGCGCTGCGGCTGCCTTTCTAAAGGCAGCCAGCCTGCAGCAGCAGCAGCGGGCGGGGCGCTGCGGCTGCCTTTCTAAAGGCAGCCAGCCTGCAGCAGCCGGCGGGGCGCTGCGGCTGCCTTTCTAAAGGCAGCCAGCCTGCAGCACCAGCAGCCGGCGGGGCGCTGCGGCTGCTTTCTAAAGGCAGCCAGCCTGCAGCAGCCGGCGGGGCGCTGCGGGCTGCCTTTCTAAAGGCAGCCAGCCTGCAGCAGAGCCGGCGGGGCGCTGCGGCTGCCTTCTAAAGGCAGCCAGCCTGCAGCAGCAGTAGCCGGCGGGGCGCTGCGGCTGCCTTTCTAAAGGCAGCCAGCCTGCAGCAGCAGCCGGCGGGGCGCTGCGGCTGCCTTTCTAAAGGCAGCCAGCCTGCAGCAGCCGGCGGGGCGCTGCGGCTGCCTTTCTAAAGGCAGCCAGCCTGCAGCAGCAGCAGCCGGCGGGGCGCTGCGGCTGCCTTTCTAAAGGCAGCCAGCCTGCAGCAGCAGCAGCCGGCGGGGCGCTGCGGCTGCCTTTCTAAAGGCAGCCAGCCTGCAGCAGCAGCAGCCGGCGGGGCGCTGCGGCTGCCTTTCTAAAGGCAGCCAGCCTGCAGCAGCAGCAGCCGGCGGGGCGCTGCGGCTGCCTTTCTAAAGGCAGCCAGCCTGCAGCAGCCCGGCGGGGCGCTGCGGCTGCCTTTCTAAAGGCAGCCAGCCTGCAGCAGCAGCAGCAGCCGGCGGGGCGCTGCGGCTGCCTTTCTAAAGGCAGCCAGCCTGCAGCAGCCGGCGGGGCGCTGCGGCTGCCTTTCTAAAGGCAGCCAGCCTGCAGCAGCAGCAGCCGGCGGGGCGCTGCGGCTGCCTTTCTAAAGGCAGCCAGCCTGCAGCAGCAGCAGCCGCGGGCGCTGCAGCTGCCTTTCTAAAGGCAGCCAGCCTGCAGCAGCAGCGGGAGCTGCGGCTGCCTTTTCTAAAGGCAGCCAGCCTGCAGCAGCAGCAGCCGGCGGGGCGCTGCGGCTGCCTTTCTAAAGGCAGCTAGCCTGCAGCAGCAGTAGCCGGCGGGGCGCTGCGGCTGCCTTTCTAAAGGCAGCCAGCCTGCAGCAGCAGCCGGCGGGGCGCTGCGGGTGCCTTTCTAAAGGCAGCCAGCCTGCAGCAGCCGGCGGGGCGCTGCGGCTGCCTTTCTAAAGGCAGCCAGCCTGCAGCAGCCGGCGGGGCGCTGCGGCTGCCTTTCTAAAGGCAGCCAGCCTGCAGCAGCAGCAGCCGGCGGGGCGCTGCGGCTGCCTTTCTAAAGGCAGCCAGCCTGCAGCAGCAGCAGCCGGCGGGGCGCTGCGGCTGCCTTTCTAAAGGCAGCCAGCCTGCAGCAGCAGCAGCCGGCGGGGCGCTGCGGCTGCCTTTCTAAAGGCAGCCAGCCTGCAGCAGCCGGCGGGGCGCTGCGGCTGCCTTTCTAAAGGCAGCCAGCCTGCAGCAGCAGTAGCCGGCGGGGCGCTGCGGCTGCTTTCTAAAGGCAGCCAGCCTGCAGCAGCAGCCGGCGGGGCGCTGCGGCTGCCTTTCTAAAGGCAGCCAGCCTGCAGCAGCAGTAGCCGGCGGGGCGCTGCGGCTGCCTTTCTAAAGGCAGCCAGCCTGCAGCAGCCGGCGGGGCGCTGCGACTGCCTTTCTAAAGGCAGCCAGCCTGCAGCAGACGGCGGGGCGCTGCGTGCTGCTCTTTCTAAAGGCAGCCAGCCTGCAGCAAGCAGCAGCGGGCGGTAGGGCGCTGCGGCTGCCTTTCTAAAGGCAGCCAGCCTGCAGCAGCCGGCGGGGCGCTGCGGCTGCCTTTCCTAAAGGCAGCCAGCCTGCAGCAGCAGCAGCCGGCGGGGCGCTGCGGCTGCCTTTCTAAAGGCAGCCAGCCTGCAGCAGCCAGCGGGAGCTGCGGCTGCCTTTCTAAAGGCAGCCAGCCTGCAGCAGCAGCAGGCCGGCGGGGCGCTGCGGCTGCCTTTCTAAAGGCAGCCAGCCTGCAGCAGCCGGCGGGGCGCTGCGGCTGCCTTTCTAAAGGCAGCCAGCCTGCAGCAGCCGAGGCAGCCAGCCTGCAGCAGCAGCCGGCGGGGCGCTGCGGCTGCCTTTCTAAAGGCAGCCAGCCTGCAGCAGCAGCCGGCGGGGCGCTGCGGCTGCCTTTCTAAAGGCAGCCAGCCGCAGCAGCAGCAGCCGGCGGGGCGCTGCGGCTGCCTTTCTAAAGGCAGCCAGCCTGCAGCAGCAGCAGCCGGCGGGGCATCTGCGGCTGCCTTTCTAAAGGCAGCCAGCCTGCAGCAGCCGGCGGGGCGCTGCGGCTGCCTTTCTAAAGGCAGCCAGCCTGCAGCAGCAGTAGCCGGCGGGGCGCTGCGGCTGCCTTTCTAAAGGCAGCCAGCCTGCAGCAGCAGCCGGCGGGGCGCTGCGGCTGCCTTTCTAAAGGCAGCCAGCCTGCAGCAGCAGCGGCGGGGCGCTGCGGCTGCCTTTCTAAAGGCAGCCAGCCTGCAGCAGCCGGCGGGGCGCTGCGGCTGCCTTTCTAAAGGCAGCCAGCCTGCAGCAGCCGGCGGGGCGCTGCGGCTGCCTTTCTAGAAGCAGCCAGCCTGCAGCACAGCACCGGCGGGGCGCTGCGGCTGCCTTTCTAAAGGCAGCCAGCCTGCAGCAGCCAGCGGGGAGCTGCGGTTGCCTTTCTAAAGGCAGCCAGCCTGCAGCAGCAGCAGCCGGCGGGGCGCTGCGGCTGCCTTTCTAAAGGCAGCCAGCCTGCAAGCAGCCGCGGGGCGCTGCGGCTGCCTTTCTAAAGGCAGCCAGCCTGCAGCAGCAGCCGGCGGGGCGCTGCGGCTGCCTTTCTAAAGGCAGCCAGCCTGCAGCAGCAGCCGGCGGGGCGCTGCGGCTGCCTTTCTAAAGGCAGCCAGCCTGCAGCAGCAGCCGGCGGGGCGCTGCGGCTGCCTTTCTAAAGGCAGCCAGCCTGCAGCAGCAGCAGCCGGCGGGGCGCTGCGGCTGCCTTTCTAAAGGCAGCCAGCCTGCAGCAGCAGCAGCCGGCGGGGCACTGCGGCTGCCTTTCTAAAGGCAGCCAGCCTGCAGCAGCCGGCGGGGCGCTGCGGCTGCTTTCTAAAGGCAGCCAGCCTGCAGCAAGCAGCAGCCGGCGGGGGCGCCGCGGCTGCCTTTCTAAAGGCTAGCCAGCCTGCAGCAGCCGGCGGGGTGCTGCGGGCTGCCTTTCTAAAGGCAGCCAGCCTGCAGCAGCCGGCGGGGCGCTGCGGCTGCCTTTCTAAAGGCAGCCAGCCTGCTGCAGCCGGCTGGGCGCTGCGGCTGCCTTTCTAAAGGCAGCCAGCCTGCAGCAGCCGGCGGGGCGCTGCGGCTGCTTTTCTAAAGGCAGCCAGCCTGCAGCAGCAGCAGCCGGCGGGGGCGCTGCGGCTGCCTTTGATCTAAAGGCAGCCAGCCTGCAGCAGCAGCAGCCGGCGGGGCGCTGCGGCTTGCCTTTCTAAAGGCAGCCAGCCTGCAGCAGCAGCAGCCGGCGGGGCGCTGCGGCTGCCTTTCTAAGCAGCCAGCCTGCAGCAGCCGGCGGGGCGCTGCGGCTGCCTTTCTAAAGGCAGCCAGCCTGCAGCAGCAGCAGCAGCCGGCGGGGCGCTGCGGCTGCCTTTCTAAAGGCAGCCAGCCTGCAGCAGCCGGCGGGGCGCTGCGGCTGCCTTTCTAAAGGCAGCCAGCCTGCAGCAGCAGCAGCCGGCGGGCGTGCGGCTGCCTTTCTAAAGGCAGCCAGCTGCAGCAGCAGCAGCCGGCGGGGCGCTGCAGCTGCCTTTCTAAAGGCAGCCAGCCTGCAGCAGCCGGCGGGGGCGCTGCGGCTGCCTTTCTAAAGGCAGCCAGCCTGCAGCAGCAGCAGCCGGCGGGGCGCTGCGGCTGCCTTTCTAAAGGCAGCCAGCCTGCAGCAGCAGTAGCCGGCGGGGCGCTGCGGCTGCCTTTCTAAAGGCAGCCAGCCTGCAGCAGCAGCCGGCGGGGCGCTGCGGGTGCCTTTCTAAAGGCAGCCAGCCTGCAGCAGCCGGCGGGGCGGCTGCGGCTGCCTTTCTAAAGGCAGCCAGCCTGCAGCAGCCCGGCGGGGGCGCTGCGGCTGCCTTTCTAAAGGCAGCCAGCCTGCAGCAGCAGCAGCCGGCGGGGCGCTGCGGGCTGCCTTTCTAAAGGCAGCCAGCCTGCAGCAGCAGCAGCCGGCGGGGCGCTGCGGCTGCCTTTCTAAAGGCAGCCAGCCTGCAGCAGCAGCAGCGGCGGGGCGCTGCGGCTGCCTTTCTAAAGGCAGCCAGCCTGCAGCAGCCGGCGGGGCGCTGCGGCTGCCTTTCTAAAGGCAGCCAGCCTGCAGCAGCAGTAGCCGGCGGGGCGCTGCGGCTGCCTTTCTAAGGCAGCCAGCCTGCAGCAGCAGCCGGCGGGCGCTGCGGCTGCCTTTCTAAAGGCAGCCAGCCTGCAGCCAGCAGTAGCCGGCGGGGCGCTGCGGCTGCCTTTCTAAAGGCAGCCAGCCTGCAGCAGCCGGCGGGGCGCTGCGACTGCCTTTCTAAAGGCAGCCAGCCTGCAGCAGACGGCGGGGCGCTGCGGCTGCCTTTCTAAAGGCAGCCAGCCTGCAGCCAGCAGCAGCGGGCGGGGCGCTGCGGCTGCCTTTCTAAAGGCAGCCAGCCTGCAGCAGCCGGCGGGGCGCTTGCGGCTGCCTTTCTAAAGGCAGCCAGCCTGCAGCAGCAGCAGCCGGCGGGGGCGCTGCGGCTGCCTTTCTAAAGGCAGCCAGCCTGCAGCACCAGCAGCCGGCGGGGCGCTGCGGCTGCCTTTCTAAAGGCAGCCAGCCTGCAGCAGCCGGCGGGGCGCTGCGGCTGCCTTTCTAAGGCAGCCAGCCTGCAGCAGCCGGCGGGGCGCTGCGGCTGCCTTTCTAAAGGCAGCCAGCCTGCAGCAGCAGTAGCCGGCGGGGCGCTGCGGCTGCCTTTCTAAAGGCAGCCAGCCTGCAGCAGCAGCCGGCGGGGCGCTGCGGCTGCCTTTCTAAAGGCAGCCAGCCTGCAGCAGCCGGCGGGGCGCTGCGGCTGCCTTTCTAAAGGCAGCCAGCCTGCAGCAGCAGCAGCCGGCGGGGCGCTGCGGCTGCCTTTCTAAAGGCAGCCAGCCTGCAGCAGCAGCAGCCGGCGGGGCGCTGCGGCTGCCTTTCTAAAGGCAGCCAGCCTGCAGCAGCAGCAGCCGGCGGGGCGCTGCGGCTGCCTTTCTAAAGGCAGCCAGCCTGCAGCAGCAGCAGCCGGCGGGGCACTGCGGCTGCCTTTCTAAGGCAGCCAGCCTGCAGCAGCCGGCGGGGCGCTGCGGCTGCCTTTCTAAAGGCAGCCAGCCTGCAGCAGCAGCAGCCGGCGGGGCGCTGCAGCTGCCTTTCTAAAGGCAGCCAGCCTGCAGCAGCCAGCGGGGAGCTGCGGCTGCCTTTCTAAAGGCAGCCAGCCTGCAGCAGCAGCAGCCGGCGGGGCGCTGCGGCTGCCTTTCTAAAGGCAGCCAGCCTGCAGCAGCAGTAGCCGGCGGGGCGCTGCGGCTGCCTTTCTAAAGGCAGCCAGCCTGCAGCAGCAGCCGGCGGGGGCGCTGCGGGTGCCTTTCTAAAGGCAGCCAGCCTGCAGCAGCCGGCGGGGCGCTGCGGCTGCCTTTCTAAAGGCACCAGCCTGCAGCAGCCGGCGGGGCGCTGCGGCTGCCTTCTAAGGCAGCCAGCCTGCAGCAGCAGCAGCCGGCGGGGCGCTGCGGCTGCCTTTCTAAAGGCAGCCAGCCTGCAGCAGCAGCAGCCGGCGGGGCGCTGCGGCTGCCTTTCTAAAGGCAGCCAGCCTGCAGCAGCAGCAGCCGGCGGGGGCGCTGCGGCTGCCTTTCTAAAGGCAGCCAGCCTGCAGCAGCGGCGGGGCGCTGCGGCTGCCTTTCTAAAGGCAGCCAGCCTGCAGCAGCAGTAGCCGGCGGGGCGCTGCGGCTGCCTTTCTAAAGGCAGCCAGCCTGCAGCAGCAGCCGGCGGGGCGCTGCGGCTGCCTTTCTAAAGGCAGCCAGCCTGCAGCAGCAGTAGCCGGCGGGGCGCTGCGGCTGCCTTTCTAAAGGCAGCCAGCCTGCAGCAGCCGGCGGGGCGCTGCGACTGCCTTTCTAAAGGCAGCCAGCCTGCAGCAGACGGCGGGGCGCTGCGGCTGCCTTTCTAAAGGCAGCCAGCCTGCAGCAGCAGCAGCGGGCGGGGCGCTGCGGCTGCCTTTCTAAAGGCAGCCAGCCTGCAGCAGCCGGCGGGGCGCTGCGGCTGCCTTTCTAAAGGCAGCCAGCCTGCAGCAGCAGCAGCCGGCGGGGCGCTGCGGCTGCCTTTCTAAAGGCAGCCAGCCTGCAGCACCAGCAGCCGGCCGGGGCGCTGCGGCTGCCTTTCTAAAGGCAGCCAGCCTGCAGCAGCCGGCGGGGCGCTGCGGCTGCCTTTCTAAAGGCAGCCAGCCTGCAGCAGCCGGCGGGGCGCTGCGGCTGCCTTTCTAAAGGCAGCCAGCCTGCAGCAGCAGTAGCCGGCGGGGCGCTGCGGCTGCCTTTCTAAAGGCAGCCAGCCTGCAGCAGCAGCCGGCGGGGCGCTGCGGCTGCCTTTCTAAAGGCAGCCAGCCTGCAGCAGCCGGCGGGGCGCTGCGGCTGCCTTTCTAAAGGCAGCCAGCCTGCAGCAGCAGCAGCCGGCGGGGCGCTGCGGCTGCCTTTCTAAAGGCAGCCAGCCTGCAGCAGCAGCAGCCGGCGGGGCGCTGCGGCTGCCTTTCTAAAGGCAGCCAGCCTGCAGCAGCAGCAGCCGGCGGGGCACTGCGGCTGCCTTTCTAAAGGCAGCCAGCCTGCAGCAGCCGGCGGGGCGCTGCGGCTGCCTTTCTAAAGGCAGCCAGCCTGCAGCAGCAGTAGCCGGCGGGGCGCTGCGGCTGCCTTTCTAAAGGCAGCCAGCCTGCAGCAGCAGCCGGCGGGGCGCTGCGGCTGCCTTTCTAAAGGCAGCCAGCCTGCAGCAGCCGGCGGGGCGCTGCGGCTGCCTTTCTAAAGGCAGCCAGCCTGCAGCAGCCGGCGGGGCGCTGCGGCTGCCTTTCTAAAGGCAGCCAGCCTGCAGCAGCCGGCGGGGCGCTGCGACTGCCTTTCTAAAGGCAGCCAGCCTGCAGCAGACGGCGGGGCGCTGCTGCTGCCTTTCTAAAGGCAGCCAGCCTGCAGCAGCAGCAGCCGGCGGGGCGCTGCGGCTGCCTTTCTAAAGGCAGCCAGCCTGCAGCAGCCGGCGGGGCGCTGCGGCTGCCTTTCTAAAGGCAGCCAGCCTGCAGCAGCAGCAGCCGGCGGGGCGCTGCGGCTGCCTTTCTAAAGGCAGCCAGCCTGCAGCAGCAGCAGCCGGCGGGGCGCTGCGGCTGCCTTTCTAAAGGCAGCCAGCCTGCAGCAGCCAGCGGGGAGCTGCGGCTGCCTTTCTAAAGGCAGCCAGCCTGCAGCAGCAGCAGCCGGCGGGGCGCTGCGGCTGCCTTTCTAAAGGCAGCCAGCCTGCAGCAGCCGGCGGGGCGCTGCGGCTGCCTTTCTAAAGGCAGCCAGCCTGCAGCAGCCGAGGCAGCCAGCCTGCAGCAGCAGCCGGCGGGGCGCTGCGGCTGCCTTTCTAAAGGCAGCCAGCCTGCAGCAGCAGCCGGCGGGGCGCTGCGGCTGCCTTTCTAAAGGCAGCCAGCCTGCAGCAGCAGCAGCCGGCGGGGCGCTGCGGCTGCCTTTCTAAAGGCAGCCAGCCTGCAGCAGCAGCAGCCGGCGGGGCACTGCGGCTGCCTTTCTAAAGGCAGCCAGCCTGCAGCAGCCGGCGGGGCGCTGCGGCTGCCTTTCTAAAGGCAGCCAGCCTGCAGCAGCAGCAGCCGGCGGGGCGCCGCGGCTGCCTTTCTAAAGGCAGCCAGCCTGCAGCAGCCGGCGGGGTGCTGCGGGCTGCCTTTCTAAAGGCAGCCAGCCTGCAGCAGCCGGCGGGGCGCTGCGGCTGCCTTTCTAAAGGCAGCCAGCCTGCTGCAGCCGGCTGGGCGCTGCGGCTGCCTTTCTAAAGGCAGCCAGCCTGCAGCAGCCGGCGGGGCGCTGCGGCTGCTTTTCTAAAGGCAGCCAGCCTGCTGCAGCCGGCGGTACGCTGCGGCCGCCTTTCTAGCTGTGGACGCCTTTCTGAAGGCAGCCAGCCTGCAGCAGCCGGCGGGGCGCTGCGGCTGCCTTTCTGAAGGCAGCCAGCCTGCAGCAGCAGCAGCCGGCGGGGCGCTGCGGCTGCCTTTCTGAAGGCAGCCAGCCTGCAGCAGCAGCAGCCGGCGGGGCGCTGCGGCTGCCTTTCTGAAGGCAGCCAGCCTGCAGCAGCAGCAGCAGCCGGCGGGGCGCTGCGGACGCCTTTCTGAAGGCAGCCAGCCTGCAGCAGCAGCAGCCGGCGGGGCGCTGCGGCCGCCTTTCTAAAGGCAGCCAGCCTGCAGCAGCCGGCGGTACGCTGCGGCAGCCTTTCTAGCTGCGGACGCCTTTCTAAAGGCAGCCAGCCTGCAGCAGCAGCAGCCGGCAGGGCGCTGCGGCTGCCTTTCTAAAGGCAGCCAGCCTGCAGCAGCAGCAGCTGGCGGGGCGCCGCGGCTGCCTTTCTAAAGGCAGCCAGCCTGCAGCAGCCGGCGGGGTGCTGCGGGCTGCCTTTCTAAAGGCAGCCAGCCTGCAGCAGCCGGCGGGGCGCTGCGGCTGCCTTTCTGAAGGCAGCCAGCCTGCAGCAGCAGCAGCCGGCGGGGCGCTGCGGCTGCCTTTCTGAAGGCAGCCAGCCTGCAGCAGCAGCAGCCGGCGGGGTGCTACGGCTGCCTTTCTAAAGGCAGCCAGCCTGCAACTGCAGTAGCCGGCGGGGCGCTGCGGCTGCCTTTCTGAAGGCAGCCAGCCTGCAGCAGCCGGCGGGGCGCTGCGGCTGCCTTTCTAAAGGCAGCCGGCCTGCAGCAGCCGGCGGGGCGCTGCGGCTGCCTTTCTGAAGGCAGCCAGCCTGCAGCAGCAGCTGGCGGGGCGCTGCGGCTGCCTTTCTAAAGGCAGCCAGCCTGCAGCAGCAGCAGCCGGCGGGGCGCTGCGGCTGCCTTTCTAAAGGCAGCCAGCCTGCAGCAGCAGCCGGCGGGGCGCTGCGGCTGCCTTTCTAAAGGCAGCCAGCCTGCAGCAGCAGCAGCCGGCGGGGCGCTGCGGCTGCCTTTCTAAAGGCAGCCAGCCTGCAGCAGCAGCAGCCGGCGGGGCACTGCGGCTGCCTTTCTAAAGGCAGCCAGCCTGCAGCAGCCGGCGGGGCGCTGCGGCTGCCTTTCTAAAGGCAGCCAGCCTGCAGCAGCAGCAGCCGGCGGGGCGCCGCGGCTGCCTTTCTAAAGGCAGCCAGCCTGCAGCAGCCGGCGGGGTGCTGCGGGCTGCCTTTCTAAAGGCAGCCAGCCTGCAGCAGCCGGCGGGGCGCTGCGGCTGCCTTTCTAAAGGCAGCCAGCCTGCTGCAGCCGGCTGGGCGCTGCGGCTGCCTTTCTAAAGGCAGCCAGCCTGCAGCAGCCGGCGGGGCGCTGCGGCTGCTTTTCTAAAGGCAGCCAGCCTGCTGCAGCCGGCGGTACGCTGCGGCCGCCTTTCTAGCTGTGGACGCCTTTCTGAAGGCAGCCAGCCTGCAGCAGCCGGCGGGGCGCTGCGGCTGCCTTTCTGAAGGCAGCCAGCCTGCAGCAGCAGCAGCCGGCGGGGCGCTGCGGCTGCCTTTCTGAAGGCAGCCAGCCTGCAGCAGCAGCAGCCGGCGGGGCGCTGCGGCTGCCTTTCTGAAGGCAGCCAGCCTGCAGCAGCAGCAGCAGCCGGCGGGGCGCTGCGGACGCCTTTCTGAAGGCAGCCAGCCTGCAGCAGCAGCAGCCGGCGGGGCGCTGCGGCCGCCTTTCTAAAGGCAGCCAGCCTGCAGCAGCCGGCGGTACGCTGCGGCAGCCTTTCTAGCTGCGGACGCCTTTCTAAAGGCAGCCAGCCTGCAGCAGCAGCAGCCGGCAGGGCGCTGCGGCTGCCTTTCTAAAGGCAGCCAGCCTGCAGCAGCAGCAGCTGGCGGGGCGCCGCGGCTGCCTTTCTAAAGGCAGCCAGCCTGCAGCAGCCGGCGGGGTGCTGCGGGCTGCCTTTCTAAAGGCAGCCAGCCTGCAGCAGCCGGCGGGGCGCTGCGGCTGCCTTTCTGAAGGCAGCCAGCCTGCAGCAGCAGCAGCCGGCGGGGCGCTGCGGCTGCCTTTCTGAAGGCAGCCAGCCTGCAGCAGCAGCAGCCGGCGGGGTGCTACGGCTGCCTTTCTAAAGGCAGCCAGCCTGCAACTGCAGTAGCCGGCGGGGCGCTGCGGCTGCCTTTCTGAAGGCAGCCAGCCTGCAGCAGCCGGCGGGGCGCTGCGGCTGCCTTTCTAAAGGCAGCCGGCCTGCAGCAGCCGGCGGGGCGCTGCGGCTGCCTTTCTGAAGGCAGCCAGCCTGCAGCAGCAGCTGGCGGGGCGCTGCGGCTGCCTTTCTAAAGGCAGCCAGCCTGCAGCAGCAGCAGCCGGCGGGGCGCTGCGGCTGCCTTTCTAAAGGCAGCCAGCCTGCAGCAGCCGGCGGGGCGCTGCGGCTGCCTTTCTAAAGGCAGCCAGCCTGCAGCAGCCGGCGGGGCGCTGCGGCTGCCTTTCTAAAGGCAGCCAGCCTGCAGCAGCCGGCGGGGCGCTGCGGCTGCCTTTCTAAAGGCAGCCAGCCTGCAGCAGCCGGCGGGCGCTGCGGCTGCCTTTCTAAAGGCAGCCAGCCTGCAGCAGCAGCAGCTGGCAAGGCGCTGCGGCTGCCTTTCTAAAAGCAGCCAGCCTGCAGCAGCCGGCGGGCGCTGCGGCTGCCTTTCTAAAGGCAGCCAGCCTGCTGCAGCCGCACCGCAGCGCCCCGCCGGCTGCTGCAGGCTGGCTGCCTTCAGAAAGGCGTCCACAGCTAGAAAGGCGGCCGCAGCGTACCGCCGGCTGCTGCAGGCTGGCTGCCTTTAGAAAAGCAGCCGCAGCGCCCCGCCGGCTGCTGCAGGCTGGCTGCCTTTAGAAAGGCAGCCGCAGCGCCCCGCCGGCTGCAGCAGGCTGGCTGCCTTTAGAAAGGCAGCCGCAGCGCCCCGCCGGCTGCTGCAGGCTGGCTGCCTTTAGAAAGACAGCCCGCAGCACCCCGCCGGCTGCTGCAGGCTGGCTGCCTTTAGAAAGGCAGCCGCGGCGCCCCGCCGGCTGCTGCTGCTGCAGGCTGGCTGCCTTTAGAAAGGCAGCCGCAGCGCCCCGCCGGCTGCTGCTGCTGCAGGCTGGCTGCCTTTAGAAAGGCGTCCGCAGCTAGAAAGGCTGCCGCAGCGTACCGCCGGCTGCTGCAGGCTGGCTGCCTTCAGAAAGGCAGCCGCAGCGCCCCGCCGGCTGCTGCTGCTGCAGGCTGGCTGCCTTCAGAAAGGCAGCCGCAGCGCCCCGCCGGCTGCTGCTGCTGCAGGCTGGCTGCCTTCAGAAAGGCCAGCAGCAGCCGGCGGGGTGCTGTGGCTGCCTTTCTAAAGGCAGTCAGCCTGCAGCAGCTGTTGGGGCGCTGCGGCTGCCGTTCTAAAGGCAGCCAGCCTGCAGCAGCCGGCAGGCGCTGCGGCTGCCTTTCTGAAGGCAGCCAGCCTGCAGCAGCTGGCGGGGCGCTGCGGTGCGGCTGCCTTTCTAAAGGCAGCCGGCGGGGCGCTGCGGCTGCCTTTCTGAAGGCAGCCAGCCTGCAGCAGCAGCCGGCGGGGTGCTGCGGCTGCCTTTCTGAAGGTAGCCAGCCTGCAGCAGCAGCAGCCGGCGGGGCGCTGCGGCTGCCTTTCTAAAGGCAGCCGGCCTGCAGCAGCCGGCAGGGCGCTGCGGCTTCCTTTCTGAAGGTAGCCAGCCTGCAGCAGCAGCCGGCGGGGTGCTGCGGCTGCCTTTCTAAAGGCAGTCAGCCTGCAGCAGCCGTTGGGGCGCTGCGGCTGCCGTTCTAAAGGCAGCCAGCCTGCAGCAGCCGGCAGGGCGCTGCGGCTGCCTTTCTGAAGGCAGCCAGCCTGCAGCAGCCGGGGGTGCGCTGCGGCTGCCTTTCTGAAGGCAGCCAGCCTGCAGCAGCAGCAGCCGGCGGGGTGCTGCGACTGCCTTTCTGAAGGCAGCCAGCCTGCAGCAGCAGCCGGTGGGGCGCTGCGGCTGCCTTTCTGAAGGCAGCCAGCCTGCAGCAGCAGCAGCCGGCGGGGCGCTGCGGCTGCCTTTCTGAAGGTAGCCAGCCTGCAGCAGCAACAGCCGGCGGGGCGCTGCGGCTGCCTTTCTGAAGGCAGCCAGCCTGCAGCAGCAGCAGCCGGCGGGGCACTGCGGCCGCCTTTCTAAAGGCAGACAGCCTGCAGCAGCAGCCGGCGGGGCGCTGCGGCCGCCTTTCTAAAGGCAGCCAGCCTGCAGCAGCCGGCGGTACGCTGCGGCCGCCTTTCTAGCTGCGGACGCCTTTCTAAAGGCAGCCAGCCTGCAGCAGCAGCAGCCGGCGGGGCGCTGCGGTTGCCTTTCTAAAGGCAGCCAGCCAGCCTGCAGCAGCAGCCGGCGGGGCGCTGCGGCTGCCTTTCTAAAGGCAGCCAGCCTGCAGTAGCAGCAGCCGGCGCAGCCAGCCTGCAGCAGCAGCAGCCGGCGGGGCGCTGCGGCTGCCTTTCTAAAGGCGGCCAGCCTGCAGCAGCCGGCGGGGCGCTGCGGCTGCCTTTCTAAAGGCGGCCAGCCTGCAGCAGCAGCAGCCGGCGGGGCGCTGCGGTTGCCTTTCTAAAGGCAGCCAGCCAGCCTGCAGCAGCAGCACCCGGCAGAGCGCTGCGGCTGCCTTTCTAAAGGCGGCCAGTCTGCAGCAGCAGCAGATGGTGGGGCGCTGCGGCTGCCTTTCTAAAGGCGGCCAGCCTGCAGCAGCAGCAGCCGGCGGGGCGCTGCGGCTGCCTTTCTAATGGTGGCCAGCCTGCAGCAGCCGGCGGGGCGCTGCGGCTGCCTTTCTAAAGGCGGCCAGCATGCAGCAGCAGCCGGCGGGGCGCTGCGGCTGCCTTTGTAAAGGCGGCCAGCCTGCAGCAGCAGCGGCCGGCGGGGCGCTGCGGCTGCCTTTCTGATGGCGGCCAGCCTGCAGCAGCAGCAGCCGGCGGGGCGCTGCGGCTGCCTTTCTAAAGGCGGCCAGCCTGCAGCAGCAGCAGCCGGCGGGGCGCGGCGGCTGCTTTTCTAAAGGCGGCCAGCCTGCAGCAGCAGCCGGCGGGGCGCTGCGGCTGCCTTTCTAAAGGCGGCCAGCCTGCAGCAGCAGCAGCCGGCGGGGCGCTGCGGTTGCCTTTCTAAAGGCGGCCAGCCTGCAGCAGCAGCAGCTGGCGGGGCGCTGCGGCTGCCTTTCTAAAGGCAGCCAGCCTGCAGCAGCAGCAGCCGGCGCAGCCATCCTGCAGCAGCAGCAGCCGGCGGGGCGCTGCGGCTGCCTTTCTAAAGGCGGCCAGCCTGCAGCAGCAGCAGCCGGCGGGGCGCTGCGGCTGCCTTTCTAAAGGCGGCCAGCCTGCAGCAGCCGGCGGGGCGCTGCGGCTGCCTTTCTAAAGGCGGCCAGACTGCAGCAGCAGCAGCCGGTGGGGCGCTGCGGCTGCCTTTCTAAAGGCGGCCAGCCTGCAGAAGCAGCAGCCGGCGGGGCGCTGCGGTTGCCTTTCTAAAGGCGGACAGCCTGCAGCAGCAGCAGCCGGCGGGGCGCTGCGGCTGCCTTTCTAAAGGCGGCCAGCCTGCAGCAGCAGCAGCCGGCGGGGCGCTGCGGCTGCCTTTCTAAAGGCGGCCAGCCTGCAGCAGCAGCAGCCGGCGGGGCGCTGCGACTGCCTTTCTAAAGGCAGCCAGCCTGTAGTAGCAGCAGCCGGCGCAGCCAGCCTGCAGCAGCAGCAGCCGGCGGGGCGCTGCGGCAGCCTTTCTAAAGGCGGCCAGCCTGCAGCAGCCGGCGGGGTGCTGCGGCTGCCTTTCTAAAGGCGGCCAGCCTGCAGCAGCAGCAGCCGGCGGGGCGCTGCGGCTGCCTTTCTAAAGGCGGCCAGCCTGCAGCAGCAGCAGCCGGTGGGGCGCTGCGGCTGCCTTTCTAAAGGCGGCCAGCCTGCAGCAGCAGCACCCGGCGGGGCGCTGCGGCTGCCTTTCTAAAGGCGGCCAGCCAGCAGCAGCAGCAGCCGGCGGGGCGCTGCGGCTGCCTTCCTAAAGGCGGCCAGCCTGCAGCAGCAGCAGCCGGCGGGGCGCTGCGGCTGCCTTTCTAAAGGCAGCCAGCCTGCAGCAGCAGCAGCCGGCGGGGCGCTGCGGCTGCCTTTCTAAAGGCGGCCAGCCTGCAGCAGCAGCAGCCGGCGGGGCGCTGCGGCTGCCTTTCTAAAAGCAGCCAGCCTGCAGCAGCCGGCGGGCGCTGCGGCTGCCTTTCTAAAGGCAGCCAGCCTGCAGCAGCAGCTGGCAGGGCGCTACGGCTGCCTTTCTAAAGGCAGCCAGCCTGCAGCAGCCTGCGGGGCGCTGCAGCTGCCTTTCTAAAGGCAGCCAGCCTGCAGCAGCCGGCGGGGCGCTGCGGCTGCCTTTCTAAAGGCGGCCAGCCTGCAGCAGCAGCAGCCGGCGGGGCGCTGCGGCTGCCTTTCTAAAGGCGGCCAGCCTGCAGCAGCCGGCGGGGCGCTGCGGCTGCCTTTCTAAAGGCGGCCAGCCTGCAGCAGCAGCAGCCGGCGGGGCGCTGCGGCTGCCTTTCTAAAGGCAGCCAGCCTGCAGTAGCAGCAGCCGGCGCAGCCAGCCTGCAGCAGCAGCAGCCGGCGGGGCGCTGCGGCTGCCTTTCTAAAGGCGGCCAGCCTGCAGCAGCCGGCGGGGCGCTGCGGCTGCCTTTCTAAAGGCGGCCAGCCTGCAGCAGCAGCAGCCGGCGGGGCGCTGCGGTTGCCTTTCTAAAGGCAGCCAGCCAGCCTGCAGCAGCAGCACCCGGCAGAGCGCTGCGGCTGCCTTTCTAAAGGCGGCCAGTCTGCAGCAGCAGCAGATGGTGGGGCGCTGCGGCTGCCTTTCTAAAGGCGGCCAGCCTGCAGCAGCAGCAGCCGGCGGGGCGCTGCGGCTGCCTTTCTAATGGTGGCCAGCCTGCAGCAGCCGGCGGGGCGCTGCGGCTGCCTTTCTAAAGGCGGCCAGCATGCAGCAGCAGCCGGCGGGGCGCTGCGGCTGCCTTTGTAAAGGCGGCCAGCCTGCAGCAGCAGCGGCCGGCGGGGCGCTGCGGCTGCCTTTCTGATGGCGGCCAGCCTGCAGCAGCAGCAGCCGGCGGGGCGCTGCGGCTGCCTTTCTAAAGGCGGCCAGCCTGCAGCAGCAGCAGCCGGCGGGGCGCTGCGGCTGCCTTTCTAAAGGCGGCCAGCCTGCAGCAGCCGGCGGGGCGCTGCGGCTGCCTTTCTAAAGGCGGCCAGACTGCAGCAGCAGCAGCCGGTGGGGCGCTGCGGCTGCCTTTCTAAAGGCGGCCAGCCTGCAGAAGCAGCAGCCGGCGGGGCGCTGCGGTTGCCTTTCTAAAGGCGGACAGCCTGCAGCAGCAGCAGCCGGCGGGGCGCTGCGGCTGCCTTTCTAAAGGCGGCCAGCCTGCAGCAGCAGCAGCCGGCGGGGCGCTGCGGCTGCCTTTCTAAAGGCGGCCAGCCTGCAGCAGCAGCAGCCGGCGGGGCGCTGCGACTGCCTTTCTAAAGGCAGCCAGCCTGTAGTAGCAGCAGCCGGCGCAGCCAGCCTGCAGCAGCAGCAGACGGCGGGGCGCTGCGGCAGCCTTTCTAAAGGCGGCCAGCCTGCAGCAGCCGGCGGGGTGCTGCGGCTGCCTTTCTAAAGGCGGCCAGCCTGCAGCAGCAGCAGCCGGCGGGGCGCTGCGGCTGCCTTTCTAAAGGCGGCCAGCCTGCAGCAGCAGCAGCCGGTGGGGCGCTGCGGCTGCCTTTCTAAAGGCGGCCAGCCTGCAGCAGCAGCACCCGGCGGGGCGCTGCGGCTGCCTTTCTAAAGGCGGCCAGCCAGCAGCAGCAGCCGGCGGGGCGCTGCGGCTGCCTTCCTAAAGGCGGCCAGCCTGCAGCAGCAGCAGCCGGCGGGGCGCTGCGGCTGCCTTTCTAAAGGCAGCCAGCCTGCAGCAGCAGCAGCCGGCGGGGCGCTGCGGCTGCCTTTCTAAAGGCGGCCAGCCTGCAGCAGCAGCAGCCGGCGGGGCGCTGCGGCTGCCTTACTAAAGGTGGCAAGCCTGCAGCAGCCAGCGGGGCGCTGCGGCTGCCTTTCTAAAGGCGGCCAGCCTGCAGCAGCCGGCGGGGCGCTGCGGCTGCCTTTCTAAAGGCGGCCAGCCAGCAGCAGTAGCCGGCGTGGCGCTGCGGCTGCCTTTCTAAAGGCAGCCAGCCTGCAGCAGCAGCAGCCGGCGGGGCGCTGCGGCTGCCTTTCTAAGGCGGCCAGCCTGCAGCAGCAGCAGCCGTCGCAGCCAGCCTGCAGCAGCAGCAGCCGGCGGGGCGCTGCGGCTGCCTTCCTAAAGGCGGCCAGCCTGCAGCAGCAGCAGCCGGCGGGGCACTGCGGCTGCCTTTCTAAAGGCGGCCAGTCTGCAGCAGCAGCCGGCGGGGCGCTGCGGCTGCCTTTCTAAAGGCGGCCAGCCTGCAGCAGCAGCAGCCGGCGGGGCGCTGCGGCTGCCTTTCTAAAGGCGGCCAGCCTGCAGCAGCAGCAGCCGGCGGAGTGCTGCGGCTGCCTTTCTAAAGGCGGCCAGCCTGCAGCAGCAGCACCCGGCGGGGCGCTGCGGCTGCCTTTCTAAAGGCGGCCAGCCAGCAGCAGCAGCAGCCGGCGGGGCGCTGCGGCTGCCTTCCTAAAGGCGGCCAGCCTGCAGCAGCAGCAGCCGGCGGGGCGCTGCGGCTGCCTTTCTAAAGGCGGCCAGCCAGCAGCAGCAGCAGCCGGCGGGGCGCTGCGGCTGCCTTCCTAAAGGCGGCCAGCCTGCAGCAGCAGCAGCCGGCGGGGCGCTGCGGCTGCCTTTCTAAAGGCGGCAAGCCTGCAGCAGCCGGCGGGGCGCTGCAGCTGCCTTACTAAAGGCGGCAAGCCTGCAGCAGCCGGCGGGGCGCTGCGGCTGCCTTTCTAAAGGCGGCCAGCCTGCAGCAGCCGGCGGGGCGTTGCGGCTGCCTTTCTAAAGGCGGCCAGCCAGCAGCAGTAGCCGGCGTGGCGCTGCGGCTGCCTTTCTAAAGGCGGCCAGCCTGCAGCAGCAGCAGCCGGCGGGGCGCTGCGGCTGCCTTACTAAGGCGGCCAGCCTGCAGCAGCAGCAGCCGTCGCAGCCAGCCTGCAGCAGCAGCAGCCGGCGGGGCGCTGCGGCTGCCTTCCTAAAGGCGGCCAGCCTGCAGCAGCAGCAGCCGGGGGGGCGCTGCGGCTGCCTTTCTAAAGGCAGCCAGCCTGCAGCAGCAGCAGCCGGCGGGGCGCTGCGGCTGCCTTTCTAAAGGCGGCCAGCCTGCAGCAGCAGCAGCCGGCGGGGCGCTGCGGCTGCCTTACTAAAGGCGGCAAGCCTGCAGCAGCCGGCGGGGCGCTGCGGCTGCCTTTCTAAAGGCGGCCAGCCTGCAGCAGCCGGCGGGGCGCTGCGGCTGCCTTTCTAAAGGCGGCCAGCCAGCAGCAGTAGCCGGCGTGGCGCTGCGGCTGCCTTTCTAAAGGCGGCCAGCCTGCAGCAGCAGCAGCCGGCGGGGCGCTGCGGCTGCCTTTCTAAAGGCGGCCAGCCTGCAGCAGCAGCAGCCGTCGCAGCCAGCCTGCAGCAGCAGCAGCCGGCGGGGCGCTGCGGCTGCCTTTCTAAAGGCGGCCAGCCTGCAGCAGCAGCAGCCGGCGGGGCGCTGCGGCTGCCTTTCTAAAGGCGGCCAGCCTGCAGCAGCAGCAGCCGGCGGGGCGCTGCGGCTGCCTTTCTAAAGGCGGCCAGCCTGCGGCAGCAGCAGCCGGCGGGGCACTGCGGCTGCCTTTCTAAAGGCGGCCAGCCTGCAGCAGCAGCAGCCGGCGGGGCGCTGCGGCTGCCTTTCTAAAGGCGGCCAGCCTGCGGCAGCAGCAGCCGGCGGGGCACTGCGGCTGCCTTTCTAAAGGCGGCCAGTCTGCAGCAGCAGCAGCCGGCGGGGCGCTGCGGCTGCCTTTCTAAAGGCGGCCAGCCTGCAGCAGCAGCAGCCGGCGCAGTCAGTCTGCAGCAGCAGCAGCCGGCGGGGCGCTGCGGCAGCCTTTCTAAAGGCGGCCAGCCTGCAGCAGCAGCAGCCGGCGGGGCGCTGCGGCTGCCTTTCTAAAGGCGGCCAGCCTGCAGCAGCAGTAGCCGGCGGAGCGCTGCGGCTGCCTTTCTAAAGGCGGCCAGCCAGCAGCAGCAGCCGGCGGGGCGCTGCGGCTGCCTTTCTAGGCGCTGCGGGTGCCAAAAAGCAGGTAGCCTGCAGCAGCCTGTGGGGTGCTGCGGGTGCCAAAAGGCAGGTAGCCTGCAGCAGCCGGTGGGGTGGAGTGCCAAAAGGCAGGTAGCCTGCAGCAGCCGGTGGGGTGCTGCGGGTGCCAAAAAACAGGTAGCCTGCAGCAGCCGGTGGGGTGCTGCGGGTGCCAAAAGGCAGATAGTCTGCAGCAGCCGGTGGGGTGCTGCGGGTGCCAAAAATAGGTAGCCTACAGCCGGGGTGCTGCGGGTGCCAATGCTGGTAGCCTGCAGCAGCCGGTGTTCTGTGGGTGCCAAAAGGCAGGTAGCCTGCAGCAGCCGGTGGGCTGCTGCGGGTGCCAAAAGGCAGGTAGCCTGCAGCAGCCGGTGGGGTGCTGCGTGTGCCAAAAAGCAGGTAGCCTGCAGTAACCGGTGGGGTGTTGCGGGTCCCAAAAGGCAGGTAGCCTGCAGCAGCCGCTGGGGTGCTGGGGGTGCCAAAAAGCAGGTAGCCTGCAGCAGCCGGTGCGGTGCTGGAGGCGCTGGGGTGCTGCGGGTCACAAAAGGCAGGTAGCCTGCAGCAGCCGCTGGGGTGCTGCGGGTCCCAAAAGGCAGGTAGCCTGCAGCAGCCGGTGGGGTGCTGCGGGTGCCAAAAAACAGGTAACCTGCAGCAGCCGGTGGGGTGCTGCGGGTGCCAAAAGGCAGATAGTCTGCAGCAGCCGGTGGGGTGCTGCGGGTGCCAAAAGACAGGTAGCCTGCAGCTGGGGTGCAGCCGGGGTGCTGCGGGTGCCAATGCAGGTAGCCTGCAGCAGCCGGTGGGGTGCTGCGGGTGCCAAAAGACAGGTAGCCTGCAGCTGCGGTGCAGCCGGGGTGCTGCGGGTGCCAATGCAGGTAGCCTGCAGCAGCCGGTGGGGTGCTGCGGGTGCCAAAAAGCAGGTAGCCTGCCGCAGCTGGCAGGGTGCTGCGGCTGCCTTTCACAAGGCAGCCAGCCTGCAGCAGCCGCCGGGTTGCTGCAGGTGCCAATAAGCAGGTACCTGCAGTCGGTGTGCTGCGGGTGCCAATAAGCAGGTAGCCTGCAGCAGCTGCTGGGGTGCTGCGGTTACCAAAAGGCAGGCACCCTGCTGCAGCCAGTGCGGTGCTGCGAGTGCCAAAAGGCAGGTAGCCTGCAGCAGCCGGTGGGGTGCTGCGGGTGCTAAAAGGCAGGTAGCCTGCAGCAGCCGGGGTGCTGCGGGTGCCAAAAAGCAGGTAGCCTGCAGCAGCCAGTGGGGTGCTGCGGGTGCCAAAAGGCAGGTAGCCTGCAGCAGCCGGTGGGGTGGAGTGCCAAAAGGCAGGTAGCCTGCAGCAGCCGGTGGGGTGCTGCGGGTGCCAAAAAACAGGTAGCCTGCAGCAGCCGGTGGGGTGCTGCGGGTGCCAAAAGGCAGATAGTCTGCAGCAGCCGGTGGGGTGCTGCGGGTGCCAAAAATAGGTAGCCTACAGCCGGGGTGCTGCGGGTGCCAATGCTGGTAGCCTGCAGCAGCCGGTGTGCTGTGGGTGCCAAAAGGCAGGTAGCCTGCAGCAGCCGGTGGGCTGCTGCGGGTGCCAAAAGGCAGGTAGCCTGCAGCAGCCGGTGGGGTGCTGCGTGTGCCAAAAAGCAGGTAGCCTGCAGTAACCGGTGGGGTGTTGCGGGTCCCAAAAGGCAGGTAGCCTGCAGCAGCCGCTGGGGTGCTGGGGGTGCCAAAAAGCAGGTAGCCTGCAGCAGCCGGTGCGGTGCTGGAGGCGCTGGGGTGCTGCGGGTCACAAAAGGCAGGTAGCCTGCAGCAGCCGCTGGGGTGCTGCGGGTCCCAAAAGGCAGGTAGCCTGCAGCAGCCGGTGGGGTGCTGCGGGTGCCAAAAAACAGGTAGCCTGCAGCAGCCGGTGGGGTGCTGCGGGTGCCAAAAGGCAGATAGTCTGCAGCAGCCGGTGGGGTGCTGCGGGTGCCAAAAATAGGTAGCCTACAGCCGGGGTGCTGCGGGTGCCAATGCTGGTAGCCTGCAGCAGCCGGTGTGCTGCGGGTCCCAAAAGGCAGGTAGCCTTCAGCAGCCGCTGGGGTGCTGGGGGTGCCAAAAAGCAGGTAGCCTGCAGCAGCCGGTGCAGTGCTGGAGGCGCTGGGGTGCTGCGGGTCACAAAAGGCAGGTAGCCTGCAGCAGCCGCTGGGGTGCTGTGGGTCCCAAAAGGCAGGTAACCTGCAGCAGCCGGTGGGGTGCTGCGGGTGCCAAAAAACAGGTAGCCTGCAGCAGCCGGTGGGGTGCTGCGGGTGCCAAAAGGCAGATAGTCTGCAGCAGCCGGTGGGGTGCTGCGGGTGCCAAAAATAGGTAGCCTACAGCCGGGGTGCTGCGGGTGCCAATGCTGGTAGCCTGCAGCAGCCGGTGTGCTGCGGGTGCCAAAAGGCAGGTAGCCTGCAGCAGCCGCTGGGGTGCTGCGTGTGCTAAAAGGCAGGTAGCCTGCAGTAGCCGGTGGGGTGCTGTGTGTGCCAAATGGCAGGTAGCCTGCAACAGCCGGTGTGGTACTGCGGGTGCAAAAAGGCAGGAAGCCTGCAGCAGCCGGATGGGTGCTGCGTGTGCCAAAAGGTAGGTAGCCTGCAGCAACCGGTGGGGTGCTGCGGGTGCCAAAAGGCAGGTAGCCTGCAGCAGCTGGTGTGGTGATGCGGGTGAATTTCTAAAGGCAGCCAGCCTGCGGCAGCCGGCGAGGTGCTGCGGCTGCCTTTCTAAAGGCAGCCAGCCTGCAGCAGCCGGCGGGGTGCTGCGGCTGCCTTTCTAAAGCAGCCAGTCTGCAGCAGCCGGCGGGGTGCTGCGGCTGCCTTTCTAAAGGCAGCCAGCCTGCAGCAGCCGGCGGGGTGCTGCGGCTGCCTTTCTAAAGGCAGCCAGCCTGCAGCAGCCGGTGGGGTGCTGCGGGTGCCAAAAGGCAGGTAGCCTGCAGCAGCCGGTGGGGTGGAGTGCCAAAAGGCAGGTGGCCTGCAGCAGCCGGTGTGGTGCTGCGGGTGCAAAAAGGCAGGTGGCCTGCAGCAGCCGGCGAGGTGCTGCGGCTGCCTTTCTAAAGGCAGCCAGCCTGCGGCAGCAGGAGCCGGCGGGGTGCTGCGGCTGCCTTTCTAAAGGCGGCCAGTCTGCAGCAGCAGCAGCCGGCGGGGCGCTGCGGCTGCCTTTCTAAAGGCGGCCAGCCTGCGGCAGCAGCAGCCGGCGGGGCACTGCGGCTGCCTTTCTAAAGGCGGCCAGTCTGCAGCTGCAGCAGCCGGCGGGGCGCTGCGGCTGCCTTTCTAAAGGCGGCCAGCCTGCAGCAGCAGCAGCCGGCGGGGCGCTGCGGCTGCCTTTCCAAAGGCGGCCAGCCTGCGGCAGCAGCAGCCGGCGGGGCACTGCGGCTGCCTTTCTAAAGGCGGCCAGCCTGCAGCAGCAGCAGCCGGCGGAGCGCTGCGGCTGCCTTTCTAAAGGCGGCCAGCCAGCAGCAGCAGCCGGCGGGGCGCTGCGGCTGCCTTTCTAGGCGCTGCGGGTGCCAAAAAGCAGGTAGCCTGCAGCAGCCAGTGGGGTGCTGCGGGTGCCAAAAGGCAGGTAGCCTGCAGCAGCCGGTGGGGTGGAGTGCCAAAAGGCAGGTAGCCTGCAGCAGCCGGTGGGGTGCTGCGGGTGCCAAAAAACAGGTAGCCTGCAGAAGCCGGTGGGGTGCTGCGGGTGCCAAAAGGCAGATAGTCTGCAGCAGCCGGTGGGGTGCTGCGGGTGCCAAAAATAGGTAGCCTACAGCCGGGGTGCTGCGGGTGCCAATGCTGGTAGCCTGCAGCAGCCGGTGTTCTGTGGGTGCCAAAAGGCAGGTAGCCTGCAGCAGCCGGTGGGCTGCTGCGGGTGCCAAAAGGCAGGTAGCCTGCAGCAGCCGGTGGGGTGCTGCGTGTGCCAAAAAGCAGGTAGCCTGCAGTAACCGGTGGGGTGTTGCGGGTCCCAAAAGGCAGGTAGCCTGCAGCAGCCGCTGGGGTGCTGGGGGTGCCAAAAAGCAGGTAGCCTGCAGCAGCCGGTGCGGTGCTGGAGGCGCTGGGGTGCTGCGGGTCCCAAAAGGCAGGTAGCCTGCAGCAGCCGCTGGGGTGCTGCGGGTCCCAAAAGGCAGGTAGCCTGCAGCAGCCGGTGGGGTGCTGCGGGTGCCAAAAAACAGGTAGCCTGCAGCAGCCGGTGGGGTGCTGCGGGTGCCAAAAGGCAGATAGTCTGCAGCAGCCGGTGGGGTGCTGCAGGTGCCAAAAGACAGGTAGCCTGCAGCTGGGGTGCAGCCGGGGTGCTGCGGGTGCCAATGCAGGTAGCCTGCAGCAGCCGGTGGGGTGCTGCGGGTGCCAAAAGACAGGTAGCCTGCAGCTGCGGTGCAGCCGGGGTGCTGCGGGTGCCAATGCAGGTAGCCTGCAGCAGCCGGTGGGGTGCTGCGGGTGCCAAAAAGCAGGTAGCCTGCCGCAGCTGGCAGGGTGCTGCGGCTGCCTTTCACAAGGCAGCCAGCCTGCAGCAGCCGCCGGGTTGCTGCAGGTGCCAATAAGCAGGTACCTGCAGTCGGTGTGCTGCGGGTGCCAATAAGGAGGTAGCCTGCAGCAGCTGCTGGGGTGCTGCGGTTACCAAAAGGCAGGCACCCTGCTGCAGCCAGTGCGGTGCTGCGAGTGCCAAAAGGCAGGTAGCCTGCAGCAGCCGGTGGGGTGCTGCGGGTGCTAAAAGGCAGGTAGCCTGCAGCAGCCGGGGTGCTGCGGGTGCCAAAAAGCAGGTAGCCTGCAGCAGCCAGTGGGGTGCTGCGGGTGCCAAAAGGCAGGTAGCCTGCAGCAGCCGGTGGGGTGGAGTGCCAAAAGGCAGGTAGCCTGCAGCAGCCGGTGGGGTGCTGCGGGTGCCAAAAAACAGGTAGCCTGCAGCAGCCGGTGGGGTGCTGCGGGTGCCAAAAGGCAGATAGTCTGCAGCAGCCGGTGGGGTGCTGCGGGTGCCAAAAATAGGTAGCCTACAGCCGGGGTGCTGCGGGTGCCAATGCTGGTAGCCTGCAGCAGCCGGTGTGCTGTGGGTGCCAAAAGGCAGGTAGCCTGCAGCAGCCGGTGGGCTGCTGCGGGTGCCAAAAGGCAGGTAGCCTGCAGCAGCCGGTGGGGTGCTGCGTGTGCCAAAAAGCAGGTAGCCTGCAGTAACCGGTGGGGTGTTGCGGGTCCCAAAAGGCAGGTAGCCTGCAGCAGCCGCTGGGGTGCTGGGGGTGCCAAAAAGCAGGTAGCCTGCAGCAGCCGGTGCGGTGCTGGAGGCGCTGGGGTGCTGCGGGTCACAAAAGGCAGGTAGCCTGCAGCAGCCGGTGGGGTGCTGCGGGTCCCAAAAGGCAGGTAGCCTGCAGCAGCCGGTGGGGTGCTGCGGGTGCCAAAAAACAGGTAGCCTGCAGCAGCCGGTGGGGTGCTGCGGGTGCCAAAAGGCAGATAGTCTGCAGCAGCCGGTGGGGTGCTGCGGGTGCCAAAAATAGGTAGCCTACAGCCGGGGTGCTGCGGGTGCCAATGCTGGTAGCCTGCAGCAGCCGGTGTGCTGCGGGTCCCAAAAGGCAGGTAGCCTTCAGCAGCCGCTGGGGTGCTGGGGGTGCCAAAAAGCAGGTAGCCTGCAGCAGCCGGTGCAGTGCTGGAGGCGCTGGGGTGCTGCGGGTCACAAAAGGCAGGTAGCCTGCAGCAGCCGCTGGGGTGCTGCGGGTCCCAAAAGGCAGGTAGCCTGCAGCAGCCGGTGGGGTGCTGCGGGTGCCAAAAAACAGGTAGCCTGCAGCAGCCGGTGGGGTGCTGCGGGTGCCAAAAGGCAGATAGTCTGCAGCAGCCGGTGGGGTGCTGCGGGTGCCAAAAATAGGTAGCCTACAGCCGGGGTGCTGCGGGTGCCAATGCTGGTAGCCTGCAGCAGCCGGTGTGCTGCGGGTGCCAAAAGGCAGGTAGCCTGCAGCAGCCGCTGGGGTGCTGCGTGTGCTAAAAGGCAGGTAGCCTGCAGTAGCCGGTGGGGTGCTGTGTGTGCCAAATGGCAGGTAGCCTGCAACAGCCGGTGTGGTACTGCGGGTGCAAAAAGGCAGGAAGCCTGCAGCAGCCGGATGGGTGCTGCGTGTGCCAAAAGGTAGGTAGCCTGCAGCAACCGGTGGGGTGCTGCGGGTGCCAAAAGGCAGGTAGCCTGCAGCAGCCGGTGTGGTGATGCGGGTGAATTTCTAAAGGCAGCCAGCCTGCGGCAGCCGGCGAGGTGCTGCGGCTGCCTTTCTAAAGGCAGCCAGCCTGCAGCAGCCGGCGGGGTGCTGCGGCTGCCTTTCTAAAGCAGCCAGCCTGCAGCAGCCGGCGGGGTGCTGCGGCTGCCTTTCTAAAGGCAGCCAGCCTGCAGCAGCCGGTGGGGTGCTGCGGGTGCCAAAAGGCAGGTAGCCTGCAGCAGCCGGTGGGGTGGAGTGCCAAAAGGCAGGTGGCCTGCAGCAGCCGGTGTGGTGCTGCGGGTGCAAAAAGGCAGGTGGCCTGCAGCAGCCGGCGAGGTGCTGCGGCTGCCTTTCTAAAGGCAGCCAGCCTGCAGCAGCCGGTGGGGTGCTGCGGCTGCCTTTCTAAAGGCAGCCAGCCTGCAGCAGCAGCAGCCGGCGCAGCCATCCTGCAGCAGCAGCAGCCGGCGGGGCGCTGCGGCTGCCTTTCTAAAGGCGGCCAGCCTGCAGCAGCAGCAGCCGGCGGGGCGCTGCGGCTGCCTTTCTAAAGGCGGCCAGCCTGCAGCAGCAGCAGCCGGCGGGGCGCTGCGGCTGCCTTTCTAAAGGTGGCCAGCCTGCGGCAGCAGCAGCCGGCGGGGCACTGCGGCTGCCTTTCTAAAGGCGGCCAGTCTGCAGCAGCAGCAGCCGGCGGGGCGCTGCGGCTGCCTTTCTAAAGGCGGCCAGCCTGCAGCAGCAGCAGCCGGCGCAGCCAGTCTGCAGCAGCAGCAGCCGGCGGGGCGCTGCGGCAGCCTTTCTAAAGGCGGCCAGCCTGCAGCAGCAGCAGCCGGCGGGGCGCTGCGGCTGCCTTTCTAAAGGCGGCCAGCCTGCAGCAGCAGCAGCCGGCGGAGCGCTGCGGCTGCCTTTCTAAAGGCGGCCAGCCAGCAGCAGCAGCCGGCGGGGCGCTGCGGCTGCCTTTCTAGGCGCTGCGGGTGCCAAAAAGCAGGTAGCCTGCAGCAGCCAGTGGGGTGCTGCGGGTGCCAAAAGGCAGGTAGCCTGCAGCAGCCGGTGGGGTGGAGTGCCAAAAGGCAGGTAGCCTGCAGCAGCCGGTGGGGTGCTGCGGGTGCCAAAAAACAGGTAGCCTGCAGCAGCCAGTGGGGTGCTGCGGGTGCCAAAAGGCAGATAGTCTGCAGCAGCCGGTGGGGTGCTGCGGGTGCCAAAAATAGGTAGCCTACAGCCGGGGTGCTGCGGGTGCCAATGCTGGTAGCCTGCAGCAGCCGGTGTTCTGTGGGTGCCAAAAGGCAGGTAGCCTGCAGCAGCCGGTGGGCTGCTGCGGGTGCCAAAAGGCAGGTAGCCTGCAGCAGCCGGTGGGGTGCTGCGTGTGCCAAAAAGCAGGTAGCCTGCAGTAACCGGTGGGGTGTTGCGGGTCCCAAAAGGCAGGTAGCCTGCAGCAGCCGCTGGGGTGCTGGGGGTGCCAAAAAGCAGGTAGCCTGCAGCAGCCGGTGCGGTGCTGGAGGCGCTGGGGTGCTGCGGGTCACAAAAGGCAGGTAGCCTGCAGCAGCCGCTGGGGTGCTGCGGGTCCCAAAAGGCAGGTAGCCTGCAGCAGCCGGTGGGGTGCTGCGGGTGCCAAAAAACAGGTAGCCTGCAGCAGCCGGTGGGGTGCTGCGGGTGCCAAAAGGCAGATAGTCTGCAGCAGCCGGTGGGGTGCTGCGGGTGCCAAAAGACAGGTAGCCTGCAGCTGGGGTGCAGCCGGGGTGCTGCGGGTGCCAATGCAGGTAGCCTGCAGCAGCCGGTGGGGTGCTGCGGGTGCCAAAAGACAGGTAGCCTGCAGCTGCGGTGCAGCCGGGGTGCTGCGGGTGCCAATGCAGGTAGCCTGCAGCAGCCGGTGGGGTGCTGCGGGTGCCAAAAAGCAGGTAGCCTGCCGCAGCTGGCAGGGTGCTGCGGCTGCCTTTCACAAGGCAGCCAGCCTGCAGCAGCCGCCGGGTGGCTGCAGGTGCCAAAAAGCAGGTACCTGCAGTCGGTGTGCTGCGGGTGCCAATAAGCAGGTAGCCTGCAGCAGCTGCTGGGGTGCTGCGGTTACCAAAAGGCAGGCACCCTGCTGCAGCCAGTGCGGTGCTGCGAGTGCCAAAAAGCAGGTAGCCTGCAGCAGCCGGTGGGGTGCTGCGGGTGCTAAAAGGCAGGTAGCCTGCAGCAGCCGGGGTGCTGCGGGTGCCAAAAAGCAGGTAGCCTGCAGCAGCCAGTGGGGTGCTGCGGGTGCCAAAAGGCAGGTAGCCTGCAGCAGCCGGTGGGGTGGAGTGCCAAAAGGCAGGTAGCCTGCAGCAGCCGGTGGGGTGCTGCGGGTGCCAAAAAACAGGTAGCCTGCAGCAGCCGGTGGGGTGCTGCGGGTGCCAAAAGGCAGATAGTCTGCAGCAGCCGGTGGGGTGCTGCGGGTGCCAAAAATAGGTAGCCTACAGCCGGGGTGCTGCGGGTGCCAATGCTGGTAGCCTGCAGCAGCCGGTGTGCTGTGGGTGCCAAAAGGCAGGTAGCCTGCAGCAGCCGGTGGGCTGCTGCGGGTGCCAAAAGGCAGGTAGCCTGCAGCAGCCGGTGGGGTGCTGCGTGTGCCAAAAAGCAGGTAGCCTGCAGTAACCGGTGGGGTGTTGCGGGTCCCAAAAGGCAGGTAGCCTGCAGCAGCCGCTGGGGTGCTGGGGGTGCCAAAAAGCAGGTAGCCTGCAGCAGCCGGTGCGGTGCTGGAGGCGCTGGGGTGCTGCGGGTCACAAAAGGCAGGTAGCCTGCAGCAGCCGCTGGGGTGCTGCGGGTCCCAAAAGGCAGGTAGCCTGCAGCAGCCGGTGGGGTGCTGCGGGTGCCAAAAAACAGGTAGCCTGCAGCAGCCGGTGGGGTGCTGCGGGTGCCAAAAGGCAGATAGTCTGCAGCAGCCGGTGGGGTGCTGCGGGTGCCAAAAATAGGTAGCCTACAGCCGGGGTGCTGCGGGTGCCAATGCTGGTAGCCTGCAGCAGCCGGTGTGCTGCGGGTCCCAAAAGGCAGGTAGCCTTCAGCAGCCGCTGGGGTGCTGGGGGTGCCAAAAAGCAGGTAGCCTGCAGCAGCCGGTGCAGTGCTGGAGGCGCTGGGGTGCTGCGGGTCACAAAAGGCAGGTAGCCTGCAGCAGCCGCTGGGGTGCTGCGGGTCCCAAAAGGCAGGTAGCCTGCAGCAGCCGGTGGGGTGCTGCGGGTGCCAAAAAACAGGTAGCCTGCAGCAGCCGGTGGGGTGCTGCGGGTGCCAAAAGGCAGATAGTCTGCAGCAGCCGGTGGGGTGCTGCGGGTGCCAAAAATAGGTAGCCTACAGCCGGGGTGCTGCGGGTGCCAATGCTGGTAGCCTGCAGCAGCCGGTGTGCTGCGGGTGCCAAAAGGCAGGTAGCCTGCAGCAGCCGCTGGGGTGCTGCGTGTGCTAAAAGGCAGGTAGCCTGCAGTAGCCGGTGGGGTGCTGTGTGTGCCAAATGGCAGGTAGCCTGCAACAGCCGGTGTGGTACTGCGGGTGCAAAAAGGCAGGAAGCCTGCAGCAGCCGGATGGGTGCTGCGTGTGCCAAAAGGTAGGTAGCCTGCAGCAACCGGTGGGGTGCTGCGGGTGCCAAAAGGCAGGTAGCCTGCAGCAGCCGGTGTGGTGATGCGGGTGAATTTCTAAAGGCAGCCAGCCTGCGGCAGCCGGCGAGGTGCTGCGGCTGCCTTTCTAAAGGCAGCCAGCCTGCAGCAGCCGGCGGGGTGCTGCGGCTGCCTTTCTAAAGCAGCCAGTCTGCAGCAGCCGGCGGGGTGCTGCGGCTGCCTTTCTAAAGGCAGGTAGCCGGCAGCAGCCGGTGGGGTGCTGCGGGTGCCAAAAAACAGGTAGCCTGCAGCAGCCGGTGGGGTGCTGCGGGTGCCAAAAATAGGTAGCCTACAGCCGGGGTGCTGCGGGTGCCAATGCAGGTAGCCTGCAGCAGCCGGTGTGCTGCGGGTGCCAAAAGGCAGGTATCCTGCAGCAGCCGGTGGGGTGCTGCGGGTGCCAAAAGGCAGGTAGCCTGCAGCAGCCGGTGGGGTGCTGCGTGTGCCAAAAAGCAGGTAGCCTGCAGTAACCGGTGGGGTGTTGCGGGTGCCAAAAGGCAGGTAGCCTTCAGCAGCCGGTGGGGTGCTTCGGGTGCCAAAAGGCAGGTAGCCTGCAGCAGCCGGTGTGGTGCTGCGGGTAAAAAAAGGCAGTTAGCCTGCAGCAGCCGCTGGGGTGCTGCGGATCCCAAAAGGCAGGTAGCCTACAGCAGCCGCTGGGGTGCTGCGGGTCCCAAAAGGCAGGTAGCCTGCAGCAGCCGCTGGGGTGCTGCGGGTCCCAAAAGGCAGGTAGCCTGCAGCAGCCGGTGGGGTGCTGCGGGTGCCAAAAGGCAGATAGTCTGCAGCAGCCGGTGGGGTGCTGCGGGTGCCAAAAATAGGTAGCCTACAGCCGGGGTGCTGCGGGTGCCAATGCTGGTAGCCTGCAGCAGCCGGTGTGCTGCGGGTCCCAAAAGGCAGGTAGCCTGCAGCAGCCGCTGGGGTGCTGGGGGTGCCAAAAAGCAGGTAGCCTGCAGAAAGCCGGTGCAGTGCTGGAGGCGCTGGGGTGCTGCGGGTCACAAAAGGCAGGTAGCCTGCAGCAGCCGCTGGGGTGCTGCGGGTCCCAAAAGGCAGGTAGCCTGCAGCAGCCGGTGGGGTGCTGCGGGTGCCAAAAAACTGGTAGCCTGCAGCAGCCGGTGGGGTGCTGCGGGTGCCAAAAGGCAGATAGTCTGCAGCAGCCGGTGGGGTGCTGCGGGTGCCAAAAATAGGTAGCCTACAGCCTGGGTGCTGCGGGTGCCAATGCTGGTAGCCTGCAGCAGCTGGTGTGCTGCGGGTGCCAAAAGGCAGGTAGCCTGCAGCAGCCGCTGGGGTGCTGCGTGTGCTAAAAGGCAGGTAGCCTGCAGTAGCCGGTGGGGTGCTGTGTGTGCCAAAAGGCAGGTAGCCTGCAACAGCCGGTGTGGTACTGCGGGTGCAAAAAGGCAGGAAGCCTGCAGCAGCCGGATGGGTGCTGCGTGTGCCAAAAGGTAGGTAGCCTGCAGCAACCGGTGGGGTGCTGCGGGTGCCAAAAGGCAGGTAGCCTGCAGCAGCCGGTGTGGTGATGCGGGTGAATTTCTAAAGGCAGCCAGCCTGCGGCAGCCGGCGAGGTGCTGCGGCTGCCTTTCTAAAGGCAGCCAGCCTGCAGCAGCCGGCGGGGTGCTGCGGCTGCCATTCTAAGCAGCCAGTCTGCAGCAGCCGGCGGGGTGCTGCGGCTGCCTTTCTAAAGGCAGCCAGCCTGCAGCAGCCGGCGGGGTGCTGCGGCTGCCTTTCTAAAGGCAGCCAGCCTGCAGCAGCCGGTGGGGTGCTGCGGGTGCCAAAAGGCAGGTAGCCTGCAGCAGCCGGTGGGGTGGAGTGCCAAAAGGCAGGTGGCCTGCAGCAGCCGGTGTGGTGCTGCGGGTGCAAAAAGGCAGGTGGCCTGCAGCAGCCGGCGAGGTGCTGCGGCTGCCTTTCTAAAGGCAGCCAGCCTGCAGCAGCCGGCGGGGTGCTGCGGCTGCCTTTCTAAAGCAGCCAGTCTGCAGCAGCCGGCGGGGTGCTGCGGCTGCCTTTCTAAAGGCAGCCAGCCTGCAGCAGCCGGCGGGGTGCTGCGGCTGCCTTTCTAAAGGCAGCCAGCCTGCAGCAGCCGGTGGGGTGCTGCGGGTGCCAAAAGGCAGGTAGCCTGCAGCAGCCGGTGTGGTGCTGCGGGTGCAAAAAGGCAGGTGGCCTGCAGCAGCCGGTGGGGTGCTGAAGGTGCCAAAAGGCAGGTAGCCTGCAGCAGCCGGTGGGGTGCTGCGGGTGCCAAAAAGCAGGTAGCCTGCCGCAGCTGGCGGGGTGCTGCGGCTGCCTTTCAAAAGGCAGCCAGCCTGCAGCAGCCGGCGGGTTGCTGCAGCTGCCAATAAGCAGGTAGCCTGCAGCTGGTGTGCTGCGGGTGCCAATAAGCAGGTAGCCTGCAGCAGCTGCTGGGGTGCTGCGGTTACCAAAAGGCAGGCACCCTGCTGCAGCCAGTGCGGTGCTGCGGGTGCCAAAAGGCAGGTAGCTTGCAGCAGCCGGTGGAGTGCTGCGGGTTCCAAAAGGCAGGTAGCCTGCAGCAGCCGGGGTGCTGCGGGTGCCAAAAAGCAGGTAGCCTGCATCAGCCAGTGGGGTGCTGCGGGTGCCAAAAGGCAGGTAGCCTGCAGCAGCCGGTGGGGTGGAGTGCCAAAAGGCAGGTGGCCTGCAGCAGCCGGTGTGGTGCTGCGGGTGCAAAAAGGCAGGTGTCCTGCAGCAGCCGGTGGGGTGCTGAATGTGCCAAAAGGCAGGTAGCCTGCAGCAGCCGGTGGGGTGCTGCGGGTGCCAAAAAACAGGTAGCCTGCAGCAGCCGGTGGGGTGCTGCGGGTGCCAAAAATAGGTAGCCTACAGCCGGGGTGCTGCGGGTGCCAATGCAGGTAGCCTGCAGCAGCCGGTGTGCTGCGGGTGCCAAAAGGCAGGTAGCCTGCAGCAGCGGGTGGGGTGCTGCGGGTGCCAAAAGGCAGGTAGCCTGCAGCAGCCGGTGGGGTGCTGCGTGTGCCAAAAAGCAGGTAGCCTGCAGTAACCGGTGGGGTGTTGCGGGTGCCAAAAGGCAGGTAGCCTGCAGCAGCCGGTGGGGTGCTGCGGGTGCCAAAAAACAGGTAGCCTGCAGCAGCCGGTGGGGTGCTGCGGGTGCCAAAAGGCAGATAGTCTGCAGCAGCCGGTGGGGTGCTGCGGGTGCCAAAAATAGGTAGCCTACAGCCGGGGTGCTGCGGGTGCCAATGCTGGTAGCCTGCAGCAGCCGGTGTGCTGTGGGTGCCAAAAGGCAGGTAGCCTGCAGCAGCCGGTGGGCTGCTGCGGGTGCCAAAAGGCAGGTAGCCTGCAGCAGCCGGTGGGGTGCTGCGTGTGCCAAAAAGCAGGTAGCCTGCAGTAACCGGTGGGGTGTTGCGGGTCTTAAAAGGCAGGTAGCCTGCAGCAGCCGCTGGGGTGCTGGGGGTGCCAAAAAGCAGGTAGCCTGCAGCAGCCGGTGCGGTGCTGGAGGCGCTGGGGTGCTGCGGGTCACAAAAGGCAGGTAGCCTGCAGCAGCCGGTGGGGTGCTGCGGGTCCCAAAAGGCAGGTAGCCTGCAGCAGCCGGTGGGGTGCTGCGGGTGCCAAAAAACAGGTAGCCTGCAGCAGCCGGTGGGGTGCTGCGGGTGCCAAAAGGCAGATAGTCTGCAGCAGCCGGTGGGGTGCTGCGGGTGCCAAAAATAGGTAGCCTACAGCCGGGGTGCTGCGGGTGCCAATGCTGGTAGCCTGCAGCAGCCGGTGTGCTGCGGGTGCCAAAAGGCAGGTAGCCTGCAGCAGCCGCTGGGGTGCTGCGTGTGCTAAAAGGCAGGTAGCCTGCAGTAGCCGGTGGGGTGCTGTGTGTGCCAAATGGCAGGTAGCCTGCAACAGCCGGTGTGGTACTGCGGGTGCAAAAAGGCAGGAAGCCTGCAGCAGCCGGATGGGTGCTGCGTGTGCCAAAAGGTAGGTAGCCTGCAGCAACCGGTGGGGTGCTGCGGGTGCCAAAAGGCAGGTAGCCTGCAGCAGCCGGTGTGGTGATGCGGGTGAATTTCTAAAGGCAGCCAGCCTGCGGCAGCCGGCGAGGTGCTGCGGCTGCCTTTCTAAAGGCAGCCAGCCTGCAGCAGCCGGCGGGGTGCTGCGGCTGCCTTTCTAAAGCAGCCAGCCTGCAGCAGCCGGCGGGGTGCTGCGGCTGCCTTTCTAAAGGCAGCCAGCCTGCAGCAGCCGGTGGGGTGCTGCGGGTGCCAAAAGGCAGGTAGCCTGCAGCAGCCGGTGGGGTGGAGTGCCAAAAGGCAGGTGGCCTGCAGCAGCCGGTGTGGTGCTGCGGGTGCAAAAAGGCAGGTGGCCTGCAGCAGCCGGCGAGGTGCTGCGGCTGCCTTTCTAAAGGCAGCCAGCCTGCAGCAGCCGGTGGGGTGCTGCGGCTGCCTTTCTAAAGGCAGCCAGCCTGCAGCAGCAGCAGCCGACGCAGCCATCCTGCAGCAGCAGCAGCCGGCGGGGCGCTGCGGCTGCCTTTCTAAAGGCGGCCAGCCTGCAGCAGCAGCAGCCGGCGGGGCGCTGCGGCTGCCTTTCTAAAGGCGGCCAGCCTGCAGCAGCAGCAGCCGGCGGGGCGCTGCGGCTGCCTTTCTAAAGGCGGCCAGCCTGCGGCAGCAGCAGCCGGCGGGGCACTGCGGCTGCCTTTCTAAAGGCGGCCAGTCTGCAGCAGCAGCAGCCGGCGGGGCGCTGCGGCTGCCTTTCTAAAGGCGGCCAGCCTGCAGCAGCAGCAGCCGGCGCAGCCAGTCTGCAGCAGCAGCAGCCGGCGGGGCGCTGCGGCAGCCTTTCTAAAGGCGGCCAGCCTGCAGCAGCAGCAGCCGGCGGGGCGCTGCGGCTGCCTTTCTAAAGGCGGCCAGCCTGCAGCAGCAGCAGCCGGCGGAGCGCTGCGGCTGCCTTTCTAGAGGCGGCCAGCCAGCAGCAGCAGCCGGCGGGGCGCTGCGGCTGCCTTTCTAGGCGCTGCGGGTGCCAAAAAGCAGGTAGCCTGCAGCAGCCAGTGGGGTGCTGCGGGTGCCAAAAGGCAGGTAGCCTGCAGCAGCCGGTGGGGTGGAGTGCCAAAAGGCAGGTAGCCTGCAGCAGCCGGTGGGGTGCTGCGGGTGCCAAAAAACAGGTAGCCTGCAGCAGCCAGTGGGGTGCTGCGGGTGCCAAAAGGCAGATAGTCTGCAGCAGCCGGTGGGGTGCTGCGGGTGCCAAAAATAGGTAGCCTACAGCCGGGGTGCTGCGGGTGCCAATGCTGGTAGCCTGCAGCAGCCGGTGTTCTGTGGGTGCCAAAAGGCAGGTAGCCTGCAGCAGCCGGTGGGCTGCTGCGGGTGCCAAAAGGCAGGTAGCCTGCAGCAGCCGGTGGGGTGCTGCGTGTGCCAAAAAGCAGGTAGCCTGCAGTAACCGGTGGGGTGTTGCGGGTCCCAAAAGGCAGGTAGCCTGCAGCAGCCGCTGGGGTGCTGGGGGTGCCAAAAAGCAGGTAGCCTGCAGCAGCCGGTGCGGTGCTGGAGGCGCTGGGGTGCTGCGGGTCACAAAAGGCAGGTAGCCTGCAGCAGCCGCTGGGGTGCTGCGGGTCCCAAAAGGCAGGTAGCCTGCAGCAGCCGGTGGGGTGCTGCGGGTGCCAAAAAACAGGTAGCCTGCAGCAGCCGGTGGGGTGCTGCGGGTGCCAAAAGGCAGATAGTCTGCAGCAGCCGGTGGGGTGCTGCGGGTGCCAAAAGACAGGTAGCCTGCAGCTGGGGTGCAGCCGGGGTGCTGCGGGTGCCAATGCAGGTAGCCTGCAGCAGCCGGTGGGGTGCTGCGGGTGCCAAAAGACAGGTAGCCTGCAGCTGCGGTGCAGCCGGGGTGCTGCGGGTGCCAATGCAGGTAGCCTGCAGCAGCCGGTGGGGTGCTGCGGGTGCCAAAAAGCAGGTAGCCTGCCGCAGCTGGCAGGGTGCTGCGGCTGCCTTTCACAAGGCAGCCAGCCTGCAGCAGCCGCCGGGTGGCTGCAGGTGCCAATAAGCAGGTACCTGCAGTCGGTGTGCTGCGGGTGCCAATAAGCAGGTAGCCTGCAGCAGCTGCTGGGGTGCTGCGGTTACCAAAAGGCAGGCACCCTGCTGCAGCCAGTGCGGTGCTGCGAGTGCCAAAAGGCAGGTAGCCTGCAGCAGCCGGTGGGGTGCTGCGGGTGCTAAAAGGCAGGTAGCCTGCAGCAGCCGGGGTGCTGCGGGTGCCAAAAAGCAGGTAGCCTGCAGCAGCCAGTGGGGTGCTGCGGGTGCCAAAAGGCAGGTAGCCTGCAGCAGCCGGTGGGGTGGAGTGCCAAAAGGCAGGTAGCCTGCAGCAGCCGGTGGGGTGCTGCGGGTGCCAAAAAACAGGTAGCCTGCAGCAGCCGGTGGGGTGCTGCGGGTGCCAAAAGGCAGATAGTCTGCAGCAGCCGGTGGGGTGCTGCGGGTGCCAAAAATAGGTAGCCTACAGCCGGGGTGCTGCGGGTGCCAATGCTGGTAGCCTGCAGCAGCCGGTGTGCTGTGGGTGCCAAAAGGCAGGTAGCCTGCAGCAGCCGGTGGGCTGCTGCGGGTGCCAAAAGGCAGGTAGCCTGCAGCAGCCGGTGGGGTGCTGCGTGTGCCAAAAAGCAGGTAGCCTGCAGTAACCGGTGGGGTGTTGCGGGTCCCAAAAGGCAGGTAGCCTGCAGCAGCCGTTGGGGTGCTGGGGGTGCCAAAAAGCAGGTAGCCTGCAGCAGCCGGTGCGGTGCTGGAGGCGCTGGGGTGCTGCGGGTCACAAAAGGCAGGTAGCCTGCAGCAGCCGCTGGGGTGCTGCGGGTCCCAAAAGGCAGGTAGCCTGCAGCAGCCGGTGGGGTGCTGCGGGTGCCAAAAAACAGGTAGCCTGCAGCAGCCGGTGGGGTGCTGCGGGTGCCAAAAGGCAGATAGTCTGCAGCAGCCGGTGGGGTGCTGCGGGTGCCAAAAATAGGTAGCCTACAGCCGGGGTGCTGCGGGTGCCAATGCTGGTAGCCTGCAGCAGCCGGTGTGCTGCGGGTCCCAAAAGGCAGGTAGCCTTCAGCAGCCGCTGGGGTGCTGGGGGTGCCAAAAAGCAGGTAGCCTGCAGCAGCCGGTGCAGTGCTGGAGGCGCTGGGGTGCTGCGGGTCACAAAAGGCAGGTAGCCTGCAGCAGCCGCTGGGGTGCTGCGGGTCCCAAAAGGCAGGTAGCCTGCAGCAGCCGGTGGGGTGCTGCGGGTGCCAAAAAACAGGTAGCCTGCAGCAGCCGGTGGGGTGCTGCGGGTGCCAAAAGGCAGATAGTCTGCAGCAGCCGGTGGGGTGCTGCGGGTGCCAAAAATAGGTAGCCTACAGCCGGGGTGCTGCGGGTGCCAATGCTGGTAGCCTGCAGCAGCCGGTGTGCTGCGGGTGCCAAAAGGCAGGTAGCCTGCAGCAGCCGCTGGGGTGCTGCGTGTGCTAAAAGGCAGGTAGCCTGCAGTAGCCGGTGGGGTGCTGTGTGTGCCAAATGGCAGGTAGCCTGCAACAGCCGGTGTGGTACTGCGGGTGCAAAAAGGCAGGAAGCCTGCAGCAGCCGGATGGGTGCTGCGTGTGCCAAAAGGTAGGTAGCCTGCAGCAACCGGTGGGGTGCTGCGGGTGCCAAAAGGCAGGTAGCCTGCAGCAGCCGGTGTGGTGATGCGGGTGAATTTCTAAAGGCAGCCAGCCTGCGGCAGCCGGCGAGGTGCTGCGGCTGCCTTTCTAAAGGCAGCCAGCCTGCAGCAGCCGGCGGGGTGCTGCGGCTGCCTTTCTAAAGCAGCCAGTCTGCAGCAGCCGGCGGGGTGCTGCGGCTGCCTTTCTAAAGGCAGGTAGCCGGCAGCAGCCGGTGGGGTGCTGCGGGTGCCAAAAAACAGGTAGCCTGCAGCAGCCGGTGGGGTGCTGCGGGTGCCAAAAATAGGTAGCCTACAGCCGGGGTGCTGCGGGTGCCAATGCAGGTAGCCTGCAGCAGCCGGTGTGCTGCGAGTGCCAAAAGGCAGGTAGCCTGCAGCAGCCGGTGGGGTGCTGCGGGTGCCAAAAGGCAGGTAGCCTGCAGCAGCCGGTGGGGTGCTGCGTGTGCCAAAAAGCAGGTAGCCTGCAGTAACCGGTGGGGTGTTGCGGGTGCCAAAAGGCAGGTAGCCTTCAGCAGCCGGTGGGGTGCTTCGGGTGCCAAAAGGCAGGTAGCCTGCAGCAGCCGGTGTGGTGCTGCGGGTAAAAAAAGGCAGTTAGCCTGCAGCAGCCGCTGGGGTGCTGCGGATCCCAAAAGGCAGGTAGCCTACAGCAGCCGCTGGGGTGCTGCGGGTCCCAAAAGGCAGGTAGCCTGCAGCAGCCGCTGGGGTGCTGCGGGTCCCAAAAGGCAGGTAGCCTGCAGCAGCCGGTGGGGTGCTGCGGGTGCCAAAAGGCAGATAGTCTGCAGCAGCTGGTGGGGTGCTGCGGGTGCCAAAAATAGGTAGCCTACAGCCGGGGTGCTGCGGGTGCCAATGCTGGTAGCCTGCAGCAGCCGGTGTGCTGCGGGTCCCAAAAGGCAGGTAGCCTGCAGCAGCCGCTGGGGTGCTGGGGGTGCCAAAAAGCAGGCAGCCTGCAGAAAGCCGGTGCAGTGCTGGAGGCGCTGGGGTGCTGCGGGTCACAAAAGGCAGGTAGCCTGCAGCAGCCGCTGGGGTGCTGCGGGTCCCAAAAGGCAGGTAGCCTGCAGCAGCCGGTGGGGTGCTGCGGGTGCCAAAAAACTGGTAGCCTGCAGCAGCCGGTGGGGTGCTGCGGGTGCCAAAAGGCAGATAGTCTGCAGCAGCCGGTGGGGTGCTGCGGGTGCCAAAAATAGGTAGCCTACAGCCGGGGTGCTGCGGGTGCCAATGCTGGTAGCCTGCAGCAGCTGGTGTGCTGCGGGTGCCAAAAGGCAGGTAGCCTGCAGCAGCCGCTGGGGTGCTGCGTGTGCTAAAAGGCAGGTAGCCTGCAGTAGCCGGTGGGGTGCTGTGTGTGCCAAAAGGCAGGTAGCCTGCAACAGCCGGTGTGGTACTGCGGGTGCAAAAAGGCAGGAAGCCTGCAGCAGCCGGATGGGTGCTGCGTGTGCCAAAAGGTAGGTAGCCTGCAGCAACCGGTGGGGTGCTGCGGGTGCCAAAAGGCAGGTAGCCTGCAGCAGCCGGTGTGGTGATGCGGGTGAATTTCTAAAGGCAGCCAGCCTGCGGCAGCCGGCGAGGTGCTGCGGCTGCCTTTCTAAAGGCAGCCAGCCTGCAGCAGCCGGCGGGGTGCTGCGGCTGCCATTCTAAGCAGCCAGTCTGCAGCAGCCGGCGGGGTGCTGCGGCTGCCTTTCTAAAGGCAGCCAGCCTGCAGCAGCCGGCGGGGTGCTGCGGCTGCCTTTCTAAAGGCAGCCAGCCTGCAGCAGCCGGTGGGGTGCTGCGGGTGCCAAAAGGCAGGTAGCCTGCAGCAGCCGGTGGGGTGGAGTGCCAAAAGGCAGGTGGCCTGCAGCAGCCGGTGTGGTGCTGCGGGTGCAAAAAGGCAGGTGGCCTGCAGCAGCCGGCGAGGTGCTGCGGCTGCCTTTCTAAAGGCAGCCAGCCTGCAGCAGCCGGCGGGGTGCTGCGGCTGCCTTTCTAAAGCAGCCAGTCTGCAGCAGCCGGCGGGGTGCTGCGGCTGCCTTTCTAAAGGCAGCCAGCCTGCAGCAGCCGGCGGGGTGCTGCGGCTGCCTTTCTAAAGGCAGCCAGCCTGCAGCAGCCGGTGGGGTGCTGCGGGTGCCAAAAGGCAGGTAGCCTGCAGCAGCCGGTGTGGTGCTGCGGGTGCAAAAAGGCAGGTGGCCTGCAGCAGCCGGTGGGGTGCTGAAGGTGCCAAAAGGCAGGTAGCCTGCAGCAGCCGGTGGGGTGCTGCGGGTGCCAAAAAGCAGGTAGCCTGCCGCAGCTGGCGGGGTGCTGCGGCTGCCTTTCAAAAGGCAGCCAGCCTGCAGCAGCCGGCGGGTTGCTGCAGCTGCCAATAAGCAGGTAGCCTGCAGCTGGTGTGCTGCGGGTGCCAATAAGCAGGTAGCCTGCAGCAGCTGCTGGGGTGCTGCGGTTACCAAAAGGCAGGCACCCTGCTGCAGCCAGTGCGGTGCTGCGGGTGCCAAAAGGCAGGTAGCCTGCAGCAGCCGGTGGAGTGCTGCGGGTTCCAAAAGGCAGGTAGCCTGCAGCAGCCGGGGTGCTGCGGGTGCCAAAAAGCAGGTAGCCTGCATCAGCCAGTGGGGTGCTGCGGGTGCCAAAAGGCAGGTAGCCTGCAGCAGCCGGTGGGGTGGAGTGCCAAAAGGCAGGTGGCCTGCAGCAGCCGGTGTGGTGCTGCGGGTGCAAAAAGGCAGGTGTCCTGCAGCAGCCGGTGGGGTGCTGAATGTGCCAAAAGGCAGGTAGCCTGCAGCAGCCGGTGGGGTGCTGCGGGTGCCAAAAAACAGGTAGCCTGCAGCAGCCGGTGGGGTGCTGCGGGTGCCAAAAATAGGTAGCCTACAGCCGGGGTGCTGCGGGTGCCAATGCAGGTAGCCTGCAGCAGCCGGTGTGCTGCGGGTGCCAAAAGGCAGGTAGCCTGCAGCAGCGGGTGGGGTGCTGCGGGTGCCAAAAGGCAGGTAGCCTGCAGCAGCCGGTGGGGTGCTGCGTGTGCCAAAAAGCAGGTAGCCTGCAGTAACCGGTGGGGTGTTGCGGGTGCCAAAAGGCAGGTAGCCTGCAGCAGCCGGTGGGGTGCTTCGGGTGCCAAAAGGCAGGTAGCCTGCAGCAGCCGGTGTCGTGCTGCGGGTAAAAAAAGGCAGTTAGCCTGCAGCAGCCGCTGGGGTGCTGCGGGTCCCAAAAGGCAGGTAGCCTGCAGCAGCCGCTGGGGTGCTGCGGGTCCCAAAAGGCAGGTAGCCTGCAGCAGCCGCTGGGGTGCTGGAGGTGCCAAAAAGCAGGTAGCCTGCAGCAGCTGGTGGGGTGCTGCGTGTGCTAAAAGGCAGGTAGCCTGCAGTAGCCGGCGGGGTGCTGCGGCTGCCTTTGTAAAGGCAGCCAGCCTGCAGCAGCCGGCGGGGTGCTGCGGCTGCCTTTCTAAAGGCAGCCAGCCTGCAGCAGCCGGTGAGCCGGTAGGGTACTCCGGGTGCCACAAGGCAGGTAGCATGCAGCAGCCTGTGAGCCGGTAGGGTTCTCCGGGTGCCACAAGGCAGGTAGCCTGTAGCAGCCTGTGAGCCGGTAGGGTTCTCCGGGTGCCAAAAGGCAGGTAGCCTGCAGCAGCCGGTGGGGTGCTGCAGGTGCCAAAAGACAGGTAGCCTGCAGCCGGGGTGCAGCCGGTGTGCTGCGGGTGCCAATGCAGGTAGCCTGCAGCAGCCGGTGGGGTGCTGCGGGTGCCAAAAAGCAGGTAGCCTGCCGCAGCTGGCGGGGTGCTGCGGCTGCCTTTCTAAAGCAGCCAGTCTGCAGCAGCCGGCGGGGTGCTGCGGCTGCCTTTCTAAAGGCAGCCAGCCTGCAGCAGCCGGCGGGGTGCTGCGGCTGCCTTTCTAAAGGCAGCCAGCCTGCAGCAGCCGGCGGGGTGCTGCGGCTGCCTTTCTAAAGGCAGCCAGCCTGCAGCAGCCGGTGGGGTGCTGCGGGTGCCAAAAGGCAGGTAGCCTGCAGCAGCCGGTGTGGTGCTGCGGGTGCAAAAAGGCAGGTGGCCTGCAGCAGCCGGTGGGGTGCTGAAGGTGCCAAAAGGCAGGTAGCCTGCAGCAGCCGGTGGGGTGCTGCGGGTGCCAAAAAGCAGGTAGCCTGCCGCAGCTGGCGGGGTGCTGCGGCTGCCTTTCAAAAGGCAGCCAGCCTGCAGCAGCCGGCGGGTTGCTGCAGCTGCCAATAAGCAGGTAGCCTGCAGCTGGTGTGCTGCGGGTGCCAATAAGCAGGTAGCCTGCAGCAGCTGCTGGGGTGCTGCGGTTACCAAAAGGCAGGCACCCTGCTGCAGCCAGTGCGGTGCTGCGGGTGCCAAAAGGCAGGTAGCCTGCAGCAGCCGGTGGAGTGCTGCGGGTTCCAAAAGGCAGGTAGCCTGCAGCAGCCGGGGTGCTGCGGGTGCCAAAAAGCAGGTAGCCTGCATCAGCCAGTGGGGTGCTGCGGGTGCCAAAAGGCAGGTAGCCTGCAGCAGCCGGTGGGGTGGAGTGCCAAAAGGCAGGTGGCCTGCAGCAGCCGGTGTGGTGCTGCGGGTGCAAAAAGGCAGGTGTCCTGCAGCAGCCGGTGGGGTGCTGAATGTGCCAAAAGGCAGGTAGCCTGCAGCAGCCGGTGGGGTGCTGCGGGTGCCAAAAAACAGGTAGCCTGCAGCAGCCGGTGGGGTGCTGCGGGTGCCAAAAATAGGTAGCCTACAGCCGGGGTGCTGCGGGTGCCAATGCAGGTAGCCTGCAGCAGCCGGTGTGCTGCGGGTGCCAAAAGGCAGGTAGCCTGCAGCAGCGGGTGGGGTGCTGCGGGTGCCAAAAGGCAGGTAGCCTGCAGCAGCCGGTGGGGTGCTGCGTGTGCCAAAAAGCAGGTAGCCTGCAGTAACCGGTGGGGTGCTTCGGGTGCCAAAAGGCAGGTAGCCTGCAGCAGCCGGTGTCGTGCTGCGGGTAAAAAAAGGCAGTTAGCCTGCAGCAGCCGCTGGGGTGCTGCGGGTCCCAAAAGGCAGGTAGCCTGCAGCAGCCGCTGGGGTGCTGCGGGTCCCAAAAGGCAGGTAGCCTGCAGCAGCCGCTGGGGTGCTGGAGGTGCCAAAAAGCAGGTAGCCTGCAGCAGCTGGTGGGGTGCTGCGTGTGCTAAAAGGCAGGTAGCCTGCAGTAGCCGGCGGGGTGCTGCGGCTGCCTTTGTAAAGGCAGCCAGCCTGCAGCAGCCGGCGGGGTGCTGCGGCTGCCTTTCTAAAGGCAGCCAGCCTGCAGCAGCCGGTGAGCCGGTAGGGTACTCCGGGTGCCACAAGGCAGGTAGCCTGTAGCAGCCTGTGAGCCGGTAGGGTTCTCCGGGTGCCAAAAGGCAGGTAGCCTGCAGCAGCCGGTGGGGTGCTGCAGGTGCCAAAAGACAGGTAGCCTGCAGCCGGGGTGCAGCCGGTGTGCTGCGGGTGCCAATGCAGGTAGCCTGCAGCAGCCGGTGGGGTGCTGCGGGTGCCAAAAAGCAGGTAGCCTGCCGCAGCTGGCGGGGTGCTGCGGCTGCCTTTCAAAAGGCAGCCAGCCTGCAGCAGCCGGCGGGGTGCTGCAGGTGCCAATAAGCAGGTAGCCTTCAGCCGGTGTGCTGCGGGTGCCAATAAGCAGGTAGCCTGCAGCAGGGGCTGGGGTGCTGCGGTTACCAAAAGGCAGGCACCCTGCTGCAGCAAGTGCGGTGCTGCGGGTGCCAAAAGGCAGGTAGTCTGCAGCAGCCGGTGGGGTGCTGCGGGTGCCAAAAGGCAGGTAGCCTGCAGCAGCCGGGGTGCTGCGGGTGCCAAAAAGCAGGTAGCCTGCAGCAGCCGGTGGGGTGCTGCGGGTGCCAAAAGGCAGGTAGCCTGCAGCAGCTGGTGGGGTGGAGTGCCAAAAGGCAGGTGGCCTGCAGCAGCCGGTGTGGTGCTGCGGGTGCAAAAAGGCAGGTGGCCTGCAGCAGCCGGTGGGGTGCTGAAGGCGCCAAAAGGCAGGTAGCCTCCAGCAGCCGGTGGGGTGCTGCGGGTGCCAAAAGACAGGTAGCCTGCAGCAGCCGGTGGGGTGCTGCGTGTGCCAAAAGGCAGGTAGCCTGCAGCAGCCGGTGGGGTGCTGCGTGTGCCAAAAAGGAGGTAGCCTGCAGTAACCGGTGGGGTGTTGCGGATGCCAAAAGGCAGGTAGCCTGCAGCAGCCGGTGGGGTGCTGGGGGTGCCAAAAAGCAGGTAGCCTGCAGCAGCCGGTGGGGTGCTGAAGGCGCTGGGGTGCTGCGGGTCACCAAAGGCAGGTAGCCTGCAGCAGCCGCTGGGGTGCTGCGGGTCCCAAAAGGCAGGTAGCCTGCAGCAGCCGGTGGGGTGCTGGAGGTGCCAAAAGCAGGTAGGCTGCAGCAGCCGGTGGGGTGCTGGAGGTGCCAAAAGGCAGGTAGCCTGCAGTAGCCGGTGGGGTGCTGCGTGTGCTAAAAGGCAGGTAGCCTGCAGTAGCCGGTGGGGTGCTGCGTGTGCCAAAAGGCAGGTAGCCTGCAGCAGCTGGTGTGGTACTGCGGATGCAAAAAGGCAGGAAGCCTGCAGCAGCCGGATGGGTGCTGCGGGTGCCAAAAGGCAGGTAGCCTGCAGCAACCGGTGGGGTGCTGCGGGTGCCAAAAGTCAGGTAGCCTGCAGCAGCCGGTGGGCTGATGCGGGTGCCAAAAGGCAGGTAGCCTGCAGCAGCCGGTGGGGTTCCGCGGGTGCAAAAAGGCAGGTAGCCAGCAGCAGCCGCTGGGGTGCTGGAGGTGCCAAAAAGCAGGTAGCCTGCAGCAGCCGGTGGGGTGCTGCGTATATATATATAGATAATCTGCCGTATAAGCCGACCCTAATATAAGCTGAGGAACCTAATTTTACCACAAAAAAATGGGAAAACTTAATGATTCGAGTATAACCTGGCACCCCCCCCCCCCCCCCCCCCGCAGTGCTCTTCGGGGAAGGGCTTTAAATATAAGCCCTTCCCTGAAAATCATCCCTAGTTGTAGTAAAAAAAATTCTATACTTACCTCTCGGCTGCTGCCGGCGCTCAGACTCGTCTAGCCGCTTGGGTCCCATCAGTGTAATGAAGTTCTTTCAAAGAATGGCCGAGCTGTAATTCGCTGAATGCTATGACCAATCACAGGCAGCGCTCAGCTGTCATTCGAACGTTCAGCCAGTCAGACGCAGCCATTTCAGCAGGCGGGGATTTAAAATCCCTTCCTGCTGAAAGAACTTTATTACAGTGATGGGACCGAAGCGGCTAGATGCACCTAAGCCTCGGCAGCGGCGGAGAGACGAGTATAGATTTTTTTTTTTTCATGTTAATGAGGCCTGAGTACGGGACCCTAGCTCGAGTATAAGCCGAGCTGGCTTTTTTCAGCATAAAAAATGTGGTGCAAGAGTCGGCTTACACCCCCCTCTCCCCACCCCACTAATGGATTAGATGTCACGGTCGCTATTGATCGCAGCATCTACCGTAAGATGTTTAAACCATTGTTGCAGGCAAGTATTGTCACTATAGAACACATCCAGCAGCCGGTGTGTTACTGCGGGTGCCAAAAGGCAGTTAGCCTGCAGAAGCCGGTGGGGTGCTGCGGGTGCCAATGCACGTAGTCTGCAGCAGCCGGTGGGGTGATGCGGGTGCCAAAAGGCAGGCAGCCTGTGCTGCGGGTGCCAATGCAGGTAGCCTGCAGCAGCCGGTGGGGTGATGCAGGTGCCAAAAGGCAGGTAGCGTGCAGCAGCCGGTGGGGTGCTGAAGGTGCCAAAAAGCAGGTAGCCTGCAGCAGCCGGTGGGGTGCTGCCGATGCCAAAAGGCAGGTAGCCTGCAGCAGCCGCTGCGATGCTGCGGGTGCCAAAAGGCAGGTAGCCTGCAGCAGCCGGTGAGGTGCCAATGCAGGTAGCCTGCAGCAGCCGGTGGGGTGATGCGGGTGCCAAAAGGCAGGTAGCCTGTGCTGTGGGTGCCAATGCAGGTAGCCTGCAGCAGCCGGTGGGGTGCTGAAGGTGCCAAAAGGCAGGTAGCGTGCAGCAGCCGGTGGGGTGCTGCGGGTGCCCATGCAGGTAGCCTGCAGCAGCCGGTGGGCTGATGCGGGTGCCAAAAGGCAGGTAGCCTGTGCTGCGGGTGCCAATGCAGATAGCCTGCAGCAGCCGGTGGGGTGATGCAGGTGCCAAAAGGCAGGTAGCCTGCAGCAGCCGGTGGGGTGCTGAAGGTGCCAAAAGGCAGGTAGCCTACAGCAGCCGTTGGGGTGCTGCGGGTGCCAAAAGGCAGGTAGCCTGCAGCAGCCGGTGCGGTGCTGCGGGTGCCAAAAGGCAGGTAGCCTGCAGCAGCCGGTGCGGTGCTGCGGGTGCCAAAAGGCAGGTAGTATTTTGAGATATTTATCTATATATATAAAATTGAATGTATGTCTGCGTGTCTGTCTGTCTGTTTGTCCTTTATGCGCTACTACACCATTCATCCGATCGCCATGAAACTTTGGGAAGTTGTTAAGTACACTCCTGGGAAGATTATAGCCATAGTACAATTATGCCATGATAAATGGCGCGCGTGCGAGCGTCGTCGACAGTTACGCCCCCCCCCCCACGTAGATCGTTTGATTTCCATCACTGCCACTAATTCTCTCACTTCGCGATGTCGTAGAAACATGAAATTTGGCACCAGCATTGATTATGTCATAAATAGGAAAAGTTAATGGGTCCCAACTCGATTATTCAATTCTAAGCGCCAAAGAATTAGCGTCCAAATTTTACGTACGGAATCTAATTCTCTCACTTCCCAATGTCATAGAAACTTGAAATTTAGAACGAGCATTGATTATGTCATAATTAGGAAAAGCTAATGGGTCCCAGCTCGATTATTCAATTCTAAGCGCCAAAGAATTAGCGTCCAAATTTTACATACGGAATCTAATTTTCTCCCTTTCCAATGTCATAGAAACTTGAAATTTGGAACGAGCGTTGATTATGTCTTAATTAGGAAAATATAATGGGTCCCAACTCGATTATTCAATTGTAAGCGCAAAAGAATTAGCGTCCAAATTTTACATACGGAATCTAATTTTCTCCCTTTCCAATCTCTTAGAAACTTGAAATTTGGAACGAGCGTTGATTATGTCACAATTGGGAAAATATAATGGGTCCCAACTCGATTATTCAATTCTAAGCGCAAAAGAATTAGCGTCCAAATTTTACGTACGTAATCTAATTTTCTCACTTCCTAATGTCATAGGAACATGAAATTTGGCACGAGCATTGATTATGTCATAAATAGGAAAAGCTAATAGGTCCCAACTCGATTAGTCAATTCTAAGCGCCAAAGAATTAGCGTCCAAATTTTTCGTACGGAATCTAATTTTCTTGCTTCCCAATGTCATAGAAACTTGAAATTTGGCATGAGCATTGATTATGTCATAAATAGGAAAAGTTAATAGGTCCCAACTCAATTATTCAATTCGAAGCGCCAAAGAATTAGCGTCCAAATTTTACGTACGGAATGTAATTTTCTCACTTCCCAATGTCATAAAAACTGGAAATTTGGCACAAGCATTGATTATGTCATAAATAGGAAAAGGTAATAGGTCCCAACTCGATTATTCAATTCTAAGCGCAAAAGAATTAGCGTCCAAATTTTACGTACGGAATCTAATTTTCTTGCTTCCCAATGTCATAGAAACTTGAAATTTGGCACAAGCATTGATTATGTCATAAATAGGTAAAGTTAATGGGTCCCAACTCGATTATTCAATTCTAAGCGCCAAAGAATTAGCGTCCAAATTTTACGTACGGAATCTAATTTTCTTGCTTCCCAATATCATAGAAACTTGAAATTTGGCATGAGCATTGATTATGTCATAAATAGGAAAAGTTAATAGGTCCCAACTCGATTATTCAATTCTAAGCGCAAAAGAATTAGTGTCCAAATTTTACGTACAGAATCTAATTTTCTCGCTTCCCAATGTCATAGAAACTTGAAATTTGGCTAATTCTTTGGCGCTTAGAATTGAATAATCGAGTTGGGACCCATTAACTTTTCCTATTTATGACATAATCAATGCTCGTGCCAAATTTCATGTTTCTACGACATCGCGAAGTGAGAGAATTAGTGGCAGTGATGGAAATCAAACAATCTACGTGGGGGGGGGTGCGTAACTGTCGACGACGCTCGCACGCACGCCATTTATCATAGCATAATTGTACTATGCCTATAATCTTCCCAGGAGTGTACTTAACAACTTCCCAAAGTTTCATGGCGATCGGATGAATGGTGTAGTAGCGCATAAAGGACAAACAGACAGACAGACACGCAGACATACATTCAATTTTATATATATAGATAATCTGCCGTATAAGCCGACCCTAATATAAGCTGAGGAACCTAATTTTACCACAAAAAAATGGAAAAATTTAATGATTCGAGTATAAGCTGGCACCCCCCTGCAGTGATTTTCGGGGAAGGGCTTTAAATATAAGCCCTTCCCTGAAAATCATCCCTAGTTGTAGTAAAAAAAATTCTATACTTACCTCTCGGCTGCTGCCGGCGCTCAGACTCGTCTAGCTGCTTGGGTCCCGTCAGTGTAATGAAGTTCTTTCAAAGAATGGCCGAGCTGTAATTCGCTGAATGCTATGACCAATCACAGGCAGTGCTCAGCTGTCATTCGAACGCTCAGCCAGTCAGACGCAGCCCTTTCAGCAGGCGGGGATTTAAAATCCCTGCCTGCTGAAAGAACTTTATTACAGTGATGGGACCGAAGCGGCTAGATGCACCTAAGCCTCGGCAGCGGCGGAGAGACGAGTATAGATTTTTTTTTTCATGTTAATGAGGCCTGAGTACGGGACCCTAGCTCGAGTATAAGCCGAGCTGGCTTTTTTCAGCATAAAAAATGTGGTGCAAGAGTCGGCTTACACCCCCCTCTCCCCACCCCACTAATGGATTAGATGTCACGGTCGCTATTGATCGCAGCATCTACCGTAAGAGGTTTAAACCATTGTTGCAGGCAAGTATTGTCACTATAGAACACATCCAGCAGCTACCCGTATAGTGGGGTCAGCTATTAAGCCGGCTTCATACACCACTTCCAACATTCTGACATAGTTATTACCTTCCCAACATATCACATACAGTGTGGTTCCCAGTCTTGTGCTTTATTATAGCACAGATATGTGTGGAACGTAAGGCTGAGTTCACATGGGGCGGACTCTCCCTGCAGACTTTCCGCCTGCAATCTTAAGCCCGAGACTAAGCAGCAGAGTAGACGAGATTTGCAAAACTCTCATCTACACACTGTGGGCAGTCCGCTGCGGCCAAGCCGTGCTGAAACTGACATGCTGTGTGGAATTGAAAGCGGCAACATGTCAATTGTATCACCGTTTCCACTGCAGGCTCTCTTCTCTCTATAGGGAGAGATTCCCACCGCAGAATACAGGAAGTTGAGCCTCTTCATACCAATGCGAATGATGTAGGTTTTGAAGCTGCCTTTCCGCTGCGGAAATCCCACAGAATTTCCGTGCGGTCCCGCTGTGGACATTCTGTGATATTTCCGCCCCGTGTGAACCCAGCCAACTTTCAGCATATTTATGCACACATACATACAGGAATTTAATGGCAACAGTTGTCAAACTCTGCATAATTCCTGCAGTTTTACCTTCTCTCCATCTTCTAACTTCACCTTTTAGACTTTGGTCTGACCAAAGTGATAATTGCTTATTAATCTTGCGTTTCCTTTCTTCCATCTCTCTTCCATCTCTTTATCTCTTCCTTTCTCTCATCGCTTTCTAGCTGTACAGCTCTCGCCTTTCTTACCAGCCAACTGTCCTTGGAGCTGCATCCTCAGACCTGGGCTACCCTGTGGCCTTGGCTGCTGGAGTGAGCGCTACCCTTCCATACCAGGTACTCCTCGGGAAGAGGAGACGGGCTTAATGCACAAGAATAGGATTAATGAAACACGTTTATGGGGAGGTGGCGAATCTCATTGGTTCTGGTAACTAGACGTGAATAATGGCATCACAGAGAGTTTATCTGTCCTAAGCTCTAGTGCACCCAGATCAATGGGAGGAAAGTTTGGATGTGGATCATGTATTGATTCTGCTTTTTCCCCTAAGCTTGTGCTGCTGCGGGGAGCTGATGGATAAAGCTGGCTGCTCTGAAGCTGATAACTTTGTAGTAAACTGTGGTCATGGGGTAGATTAGAACCAACATGCTGTGCTAGCTATTCTGGAAATGTTTTCTTCAAGTCTCATTAGTTCTATGGTGGTTTTTATCCTAAGGTCTATCTAGAGAATAGAGCACATGGAATATGTTGCAATAATGATTGTATCCCTAGACGCACCTAATACCCATCGTGCATTGGTAGTGTTCAACTATTGGTGTACTACACCCACTCTGATTGGCCAAAGTAGCTACATGAGAAATCCAAGGTCAGTGGTGGCCTCTGTATTAAGACAATGGGATGGGAGTCATTTATTAAAGGCTTTATGCCAATTTTGAACAGTGGGGGTCCACTCGGGATCCCCTCTCATCTGCTGTTTTCTGGGCTGCTGTCAGTGTGAACAGCCCTGGAAGCAGATAGCGCTATCCGTATTGCAGTGGTCGGTGTTGGTACTGCAGGTACAGCATTGATTCAATGCAGTACCAACCCGGGTTGCTGCAATGTTGACAGTGCTACTTGCTTCCAGCGCTGTCAGCAGGCCCGGCAAACAGCTGATCGGTATGTATCCCAAGTGGCAGATCATCAATAGTGTAGAGAGAAAGAAAAAAAATTCCCTGACATCTCCCTTAATTTCTGTATCAGGTTAAACGGAATGTAACGGGCCAACAACTGCAGGAATTAAAAATTTCCAATGTGACTTGTCCATAAGCAGGCATGAATGGTCTGTAGTCAGTCAAGCTTACTTGGTTGGACCTTAAAGAATCCTAAAATATAACTTTTATTCTAATTAATTAAAAAGGTATAGAAGGACAAACATATACATGTATTTACAAAAAGAGAAAGGGTTGTTGAAAATAATCCGTTTAGAGCCACTAAAGCACTAAGATAACGACTGATTTGGTTAAGTTCCAACGGTGGGCGCTCAACCAACTAGTTCAATCAGTCCAGAACGTAACAGATATCTTGGTTGTTTACAGTGATTACAGTGCATGTGTCTACCCCATAGCTGGGTGACTACTACAAAGAGACCTGGACGGTGAGTTTAGCCCTACGCGTTTCCCCCATTAAAGGGTTCCTCAGGGGCAAGAAAAATTGGATGATTCCAGTCGTAATGAACCGGATAGTCCACCACCAGGGCTGACATGCCGCCGTTTTTTTCTTTTTTCTTGTTTTCATTTTGGATCTAGCTTGCGCCGTTGGCTATTTAGCTGTACTAGAAGTTATTATCCAGTTTGGGTTATATCTAGTTTCTGGCTGAGCTTTATTTCAGTGACCAGCTGGCATCATACTTCAGATATCTTAGTGGAGGGTTCCGTTTGGATCACATGCATTAGAATATAACGGCATGACTGAGATTAGGACTTGTTATTCTATCATACTAGTCCTTATCAACAAGGGGGATTGATTGCCTATCCTCTATTCCTTTCAGCGTTTAGCTGCACGAAATTGCGGTCTGTTTTAGGATCTACCAACTGATATATATACAGGGTGGAGCGCGGTAATTTGCTAATTTGGGAGTGAAATAAAAAAATTATGAACTTGTAAAAACTTTATTTTATATTTTATTTACATTGAACAGTAGTGGAATTTACAAATTATTTGGTTTTAAATATTGTATCTGGTAAATGTTGCCCTTCGCTCTCCACACACTGCTGCATACGTTTTCGGAAGTTCTCATGCACTCTTTCAAGCATGTCGACTGGTATTCTGGCAATCTCAGCGTCAATATTGTTCCTTAGGTCTTCCAGGGTGTTGCTTTTTTGAGTTGCAGGTTGTGGCAGCGCTGTTGGTCGAAGAGAGGGGAGAGTGGGCGTTGCTTATAGTGGCTGACGGGAAGTTTGTCTGCAGCTGCTTTTCAGTTGCCATCATGCGGTGGACACGTGAGGAGCGTTCATTTTGTGTTGAAGCGTATTTTTCAAATAACCACTCGATCATTGCAATGCAACGTGCTTTTCGTTTGCGATTCGCTGTTCCCCCACGCGGACGTGTTCCTGGACGGCAATCAGTTGTAAATTGGGTAAATGCATTCAGAACAGCAGGGAATGTGTCATCTGTACGAAGAGGACCTGCAAGAAGTGTTACAACACCACAAAACATCGAACGAGTTAGAGCAGCAGTATTGCAATCTCCGAAACGCTCTGCTCGGAAGCAAGCACTTGCTCTTGGCATTCCAAGACGTTGTCTCCACCGGATTCTTCATAGTGAACTGAATTTTCACCCGTATACAATGTGCGTGGTCCAACAATTGTCAGCACGGGATTATGTTACACGACGAACATCTTGTGAAGACATGCTTGCAACCATACCTCGTGACGCAATTGTGTTCTTTTCTGATGAGGCACATTTTCACCTCAGTGGGTGTGTAAACAAACCAAACATGCGGTACTGGAGCGACCCCAGAGAAGTTCACCAGAGACCTCTGCATTCGGACCGCGTCACTGTGTGGTGCGCCTTATCACCAGTAGGCATCATTGGCCCTTACTTTTTTCCGGCAACTGTGAATTCCGAACGTTACTTAACTATGCTGCAGGATTTTTTCCAGCCAGCACTCGAGGCAATGCAATTAGAGGATACATGGTTTCAACAAGATGGTGCCACTGCACACACAGCGAGAGTTACCAGGAATTTTGTGAGGCAAACGTTTCCTGAACGGCTTATCTCTCTGAGGGGTGATCTTAACTGGCCGGCACGCTCACCAGACTTAGCCCCATGCGATTTTTTCCTTTGGGGTTACCTGAAGTCTAAGGTGTATTGCAACCGTCCCAACACCCTGGAAGACCTAAGGAGCAATATTGACGCTGAGATTGCCAGAATACCAGTCGACATGCTTGAAAGAGTGCATGAGAACTTCCGAAAACGTATGCAGCAGTGTGTGGAGAGCGAAGGTCAACATTTGCCAGATACAATATTTAAAACCACATAATTTTTAATTTCCACTACTGTTCAATGTAAATAAAATATAAAATAAAGTTTTTACAAGTTCATTATTTTTTTATTTCACTCCCAAATTAGCAAATTATCGCGCTCCACCCTGTATATCTTTAACCATCGTCCAGTTCATCTGGACTTATATCTTTTGGATTGCTATTATCCTCTTACTCAGATATGCACCTTTTTTAGCCACTATCTGGTCTAACTAAAGCCAATCTCTCTATATATTAATCTTCTAAGCCCCTATCCGGTTCATTACGACTGGAATCATTCAATTTTTCTTGCCCCTGAGGAACCCTTTAATGGGGGAAACGCGTAGGGATAAACTTACCGTCCAGGTCTCCTTGTAGTAGTCACCCAGCTATGGGGTAGACACCTGCGCTGTAATCACTGTAAACAACCAAGATATCTGTTACGTTCTGGACTGATTGAACTAGTTGGTTGAGCGCCCACCGTTGGAACTTAACCAAATCAGTCGTTATCTTAGTGCTTTAGTGGCTCTAAACGGATTATTTTCAACAATCCTTTCTCTTTTTGTAAATACATGTATATGTTTGTCCTTCTATACCTTTTTAATTAATTAGAATAAAAGTTATATTTTAGGATTCTTTAAGGTCCAACCAAGTAAGCTTCTCGATATACACAATTCTTGGACTCACACTGCCGCTGTGAAATTCTGGTCTGTAGTCAGTCAGGGGTATAGTAAGCAGCCAGAACTATGAATTCCAGCAGCAAGTTTCCTTATATATAGTAAAGAGTGTAACTCCAAGGTCCTAATTGTTCGTTAACCCATTTTTTTTTTGTAATAATAGATGATGGTGCCAGGAAAGGAGGGTGGGTTGCCCAATATTACTGCCCAACCTGCACATGGTACTCAAGCAGATCATGACAGAGCGGTTTTGACTTCACCATCACATGTAACTGGCACTACCTCCAGCAGGTAAGTCCTCAGCCTATGAGTCCATAGACCTTCCAATCTTACTGTGACTTAGTTTTTACATTTATCCTTGCTTTTCTGTGCAGTGAGGAAGCAGACATCCCATCTGGGAGCAGCACTGCGGGGAGGAGCTCTCCCAATAAGTCTCCCCATATTCTTTTCACCCGTAAAGTTGGGGCTTTTGTGGAAAAACCTTCCCCTCAGGTGAGTGAACACAGCTTTAGAGGATGTCCGTGTGGATGTCTGTGCTGATCCTATTAACCCCTTAAGGATATGGCCTCATTTGGTTCTTAGACTATCAGGCAAAAGCCAGGAGCCAAGTGCACTGGCTTATTACTATGTTATCCACATAGAAAATGGTAACCTTAAAGCAACCCTGCAATTTCGGAACAGGGGATTTATTGCCTACAGTTGTTCTTCTCTGCCAGCACTCCAATCCGCACGTTTTGGGCCCTCTTTTTGGCTGTCCAAGATGGCAGGATCAATTTTCTGTCTACCTAATGTTGATCACGATAGCCGTTCTGGCCAATCAGAGAGCAGGTATAGTGCATTGGTAGTCTAACACTACCAATGCAATGTGGGAATTAGGTAGTCTAAAGATTGTTAGCCATCTTGGATGACTGAAAACAGGACCTGGAATCTGCGGAGGGAGGGACAACAGAGAAAAACAACTGTAGGTAATGTGTTGCAAATCCGCCACTTGTGAAGGCAGCCTTACAGACAAAGATCTCATATTTATAACGATTGTGTCCTATTGGTATTCATGGTTCCTAGAAAGGTAATGCAGTCACACAATTGTTGTAGGTCCCCTCCCACGCGTTTGCGCCCTTCACACTCTTTGGTGTCCATATGTGTGAGTCTCTCCTTTTTTGCTAAAATGTCAATGGATGAAATTCCCAAAGTGGGTTATTGGTGCCATGTGAGACGTTGATAGGGCCAACTCGGCTGTCTTCTCATGACAGTTTCTGCCAGCCATGATTTCCAATACTCACCAGCCATGTACTGCATGTAGCAGTGTGTGTCATTGGAGACGCCAGCGCATATGCAGTGGTGTCCTTCAAAGTTCTGGGTGCCGTAGTAAAAGCTCCTGTCACAGTGGCTCACATTAAATGCATAGCTGCCACAACGACCTAGGAGAGAATGAGTTAAACCACTGCCCATTGCTATATACACACTGTGAAAAGCATGAATTGTTTCTGATCTATTCTCAGGTCACTTATGCCAGCACAGATATACCATTCGCCGTGTTTGCACCCAGACTGATTGATGTGGAGGACACCGACCACATGGTATGTCCTCACCCCTGATCCTAGTACTTTAGTGCTATGAGTGTTCTACCTCATAAGGATTGACGTACCGATTTTCCACTGATTTATGCTACATGGTGTCATTTTTTTCTTTTATTCCAGGTGGTTTGTCCTGATGTCAGGGTAAAATTCTAAGTACAGCACCAATCAGGCCCACCCCACTTGCCCCGCTGCTGGCGGAAAGAAGAAAACACCACACGGAGGTCTGGTATAGTTTCTCACACGGGGACATGGCTGCGCTGCGCGCTTTATTACAGATTACATGAGATCTTATACCCTTTGGTCCCATCACTAGAAATGGGTGATGGGCTCATTGGCTAAAATTCACAGCATAACCATATATGGGAAGTCCGGATTTCCGGCCTGAGACAGTGAAAGTTCAGATGCATAGTTGAACATCTTGATATGGCGCTTCTGGGAAAACGGCCAAGTACACGCGGCCTTGTCCGATTCTTCTTTGCTGTACATTTTGTCTTCGCCTGGCAAGGCCTTTGGAATATCTGATGTAAGGCGACATATAAGTTTTTCTCATTTTAGCTTTGAATAGAACTTGCATACAGGTATAAAAGCATAAAGAACATATGGCAATATATACATATACCCTCACAAACCCCCCTAAAAACTTATATGGAGATCAAGCATCAGACCTTGCACTCTCCCTCGGTCGCCTCCCTTGTGTCAGGTTTTCCCCACTGCCCGTAAGTCCCTACTCCTAAAAGGGGGGATCCCTACCTCACCTCAGAAGGAGGCCATGGATTCCCTGGGCTTATTTTCGGGCATCCATACCCTCTATCTGTACGAGTTAACACCCCACAGGGTGTGCCCTCGCCGGAACCTAAGGTCTTCTGCACTATCCCTAGGCAAATGGGAAGTCCACTGACAATCCATCTTATGAGACCTGGGCAGGCGCAGTACTAGTCCATCTCTCCATTCTTCTGGTAACGTACGTGGTTGGCATTATCGGAACTGGCTCTTCATCTTTTTCAAACAAGGGAAATTTTGGTGTCACATTATCCAGTCCCTTACTCATACTCTTTTTGATCAAAGGGATAATACACATACAGGAGGTTACATACCCCACCTCTTTCTGCTAAAATCATATCCAGGGCCACTCTAGGGCCATGGATGCAGTGGGCCCTAACTGGTCAGCTAACCCTTGTAAAGCATCCCTGGTGTAGTTTACAAACCTCTGCTGATTGTAATAGATATAATTCATCCAATCTACATTATTATTAACAGTGACAATAGCAAATAAGGACTCAAAACCTGCTTTAAACTGATCTCTAGAATTAAATTCATCTGGCACCCCCCTTGGCACTCCTATTGCATCTATGTATACATGTGGATGGCTAGTGTACAGTAGTCAAAGGTGTGTGTTAGAGGAATTGTACCACATTATAGCATGTAAAGGATATTCAGGATCACTAGTTTTTTCAGTGCGAAGTGTGGATCCAAGTGGACTTTCTTTCAAGCTTGACTGCAGTTGGGGTGGTGAACAACATCTAGTAGGGACCTTTAAACCGAGTCTCTCTCTCAAACTTTTTTTACATAGACCCTGTCACCTGGTTTCAGATTGTGACACTCATCTGTAGGACCTGGGAGAAAAGCAGAGACTGCAGAATGCATTATTGACAATTCCTTGGAGAGACCTATGACAAAATTAACAAGAGAATCATTCCCCAAACTTGGCTACTGTGGCATGTATCCTCCGGAGAAAAAGAAAAACTAATGGAAGACACTCAATTCAAAATTTGACCATTTTCTTCATTGCCTTTTATATCTACTTTCCCACTACTCCGCGGACGGTAGGGTGTGTGAAAAGCCTGGAAAATACCCAAAACAGACATGATGTGTTGCATTATTTCACCTGTGAAGTGCGTACCTCTGTTTGACTCAATCACTTCCGGTGCCCCGTATCTGCGGATTACCTCATTCATCAGCTCCTGTGCGATTACCTGCTTATTTACTTTAGTAACGGGGTAGGTCTCCGACCTGGAAAGACATCAACAACAACAAGCACGTATTCATACTTCCCAACAAGTGGGAGCTGAGTGTAGCCAATTTGCAATCTCTGAAATGGGTAGAGTGGTCTAGGCAAGTGTGATGTGGCAAATTTACTTCTGCCCTGTTGCTTACGGCAAAGATCATGCAAAATTGGACAAATGATGCAGCAGCTACAGAAAACCCAGGAGCCACCCGTCCTCGTTCAAGCATCGACATCATTGCTGCTTTAAGAGGTGCATCTTTCCGTGCGTCAGCTGGGCCATCATGGGGCACAGGGACTGTGGTAGGCAAGTGCTGTTGACTGTTCGCCATACGCTGTCCCTTTTTAGTCCATTTTTTCCTTTTCTTCCTTGCTGGCTTGTAACTTTAAATCCAAGTTTTTATCAAAGTCCAAGTTTTTATCAAAGTCCAAGTTTTTATCAAAGTCCAAGGTTTAGTCAAAGTCCAAAGTTATTGTTAAATTCTTCTTTTCTTCTTTTCTTCCACGGCTTGAGGGCCACTGCCTTTGCTGTGTGGCCTGTGATGGCGTTGCCTCTTGCTTCTCCGGTGTAGGAATTGGTGTGAGCTTTCCACCTTGTCAGGTAGAAGTAGGGCCTCCGTGAGGCTCTGCACCGCTGCATCATTCCTAATTGGCTGTCCTGCTGAAGTAAAAAACTGTCTGGCCTTCCATGTTGGGCCGTAATCATGAGCTATGCCAAATGCATACCGGGAGTCAGTGTAAATGTTTGCCGTCTTACCTGTGGCCACTCTACATGCCTCAGTGAGGGCATTTAGTTACACTTCTTGTGCTGCGACATGCGGAGGCAGAGATTCTGCTTTTACCGTGTCATGTTGTGTTACGACTGCATAACCGGAGTGGAGTTGTCAATCACCTTGGTACCATCTATAAAAAACAACTAAAAATATGCATTGTTAAGAAGGGCTTTAGTAACTTTTTTAAACTTAAATTTTCTTGTTGCATCAATGCTGGACAATCGGGCTGATATTCTATTTCAAAAAAGATCAGAATCTTGTTGCAAAAAATTTAAAAATTTAAAAATGGCTTGCAAAAAATTTAAAAATGGCTGATTTGCAATACCTAGATCACCTATGCCTTCTCCTCCCCCCCTTTGAACCAGGGTACTCAATTGGAACCAGAGTAGCCGGGTTTCAAGTTAGTACAATAATTCACAGAGGCAGAGGGATATAGAAGAAAAGGCTTTTTCAAAATATTCACTGGGTATATCCCTTAAAATATAACTTTTATTAACAAATAAATATAAAATAATTGGGCCTCACAAAAAACAAACAAACTAGAACTGACAAACACAGAGCAAGAATTTAAACCCTGGAGAGAAACCAGAGAAAATGTATATAATTGACACCTCTTAAAGTGCAGGGGTAGCCTGCAAGGTGAGACACTATTATGCACTCTTATTTAGTCACCATTGGGGATGGATGCCACCCAACACAGATTAGAGGACCATATTAGGATACGTCCTTTGCAAAAGCTGATAGCACAAAAAGGTAAACCCTAATCCGGTTGGAGACAGAGCAAAAAGTGGGAAGAGAAGAGTTAGAACAGCAACTCCTGTCTTGATGGTGCTTTTTGTGCTATCAGCTATTTCCACACATCGTGGGGTTGCTGATTTTTTGTGGACATTGTTTCCAGTTGTTCATTTGTATCCCTAAACCCCTTTTAGGGGTTTATTTAATTTTTGGGTTGTTTGGGACGCTTTATCCTCTATCGGCGTCCCCTTTATCTGGTTAGGTATATCTAGAGGAGCAAATTCCTCCTTTTCTATCTAGGAGGACTTAATTTATGTAGGGAAGTTCAGGGTTCAATATTTATTGCCTGCTAACAGCATTATTTTTAAGTCTAGGGCACCGTTATAGGTCAGTCAAATCGTGTAATAGCGAAACGTTACAACTACCAAGGACAATTCTTCTTCGTGTCTTATGACACTATTGTGTACTACGGTTCCTGATGAGTCTGTGTATGACAGAAACGCGTCGAACCAGTATGAATGAATCAGTATGAACCATTTTTGTAATAATAATTCTTTCAAAAGGTTTCTCTGAAACTTGTCCTGAATAGTTACTGAAACTATATTCTGCATGAGAACGCATCATTATTTCAATGGTAGTTCTCTGGGTATTTCTAGCAGAATTTGACTTTTCCTTGACTAGTAACCGGTGGTCGATTATCCATCAGCCACTTGTGTACTCTTTCTCGGGGGGCATCAGCAGAGGCTTTTGCTTGTGGTTTATCCACTCACAACTAAGCTATATACTGTTCCTTTCCTCCATCATGGACAATAATCCATCATTAACTTCTGTTGTTGTCCTACTGTTTTAACATCTTTAGCCCGGTGCTATTATCTAGATAGGGCAGTTACCTGGTCAGAACCAGACCTTTTACCTTATTTAAGAGGTTTGCGTATGATGCAGACTTAGGCCTGATGGCCTTTTGTCATTTTTCACCTCTAATGAATTCCAGTCTTGTTTGACGAGACACAAAAAAATCCGAATGCACGTCGCCATTGGAGGTGTTCTGTAAACCACTTACCTTGACGGAACTATCTCCCTTCTTGCATCTTTTTGCAAAGGACGTATCCTAATATGGTCCTCTAATCTGTGTTGGGTGGCATCCATCCCCAATGGTGACTAAATAAGAGTGCATAATAGTGTCTCACTTTGCAGGCTACCCCTGCACTTTAAGAGGTGTCAATTATATACATTTTCTCTGGTTTCTCTCCAGGGTTTAAATTCTTGCTCTGTGTTTGTCAGTTCTAGTTTGTTTGTTTTTTGTGAGGCCCAATTATTTTATATTTATTTGTTAATAAAAGTTATATTTTAAGGGATATACCCAGTGAACAAGTTAGTACAATATTGTAAAAAGATTTGATGGATGCAGATAAGGCCTGTAAGATGTTAGCACCAATAACAGAGACATGAGTTACATCAGGGCAGAATAATCTACAAACACCTATTAATATTGGAAATGTAATATTCCTTTAAGCAGATTCATTATTAATCTGATCCTGCCTGCAATGTCTTATCAAATTTGAGAAAGGAAAAAAAAACAAAAAAAACTTTTACTAGCTGCTCAAGATTCTCACCCCCTCCCTTGTGGACAAGAGGGATGAAACATTACGTACTATTACATCATCTAGCTCCACCCCCTCAATACTGGCTGCGTGCGTCTTTTTTCCCAACTTCACTTCAGCTTAACAGTCCAAGCATCCACATCACAACCAAGTAAAGTCCCATGCATGGGGGGGACCTCCATCCCTAGTCAATATCTACATCACACATCCCACATTCATCACAGCCTGAGCACTGGGCATTAACTCTCATCCATCCATGCTCTCAAGTCTGCCCCGTCACCCCCCATTGAAGGTGTACCAGTACATACAGACGCACAGACAAAAAAAAGTCCGACAAACAAACATACATCAGTTGAAAAACATTGAGGTGAGTGCTATAATGTTATAAAGTACATGATTCTATTGAGATGAGATTGTGAATGAGCGCTATTTTTGACAAATTATGTGAAAACAAAAATTTGCTGAGTGACTGAGACATTCTATCTTTCTTATTTACTGAAACTATTATATGCTGTATTAAACGCTGAAGTATTTTAGAATCTGTGGGTATCTTTCAGCCCCCCTTGTCTTTCTTTCTCTGTATTTGACCCTGAACAAAAAGTGAAGTCTGAAAGCCCCCACCTTTTCAAAACATCTGTTATCTCTCTAGGAATATGACACACAGACTGAATAGAGTTGTTTTAGTTTAACTATTCCCTGCATTTGAACTCATAATTAACACATATGCTGGGACCTTGCAACATTCATTTTCAACCCCTGTATAAGTAAGAATATATCTTAGAAATTGCTATATTTCCTGCCTTGTAAGACAGTATAATTAATTAAATTCATTATAAGCTTTCATTCCATTTAAGCAAGCAAAGATATTATCCAGGGTCATTATTGCATTTTCTCTCGCTTTGTTATCGCTTGACCTTGAAAACGAGACACAGACTGTAGCTACATGTAAACAAACCCTTCTCTTCTAAAAGCAAGCTCAGTTAACTATTTGCACATACAGTATATACATATATACACACATATATATATCTATATCTATTATCTATCTTGTATTATACACCTTTTCTTCTTTCTCTCTGCCAACAAATCACATGCTTTGTAACTTTCTTCTCGACTTTGCTTGTTCCCCATACTTCTCTCCCTACCTAGCTGCCAATGTAACCTTCAATAGACACTCTCCCGACACCCTCTTGATCACTTACTGTACTTTCCAACATTTCACTTACGGATACTTTCTTAAACAAATAATGTGTGCATACTTAACTTTCTCTGACTGTCTCTCTCTCTCTCTCTCTCTCACTCCAGCACTTTCTAGCAAACCTTGGTCTTTCAAGGCGCCTCTTGGTCCTAAAGACCTCCTCCCAGACACCATACTGTAATCTACCGTGCGGGTCCTTGTTACACATTTTCATAAGTTTTCTTACATTTTACAGATTGTAACTTTTGTCTCTCCTACTGTCTCTCCTTCATCAATTGATCCGCACGGCGGCAGCCCATAAAGGGCTCTGTCTTCTTTAATAAGGTCTTACGCATATTACAACAACAACAACAATAATAATAATAACACGCTCCATAGAATGCATCCCTCTTAATTTTCAAATTGTCAGCCCCTTATATACCGGCAAAACAACCAAGGGTCCCTTCTCCTATGGAACCAGCCTCACAGAATGCATCTCTCTGAAATCAAATCGTTAGCCCCATATATAAGGCAAAACAACCGAGAGTCCCTTCTCCTATGAAGCCTATCTCATAGAGTGCATCTCCTCCTCAGCTAAACCATTAACTAACTAAACTAAAATCGAGGGTCCCTTCTTCTATGAGACAAAATGAAAAGAAAGAGAGAAAAAAAAAATTCTGCAGATACAACAAACAACCTTCACTATTGCTAAAACGCTACGGACTTCAAAGTACAAATAGACTACAGACTAGTTCCTGGGTGAGCGATTGGTGCGCATATCACGGTCAGTGGTCCATGACGGCAAACTCGAAGCCCACACGAGTTACCGTGTAGAACTCTTAACCCAACCCGTCCGGTCACAAAACACAGATAGTCCCTCCTGCTGCAAGACTCGCAGTGTAAAACACAACATAAATATATGCTGGTCTTACCTGGAGTTCTGTGAGTTGATCAGGCTCGGTTTGCAGCAGGACGGCTTCTCCGTGGCGTGGATCCGGGTGGAATGCGTTGTAAGCTCTGGTTTTGTCGCCCCAGTTGGTTGCGCCAAATTGTCAGGGTAAAATTCTAAGTACAGCACCAATCAGGCCCACCCCACTTGCCCCGCTGCCGGCGGAAAGAAGAAAACACCACACGGAGGTCTGGTATAGTTTCTCACATGGGGACATGGCTGCACTGCACGCTTTATTACAGATTACATGAGATCTTATACCCTTTGGTCCCATCACTAGAAATGGGTGATGGGCTCATTGGCTAAAATTCACAGCATAACCATATATGGGAAGTCCGGATTTCTGGCCTGAGACAGTGAAAGTTCAGATGCATAGTTGAACATCTTGATATGGCGCTTCTGGGAAAACGGCCAAGTACACGCGGCCTTGTCCGATTCTTCTTTGCTGTACATTTTGTCTTCGCCTGGCAAGGCCTTTGGAATATCTGATGTAAGGCGACATATAAGTTTTTCTCATTTTAGCTTTGAATAGAACTTGCATACAGGTATAAAAGCATAAGGAACATATGGCAATATATACATATACCCTCACACTGAGACTCCGGAAGAGGTGACACCAGATGCTCGCAGTTTGCAAAGCTCCTGCTCAAGCAATGAAGTACCCCAGGATGACTTTGTTATGGTGGACTTTGTTATTGTTATTTATATAAATATAAATAATTTATTTTATTTTTTTTTAAAACAAGGTATGGATGTATAAATGTACAAATTTTGTATAAAATGCGTGTATTTATAAGTCACCCCCATGTTGCTTATTACCACTGATCGATCCCTTTAAATAGGCACAATTGTCAACATCACCGCCTAGTGCTGCTCCTCTCTATCTAACCTGTTACACCGTTAAAATATTTATTTAATGAATTATTTACTGTGTTGTATGAGATTAGTGATGAGGGTCTGCTGAACTGTGATACCAAACACAATGCACAATTTGGAAAACCTATTTTCATATACCATATATAGTTGAGTATAAGCCTAGTTTTTCAGCACATTTTTTTGTGCCGAAAAAGCCCCCTCGGCTTATACTCGGGTCAGGGAAGGGTTTAAAAAAAAACAAAACCTCCATACTCCCCTCCCAGCCGGCATCTGTGTCCCCAGCAGTGGTGCCAAGCTGCTTGAATTCCTGTGTGACCGGTGGTGATGCGGCAAGCTGCTTGAATTCTTCCCGCTGTCCTCCCCTGCCGTCCTCTCTGCTCAGCTCTGTCATCCCCTGCCGTCAACGCTGTGATGTGATCGAGCGCCAGACGATCACAGCCAGCGCTCGATCTTTCACAGCCAATCAGTGAATGACATTCACTGATTGGCTGTGATTGGCTGGCGCTCGATCCAATCACAGTGCTTACTTACACGGCGCTGACAGCGAGGGATTTCAAAGCCGAGCAGGGAGATGACAGCAGCAAGAATTCTAAAGCAGCTTGCCGCACTTACTATGTAAGTAAGTGCTGTGATTGGATCGAGTGCCGGCTGTGATTGGCTGGTGCTCAATCCAATCACAACGCTTACTTACAAAGCGTTGACAGAGCTGAGCACAGATGACAGCGGGGAGAATTCAAGCAGCTTGCCGCACAGACACAGGCGCTGGCTGGGAGGTGAGTTTGCTGTGTTTTTTTTTACCCAGTATATACGAAAGTATAGCTCAGCTTATACTCGAGTCAATAAGTTTTCCCAGTTTTTTTGTGTTAAAACTTATTGACTCGGCTTCTATTCGGGTCGGCTAATACTCGAGTATATATGGTACCCTATTATTTCAGCCAAGCTACTCTGAATCCTGAGCAGTAGAACTATATAACTTAGAGGAACTGCATTTTTTAAAAACTTTTGATTTGTCGGAGCAAGCTTGGATGAGTGTGGGTCCGGGACCCTCATTGATTGCTGAAACAAAGAGGCTGCAGCGCTAACCTGAGTGCTGCGCCCCTTCAGCTATCTCACTGTCTGTCAGCTCCTCTCTGCAGCAGAAGACTGATGCATACCTGTCTATTGAAGTCTGTGCGTCAGACGCCTTCTGCTGCTGAGAAGAGTGAGCCAGCAAGTAACGAAGACAGCCGAAGGGGCACAGTGCTACAGCTCCTTCATCTCAGTGATCAGTAGGAGTTTCAGCACTCGGACTCAGGCTAATTAAAACTTGTAACATGTCAAAAGTTTTTAAAAAGTGCAAATACTTTTTAAACTTAGTAATGTTTTTCCTTAACAAAAAGTGAGACTTTATTCCATTTTCTAGCGACCGGCTTTTTCTAAGGATGACCTTCCTATGGATGTGGGAACCTTCTACCGGGAGTTTCAGAACCCGCCTCAGCTGAGCAGCCTTTCTATTGACATTGCTGTCCAGTCAATGGCAGAAGACCTGGTGAGAAATTCTCTTTAAAGGTTATGCTTCTTAGACTTTATTAGTTGTAACCGCAGGTATAAATATTCAGTGGTGTATGTTTTACACGGAGGGTTCTCTGACAGTTTCCATCAGGATTAAATATACGGTTTTGCTCATACCATAGGGCAGACCTCAGCAGCAACTGATTACAATTGCTGCAAAAGTAAAGCCCTGTTCGCATACGCAGCCACCATGGGTTTCTAGTGGACAGACACATGTCTAACTTGTGTCCTTTCTTGAAAAACTTTTAGGTTTTTTTAAAACAAGGTTACTAAAAAGTATGTGCAACTACTCAATACAACAAATAAGTATAACACACAGTAGGTGTGTTAGTTCATCAGCAGATGTCAAATATATAATTGCTTTTGGCAGATCATTTTCATATCTTTTGGCCTCATGTCCACAGGTGGATTTCTGTTGCGTAATCCGGAGTGGGTGTCTGCCTCTGGATTTAGCAGCAATACCCCTCCGTAGCATGCTATGGAAAAACAATTCTTCATGCACATGAGCGGAAACCGCACCCTGTTTCTGCTCGCGGATGAAAAATCGCAGCACGCTCCATTTTATTGCGGTTCCTGCACGGACAGCTTCCATTAAAGTCAATGGAAGCTGTCCAACCCCCAGCCTGTCTGCAATTGACATTGTGAATAGGCCACGGATTCCGCAGGAGATTAAAAAAAAAATCTGTACTGCGCATGCGTGTCGGCACGTCCGCTCACATCTGCAGTACAGAAGAAAAGGCAGGTGCGTGTCCCATGGACATGATGCCTTTAGGTCACATTCAGAATGCTGTTATGTGGTTGCATCTTGGCATCCATATTACACCTACAGGACACCCGACTTTGGTTCAAGTTCAGTTCACATCGTGTCTAGATCCTACGTCAGGAGGGTCTCTGATGTAAACCTCTGATGGAAGGCTGCGACGTATCCCACTGTATAGGCATAGAGTGGGATATATCACCTATAGTCTTCTATTGTGTGTATTTTAAATGAAAAGATCTACGCTGTTCCTTTATCACAAAACGTATGCCAGCTTATACTGGTCTGACAAAAAGGGCTCAGGTGAAAGACGTGGAAATTTGTGGCTCCAAACGTAATCTGAACAGAACCTCAGATAATCCTAGAACTAGAGATGAGCGAACGTACTCGTCCGAGCTTGATACTCGTTCGAGTATTAGGGTGTTCGAGATGCTCGTTACTCGTAACGAGCACCACACGATGTTCGAGTTACTTTCACTTTCTTCCCTGAGAAATTTGCGCGCTTTTCTGGCCAATTGAAAGACAGGGAAGGCATTACAACTTCCCCCTGCAACGTTCAAGCCCTATACCACCCCCCTGCAGTGAGTGGCTGGCGAGATTAGGTGTCACCCGAGTATTAAAATCTGCCCCTCCCGCGGCTCGCTACGGATGCATTCTGACATTAGTTCAGGGAAAGTGCTATCGTGTTGGAGCTGCTATAGGGAGAGTGTTAGGAGTATTTTAGGTTTCAAGAACCCCAACGGTCCTTCTTAAGGCCATAAATCTTCTCTATATGCGCTCAATGGGGCCGGCGGCAGCAGCGCCGACCCCATTGAGAACATATAGAAGTCAAATCCTTCTTCTCTGCCACAGCTGTAACATCTGGGCAATTCAACAAAGTGATGGGAACGACACAGCAACGGATAGGGCAGGCGAGGGGCTACATGTTGGGCTGCATCTCAAGTTCACAGGTCCCACTATTAAGCCACAATAGCGGCAAGAGTGCCCCCCCCCCCCCCGCACTGTCAGCGTAAAGATCGTTCTCCTCTGCCACAGCTGTAACAGCTGTGGCAGAGAAGAACGATGTTTGCCCATTGAATTCAATGGAGCCAGCAATACAGCAGGTTCCACTGAAAGCAATGGGCTGCCGGCGATCGCAGGATGAATTGTCGGGAAGGGGTTAAATATATATATACCAGGAGGGAGTGACAGCCTGCAGGAGCGCCGCAGAACGTCAGAAGAAGTAAGTAATGATTTTTATTCTTTGCTCCACTGTATTGCCGGCGTATAAGGTGACAGTTGGGGGGTCGTCTTATACGCCCCGTCGCCTTATACGCCGGTATATATTTTTATTGTAACACATTTCTGGATGAATTGCAGGGAAGGGGTTATATATTTAACCCCTTCCCGACAATTCATCCTGCGATCGCCGGCAGCCCATTGCTTTCAGTGGAACCTGCTGTATTGCCGGCTCCATTGAATTCAATGGGCAAACATCGTTCTTCTCTGCCACAGCTGTTACAGCTATGGCAGAGGAGAACAATCTTTATGCTGACAGTGCGGGGGGGCCCACTCTTGCCGCTATTGTGGCTTAATAGTGGGACCTGTGAACTTGAGATGCAGCCCAACATGTAGCCCCTCGCCTGCCCTATCCGTTGCTGTGTCGTTCCCATCGCTTTGTTGAATTGCCCAGATTTTCACAAACGAAAACCTTAGCGAGCATCGGCGATATACAAAAATGCTCGGGTCGCCCATTGACTTCAATGGGGTTCGTTACTCGAAACGAACCCTCGAGCATTGCGAAAATTTCGTCCCGAGTAACGAGCACCCGAGCATTTTGGTGCTCGCTCATCTCTACCTAGAACCTTATAGTGAGCCAACTGCACATCGCTTTACTGCCATAAGAAAGATGCAGAAATGCAGCCACATTATGGCCATCAAATTACTGAATGAATGTTTCTTTTTTTTTTTTTTTTTTTTTTTTTTGCGATGGGAAGGCAAGTAAGGAAGTAATAGGAGAAACCTGTTTGGAAGGAGTTGCCCTTAAGAAGGATGATCCACTTTAAAATAAACTACTTAAAAAAAACACAAAAAAAACCACGTAGATCACACATTTGATCTGGATTCACATCGCTTCTGCTTTCTAACTGGACAGATGGTTATGGTTGTGGTAAGTGTTCCCTAAACTATCTTTTAAATCAGTCATTCCCTTGACAAATGGAGTCACTTTGTTAGCAGACTAGAGGTGGAGGTTTACTTTACATTGACTCCAGGTAAAAGCTGAATTTATTTGGCTTTTGCCTAGAGGGTCACACATTTCAGTGCACTTTTTCTTCAGCATTTTCCATGAATGTAGATGAATTCTGTCACCAGCACAACACAAACTTTAATATATGGTCATTGCCTACTGCACTAAATTCACCCTCTGTCTCCTCTCCATAGGATTCGCTGCCGGAAAAGTTGGCCATGCATGAAAAAAACATGGACGAGTTTGATCGTAAGCTGGAGTGTCTCCAGTTGCTCAGCCCTGCTCTTCAAACTCAGGCCATTTTTTGTTGTGCCCCTACTGGTAATTCTTATTTCCGGAAGCACTTTGTGGACTTCTGTAAAGGCATTCTTGTAGCACAGCTGCTATAACTGTACAGGACTCGCAGATTGAGGAATGTGGTAATCCTACCACCAGGGAACTGGTTTCTTCAGGGAGACTTGACCATTTCTGGGTCACTGTTAAGAAATGAACAAGACGACCAGAGGAAGGATGAGAAAGCGAGATGTTGAGAATAACTCTACAACACTTGTATCTTCGCATTACTGTAAATACAATGCTGTGGTCCAGGACAGCGACTGCCAGGCTGCACTGCACCTTAAATGCCCCATGTGGGCAAAGTGCGCTTGTAAGATCAGCACTACCATTATATGGGAACCCCAGCGCGTCTTACCTGTCTCCGTCTCAGGTATGTCAGTATGAAGGGGTTTCCTTATTTTACACAGGGTCAGCTATTGCTGACGTTGTGTAATACAATCACAAATGTTCATGGAAGTCATATTGTTTCTTAACATCTCCAGCCCTTGTGCTTTTTAACTCACTCACCACTGCCCCAAGTGGTGAAAAATATAATTACAGCAGCACGGTCACCGGCATCTATCTGCAGACCCCTCCAACGTTTTCTCCTCACTCTCCTTCTGATTTATCTGCCACTCAGCAAATGTAAGACATTGTATATTATAACACTAATCAGTGTTGGAACAAAGCAAAACGCTTCAGATCAGCATAATAGGAGGCGCTCAGGTACTCCGTAGATTAGGTGTGTCTGCAGGAGATGCAGATGTTTTAATGTTAGTAGAAATCTTCGAAGGGTTTAATGCTGCTACCCCATCCCCTCCCAACACGTCCTTTGCATCCAGAAGGAGGAAATCCAGCACTGTAATAATGAAAGATGTCATAATTATATGTATTATAAAATAAATATACATATTTCCAAGATCTGTGCAGTTTGTTGGTTCTGTACATCATTCATGTCGGTTGCACTTGTGGTGTATTACATTTAATATTGAGTAGACTCAAGAGCCAAGATCACCTTTCTTTGAATGTCAGCAGCACATAGAGAACATGAACAGGGAGAAATCTCAGCATCAAAATGGTGCCTGATAAGTATCAGACAGGAGGCTGCACTGCATGGAAGTGACTGCAATATACATTAGAGACCGCCAGAGTGTGATAGGCAATAAAAGTGTGAGGGACAGAGATAGAAAAATTTATTTTTCACCGGAGTAGCCCTTTAAGGTGGCCATAAACATTAGATGTATAGCATGTATGGGGCCTCTTGACTGTCCCCCTCACAGCAGATGTCGGGACAGATAAGGGTCAAGCAGTTAAATTTCAACAGTCTGGTTTTTTTTTGGAAGATAAGCCTTAGGTTCTGACAGCAACGTACACCTCGCTGTACATTCACTACACATGCGTGCTTCACTGAGCAAGAACCCACTTGGAATGAGTGGTTTGGACACAATCAGTCTCCTTACCCTTCTGGCAGCTGACTTTTTACTTCACTGCAAAATCAATCTTCTCATCTCTACTGCCATGGCAGAAAACTATTTCTACTGGCTGCCCTGCAGTGAACGGAGAATCACTATGCAGAGACCTGGCTGTGGGGAAGGGGACCGAGCATGTGTGTCCTCCCAGGACTCGTAGTAACATAGTATGATAGGCTGAAAGAAGACAACGTCCATCTAGTTCAGCCTGTTTCCACCCCCACCCCTGCCTTGTTGATCCAGAGAAAGGCAAAAAAAATGCAATAAAGCAGAAGCCAATTTTAGCCTATTTGGGGGAAAAATTCCTTCCCTACTCTATAATGGCAGTCAGAATTGACATTTTGAAACCCCCGTGGGAAGGACTTCTTACATTTACTGCACTGGAAACTGTCAGTGCAAGTCTCACACAAAAATAGAATCTGCTGCGATTTTTTTCATCGCAAGTGGAAATCGAAAGCGATTTGCGCTTGTGTGCTTGGAAGAATCATTTTACATTGCATGCTACGGACGGACATTGCTGCGGAATTCGAGGGTTGCGTCTGGCGGCGAATTCCATAGGAATAATCCGTCCGTGTGCATTCAGCCTTAACTGCCTTTTTTTCCAGGGTGAATGATTCAAGTTTTGCTAACCTCTCTGGGTATTCCAGTCCTCCCATTCTGTATTAATTTAGTTGCCCTTCTTTGAACCCCCTCAAGCACTGCAACATCTTTCCTGAGACCGGTGACCAGAACTGTACACAGTATTCCATGTGGGGCCTGACAAGTGCCTTATATAGTGGGAGGATAATGTTCTCGCCCCTATACCTCTTTTAATGCACCCCAAAATTTTATTTGCTTTTCCAGCAGCTGACTGGCATTGATTGCTCCAGTTAAGTCTACAGTCAACTAATACCCACAGGTCTTTTTCCATAGAATTGAAAGGTGACTACTCCCTACTGATCCTACTCGATCTCTCCGCAGCGTTTGACACTGTTGACCACAAACTCCTCCTCAGTATGCTTCGCTCCATCGGCCTAAAGGACACTGCTCTCTCCTGGTTCTCCTCCTACCTGTCTGACCGCTCCTTCAGTGTCTCCTTTGCTGAGTAGTAGCCTTGTTGTAACGAGCATTATTCAATAAAGCAGAGGATTTTTTACTTTCATAAACCCAAGCTCCTATTTTACGTCTGTCTATGAAACGAAGAACCACTGGGATCGAGTGGCTTAGGGTAGAAAGGATTGCCTGCTGAAGGAAGGATATGAAACAAACATAAGATGAAAGCAAGCACAACCTGATGCAAAGGTGAGAAAAATTTTATTTTTGATCTCCTTCGCTGGGTCTACCTCCTCTACGTTTCCCCTTACTGTTTGGGTGCCCCAGGGCTCAGTTTTCCGCCCCTTCCTCTTCATCTACACAGCCCCCATTGGACAAACCATCAGGAAATCTGGCCTCCAATACCACCTCTACGCGGACGACACGCAGTTATACACCTCTTCCCGTGACATCTCTGCACCCGTCCTCCACCGACTGTCTGTCTGCTGTCTCTAACACTATGTCCCCTCTCTGCCTAAGCCTGAACCTCTCAAAAACTGACTTACTGATGTTTCCGCCCTCCACTAACCGACCTCATCCTGACATCTCCGTCTCAGTATGTGGCACCAAAACTCGCAACACGCCCACTGCCTTAGGGTTATATTCGACTCTGATCTCTCCTTCACCCCCTACATCCAATCTCTCACCCGAACATGTCAGCTGCACCTCAAGAACATCGCAATTATACGCCCTTTTTTCACCATGGACATGCTAAAAACGCTCACTGTTGCCCTCATCCGCTTGGCTCGATTACTGCAACTCTCTGCTGATCGGCCTTCCCCACGCCACACTCCACACCCCCCCACCCATCTTAAAAGCGGCAGCCAGGCTCATCTTTCTGTCCAGCCACTACTCGGACGCCTCTGCCCTGTGCCAGTCACTGCACTGGCTGCCCGTCAATTATAGAATTCAATTTAAACTTGCCACCCTCACCCATAAAGCTCTCCACAGCACCGAGCTGCCATACATTGCTTCCCTCATCTCAATCCACTACCCAGCCCGGGCCCTCCGCTCTGCTAATAAAATCAGACTAAATGCCCCTTTAATTCGAACCTCTCATTCTCGCTTCCAAGACTTCTCCAGAGCAGCACCAGTCCACTGCAACGCGCTACCCAAAAACTATCCGGGCAATTCCTGACACACACAACTTCAGGCGTGCTCTAAAAACGTACCTCTTCAGAGAGGCGTACCGCATCCCCTAAACCAGTGGGTCACCAACCTTTTTGGCACCAGGGACCGGCTTCAAGCAAGACCATTTTTACAAGGCCCGGCAGGGTGGGGCAGGATATGGGCGGGGCTTTGGTTATATGGGGCGGAGTTATGATGGGGGTTGGAGTTTAGTGCATACCTATTTAATTATGACATTTAGAATGTCCTGGCAGTACACACATAGGGCAGTATAATATATCCCTGCCCCCGCCTGGCAGCACACACATAGGGCAGTGGGCAGTATATAATCTATCTCCCAAACCCCCGCCCCCCCCAGCACACACATAGGGCAGCATATAATTTACTCCCCCCCCCCAGCACACACATAGGGCAGTGGGCAGTATATAATCTATCTCCCAAACCCCCGCCCCCCCCAGCACACACATAGGGCAGCATATAATTTACTCCCCCCCAGCACACACATAGGGCAGCATATAATTTACTTCCCCCCCCCAGCACACACATAGGGCAGCATATAATTTACTCCCCCCCCCAGCACACACATAGGGCAGCATATAATTTACTTCCCCCCCAGCACACACATAGGGCAGCATATAATTTACCCCCCCAGCACACACATAGGGCAGCATATAATTTACTCCCCCCAGCACACACATAGGGCAGCATATAATTTACTCCCCCCCCCAGCAAACACATAGGGCAGCATATAATTTACTCCCCCCCCAGCACACACATAGGGCAGCATATAATTTACTCCCCCCCCCAGCACACACATAGGGAAGCATATAATTTACTCCCCCCCAGCACACACATAGGGCAGCATATAATTTACTCCCCCCCCAGCACACACATAGGGCAGCATATAATTTACTCCCCCCCCAGCACACACATAGGGCAGCATATAATTTACTCCCCCCCAGCACACACATAGGGCAGCATATAATTTACTCCCCCCCAGCACACACATAGGGCAGCATATAATTTACTCCCCCCCCCCCCCAGCACACACATAGGGCAGCATATAATTTACTTTCCCCCCCCCAGCACCCACATAGGGCAGCATATAATTTACTCCCCCCCCCCCAGCACACACAGAGGGCAGCAAATGATTTACTCCCCACCCCAGCACACACATAGGGCAGCATATAATTTACTCCTCCCAGCACACACATAGGGCAGCATATAATTTACTCCCCCCCCCCCCGCACACACATAGGGCAGCATATAATTTACTCCCCCCCAGCACACACATAGGGCAGCATATAATTTACTCCCCCCCAGCACACACATAGGGCAGCATATAATTTACTCCCCCCCCCAGCACACACATAGGGCAGCATATAATTTACTCCCCCCCAGCACACACATAGGGCAACATATAATTTACTCCCCCCCCAGCACACACATAGGGCAGCATATAATTTACTCCCTCCCCCCCGCCCAGCACACACATAGGGCAGCATTTAATTTACTCCCCCCCCCCCAGCACACACATAGGGCAGCATATAATTTACTCCCCCCCCCCAGCACACACATAGGGCAGCATATAATTTACTCCCCCCCCAGCACACACATAGGGCAGCATATAATTTACTCCCCCCCAGCACACACATAGGGCAGCATATAACTTACTCCCACCAGCACACACATAGGGCAGCATATAATTTACTCCCCCCCCCCCCAGCACACACATAGGGCAGCATATAATTTACTCCCCCCCCAGCACACACATAGCGCAGCATATAATTTACTCCCCCCCCAGCACACACATAGGGCAGCATATAATTTACTCCCCCCCCCCCAGCACACACATAGGGCAGCATATAATTTACTCCCCCCCAGCACACACATAGGGCAGCATATAATTTACTCCCCCCCAGCACACACATAGGGCAGCATATAATTTACTCCCCCCCAGCACACACATAGGGCAGCATATAATTTACTCCCCCCCCAGCACACACATAGGACAGCATATAATTTACTCCCCCCCAGCACACACATAGCGCAGCATATAATTTACTCCCCCCCCCAGCACACACATAGGGCAGCATATAATTTACTCCCCCCCAGCACACACATAGGGCAGCATATAATTTACTCCCCCCCCAGCACACACATAGGGCAGCATATAATTTACTCCCCCCCCGAGCACACACATAGGGCAGCATATAATTTACCCCCCCCAGCACACACATAGGGCAGCATATAATTTACTCCCCCCCCAAGCACACACATAGGGCAGCATATAATTTACTCCCCCCCCCCAGCACACACATAGGACAGCATATAATTTACTCCCCCCCAGCACACACATAGCGCAGCATATAATTTACTCCCCCCCCCAGCACACACATAGGGCAGCATATAATTTACTCCCCCCCAGCACACACATAGGGCAGCATATAATTTACTCCCCCCCCAGCACACACATAGGGCAGCATATCATTTACTCCCCCCCAGAGCACACACATAGGGCAGCATATAATTTACCCCCCCAGCACACACATAGGGCAGCATATAATTTACTCCCCCCCCAAGCACACACATAGGGCAGCATATAATTTACTCCCCCCCCAGCACACACATAGGGCAGCATATAATTTACTCCCCCCCCCCCCAGCACACACATAGGGCAGCATATAATTTACTCCCCCCCCCAGCACACACATAGGGCAGCATATAATTTACTCCCCCCCCCCTCAGTGCTTCAAGAAGGCGCCTTGTGATTGGTTGCAGCGCGCTGCTTCCACACCAGCAAGGACCATTGTATTTCAGCCGCACTTCAGTAGCAGAGAGCGATTCCAGCAACCTCATTGGTTGTTGGGTACACACACCCCAGTTTGAGGTGTGGGGGGTGTGTACCAAACAACCAATGAGGTTGCTGGAATCGCTCACTGCTACTGAAGTGCGGCTGAAATATAATATATGCGGCCCCTTCAGCAGCGCTCTGCGCTCACACTAACCTGCTATGTGTGGAAGCGACCTCTTCAGCAGCGCTCTGCGCTCACACTAACCTGCTGTGTGTGGAAGCGACCCCTTCAGCAGCGCTCTGCGCTCACACTAACCTGCTGTGTGTGGAAGCGGCCCCTTCAGCAGTGCTCTGCGCTCACACTAACCTGCTATGTGTGGAAGCGGCCCCTTCAGCAGCGCTCTGCGCTCACACTAACCTGCTATGTGTGGCAGCGGCCCCTTCAGCAGTGCTCTGCGCTCACACTAACCTGCTATGTGTGGAAGCGGCCCCTTCAGCAGCGCTCTGCGCTCACACTAACCTGCTATGTGTGGAAGCGGCCCCTTCAGCAGCGCTCTGCACTCACACTATAGCAGGTTAGTGTGAGAGCGCAGAGCGCTGCTGAAGGGGCCGCGGGATTGTTCCTTTTAGAACAAAAGTTCCCGGCGGTGCCGCGGACCGGCAGTAAACACCTAATGGCCCGGCCCCGATCCGCGGACCGGTGGTTGGGCACCCCTGCCCTAAACCAAACCCCTCTGTACTCCACCTGATTATATGCTGCCTGTCCTACTGACTGCAATCCCTGCCATCCGCCATCAACTCCCCCTGCAGTCACACTGATTCTGCCACCACACAGCTCAAGTCTGACCATTGTCTGTGTATAGCACTCCTCACTCTCCACCCCGCCATACCGTGCACATCTCCAGCCCCTTTACCTACTGTATCACCCCATTATCTGTAGTATGTAAGCTCGTTGGAGCAGGACCCGCACCCCTACTGTCTCCATCAACTGATTACTATGTAACCTTGGTTTTTGTACTTTTGTCATTCTGTATCCTGTTATTGTCAGCGCTGCGGAATATGTTGGTGCTATATAAAGATTATTATTAAATCCCTTTTCCCTAGCAGTACCCCATATTGGTGACATCCGTTTCTGCTGCCCATGTGCATAACCTTACATTTATCCACATTGAACTTCATTTGCCATTTTTCTGCCCAAACCCCCAGTTTATCTCGGTCCATTTGTAGCCGCACATTGTCCTCCGTTGTATTGATTATATTGTATAATTTTGTGTCATCTGCAAATATTGATATTTTGCTGTGCAGCCCCTCTATCGGGTTATTGATAAATATACTGAACAGAATGGGGCCCAATACTGAACCCTGTGGCCCCCCACTAGCAACAGTGGCCCTATCAGAGTAGGAACCATTTATTACCACCCTCTGCTTTCTATCTCTGAGCCAGTTCTTTACCCAGATACACACGTTCTCGCCCTGTCCGAGCTGTGTCATGTGACCTATACGGGGAGGAGGTGAGCTGTGACCATCACTTATAGACTTGCTGTATGGACATGCTTTGTGATCTGTGCCAGGAGGAGGTGAGCTCTGACATCATTTATAGACTTCTATGGGAGAGTGTTGTACAAATGCTCTGTGATTTATGCAGGCAGGAGGTGAGCTTTGATCATCTCCTATTGACGTCTATGGGGGAGATCTGTGGGCATGCTCTGTGACTGTGCAGGGAGGTGGTAGGAGGTGAGCTGTGACATCACCTATTGTAAATGGTGGATATTTATGTATATAAGGACGGCTCCACACTGGAACCTAGGGAAACCTGGCTCGCCCCGGATGGTAACAGGCAGGAATACCAGACAAGGACGTAACGCACAACAAACACAGTTGAGAATACTCCATTCACTTTTAAGAGAACCGTGAAAATCAGACAACGGCCATAGGCTGTGCAATGTTTGTTTGTGTCCAATTTTGCGGAAAGAACAAATCCACGTCCCGTTACTTTCAGTCTAAATGTGTGATTTCTTTTCCATGCATGAAGCCACATGCTAAATAAAAAAAAGTAATGTCATTTCCTGACCCAGACTTCACGCTAGATCCATGTCAGGAGTTCCAGAAGCAGACTTACTATTTAAAAGGGCTGAATCTGCAGGTATACATGTGCATAGCTTCTGCCGAAATCCACAGCTCTGCCACGTGGCTTCTGCCATGAAAATTAGTAAAATTACCAAAAATATTTATGTATATTTAGACATTTTTAAACATACTGGGGTGATTTACTGACGCTAGTACCGGTACTCTGGTGTCAAAAACGTCAAATTTTGGTGCACGTGAGGTTTTTTCACAAAACATTACTTTTTGCAGCTACCGTATGTGCAGCCTCTACCACTTTCCTGAATAATGGACAGGGCGCAGCAGTGTGGCCTCTTGCAGCACAAGACGGCTGGACATGCGAGAAATTTATTAAGATGCATGCCACCTAAACTTTACCCATCTAACATCGGCGGGCACATTATTACAACCAGTCTTCGTAAACATACCCAGTTTAATAATTTTGTACAATTTAACCCTAATAGAAAAAAAAAATTAATATTAAAAAAAAAAATTATGAAAAAAAATGTAATCAACCAACAAAAAGCTTTGGCCATTAAACCACCATGTGCGCAAAACTTCAGAAACGTGTCTGTTCAGTAAGAGCTTGTTCACGTCCGCATTAACCTCGTTTGGAACAGAGAAACGTAATTCCCTTTCTTGTAGCATATTTTTTGTAACTATGTGCCGCCTCTGCCTCCGTCTGCCACCACCGCACCATCTCGCATCCAGCAAAACCGAATGTTACCACCGGCCTGATTCACTGTGATAGATGTCGTCTTAAGCTGCATGTAAGCAGGGATGCGGCAGCCATCTTGGAAAATAGTGAGGTGGGGAAACATCAGAAATGGGGGACAGGACAGGAAAGTAATGGCTGCGTGATTTATACCCATAAAAATGGCGCATACCCCTTTTATATATGGAAGTATTGTAAATTTCCTTCACAAGTGGAAAACCCCTTTAAAGGGAACCCGTCACCTCCGAACAGCACCTTAAACTAAGTTATGGGTGCTGTGGGTGCCAAGGCAGGTAGCCTGCAGCCGTAGTGCTGTGGGTGTCGGGGCAGGTAGCCTGTAACTGGGGTGCTGTGGGTGCCAGGGCAGGTAGCCTGTAGCCTGCAGACACGTACTGTATATTAGATTGTAGGCTCTCAGGATCGGGACATGTACTGTATATTAGATTGTGAGCTCTCAGGATCAGGACATGTACTGTATATTAGATTGTGAGCTATTAGGGCCAGGCAGTGAACCATACGGTAGGTTAAAAAGCCTTTGCTGGCCTTATATATATTAGGTTACCAACTCGTAGAGAAAAAAAAACAGCAGTAGAATGTATAATGACATCACAAGTCACATGATGTTACAGGGCTTATGACATCTTAGACAGGACATGACATCATAATGGGCCAGAATGTGAAAGTTCTAAACCAGAAGCTTCTTGTGTCAGCTCAGCAGGACAGCCTGGCGAGGACGGTTCCAGGTAAGTAGCTCCTCACTCAGCGCTGAGGCAGTGTTCACACATTGTGTAGCCGGGGGGCGAGTGGTGAAGTTCAGTACTGCACCATTTTCTCCCCCCACATCTCAGCACAGATACCTGTAGGACGTGTTACTTGCTATTTTCAGGAAAAAAAACTTTGAAAGGAAATATTTTAAAGAACTGATCTTTGACCGGATTTTATGGAGAATGTGCGCATCTGGGCGCCATGTGTTCTGTCTCTCCAAAAAGAACAAAATGCGCCCTGTGTGAACCCGGACTCACAGGGGTTTCCTATAAAGCTAGAGTAGACAGACAAGGTACAGTAGACAGGGAGGTAGCCTGCACCCGGAGTGCTGTGGGTGCCAGGGCAGGTGGCCTGCAGCCTAGGTGCTGTGGGTGCCAGGGATAATAGCCTGCAGCCGGGGTGCTGTGGGTGCCAGGGCAGGTGGCCTGCAGCCTAGGTGCTGTGGGTGCCAGTGCACGTAGCCTTCAGCCGGAGTGCTGTAGGTGCCAGGGCAGGTAGCCTGCAGCCGGGGTGCTGTGGGTGCCAAGGCAGGTAGCCTGCAGCCGGGGTGCTGTGGGTGCCAAGGCAGGTAGCCTGCAACCGGGGTGCTGTGGGTGCCAGGGCAGGTAGCCTGTAGCCTGTAGCCTGCAGACACGTACTGTATATTAGATTGTACGCTCTTAGCATCAGGACACGTACAGTGTTTTAGATTGTAGGCTCTCAGGATTGGCACATGTACTGTATATTAGATACTAAGCTCTCAGGATCAGGAAATGTACCGTATATTAGATTGTGAGCTCTCGGGATCAGGACATGTACTGTATATTAGATTGTGAGCTATTAGGGCCAGGAAGTGAACCATATGGTAGGTTAAAAAAAAGCCTTTGCTGGCCTTATATATATAACTAGCTGATATACCCGGCTTCGCCCGAGTTAATTTGGTACTGGTGTTTATCTGGTGTTCACACGGAAAAGCTTATGAAGCCGTGGTTACTTTAGAGATACTGAGGAAAAAAAATATGTTCACCATTTTGCATAGTTCTCTGCGTTACCCAGGAAACACCACGGGAGGCAACCATGCAATGTTTCCTTTATATAAAATGACATCAGGAAGTGAGAGAATTAGATTACATACGTAAAATTTGGACACTAATTCTTTTGCGCTTAGAATTGAATAATCGAGTTGGGACCCATTAGCGTTTCCTATTTATGACATAATCAATGCTCGTGCCAAATTTCCTGTTTCTATGACACCGGAAAGTGAAAAAATTACATTCCGCACGTAAAAATTTCACGCCAATTCTTTTGCGCTAGAATTTAATAATCTAAAGGCAGCCAGCCTGCAGCAGCCGGCGGGGCACTGCGGCCGCCTTTCTAAAGGCAGCCAGCCTGCAGCAGCAGCAGCCGGCGGGGCGCTGCGGCCGCCTTTCTAAAGGCAGCCAGCCTGCAGCAGCCGGCGGCGCTGCGGCCGCCTTTCTAAAGGCAGCCAGCCTGCAGCAGCCGGCGGGGCGCTGCGGCCGCCTTTCTAAAGGCAGCCAGCCTGCAGCAGCCGGCGGGGCGCTGCGGCCGCCTTTCTAAAGGCAGCCAGCCTGCAGCAGCCGGCGGGGCGCTGCGGCCGCCTTTCTAAAGGCAGCCAGCCTGCAGCAGCCGGCGGGGCGCTGCGGCCGCCTTTCTAAAGGCAGCCAGCCTGCAGCAGCAGCCGGCGGGGCGCTGCGGCCGCCTTTCCAAAGGCAGCCAGCCTGCAGCAGCAGCAGCCGGCGGGGCGCTGCGGCCGCCTTTCTAAAGGCAGCCAGCCTGCAGCAGCAGCAGCCGGCGGGGCGCTGCGGCCGCCTTTCCAAAGGCAGCCAGCCTGCAGCAGCCGGCGGGCCCTGCGGCCGCCTTTCTAAAGGCAGCCAGCCTGCAGCAGCCGGCGGGGCGCTGCGGCCGCCTTTCTAAAGGCAGCCAGCCAGCAGCAGCAGCAGCCAACGGGGCGCTGCGGCCGCCTTTCTAAAGGCAGCCAGCCTGCGGCAGCCGCCGGAGTGCTGCGGCCGCCTTTCTAAAGGCAGCCAGCCTGCAGCAGCAGCAGCCGGCGGGGCGCTGCGGCCGTCTTTCTAAAGGCAGCCAGCCTGCAGCAGCCGGCGGGGCGCTGCGGCCGCCTTTCTAAAGGCAGCCAGCCTGCAGCAGCCGGCGGGGCGCTGCGGCCGCCTTTCTAAAGGCAGCCAGCCTGCAGCAGCCGGCGGGGCGCTGCGGCCGCCTTTCCAAAGGCAGCCAGCCTGCAGCAGCAGCAGCCGGCGGGGCGCTGCGGCCACCTATCTAAAGGCAGCCAGCCAGCAGCAGCCGGCGGGGCGCTGCGGCCGCCTTTCTAAAGGCAGCCAGCCTGCAGCAGCAGCAGCCGGCGGGGCGCTGCGGCCGCCTTTCTAAAGGCAGCCAGCCTGCAGCAGCCGGCGTGGCGCTGCGGCCACCTTTCTAAAGGCAGCCAGCCTGCAGCAGCCGGCGGGGCGCTGCGGCCGCCTTTCTAAAGGCAGCCAGCCTGCAGCAGCAGCAGCCGGCGGGGCGCTGCGGCCGCCTTTCTAAAGGCAGCCAGCCTGCAGCAGCCGGCGGGGCGATGCGGCCGCCTTTCCAAAGGCAGCCAGCCTGCAGCAGCCGGCGGGGCGCTGCGGCCGCCTTTCTAAAGGCAGCCAGCCTGCAGCAGCCGGCGGGGCGCTGCGGCCGCCTTTCTAAAGGCAGCCAGCCTGCTGCAGCCGGCGGGGCGCTGCGGCCGCCTTTCTAAAGGCAGCCAGCCTGCAGCAGCAGCAGCCGGCGGGGCGCTGCGGCCGCCTTTCTAAAGGCAGCCAGCCTGCAGCAGCAGCAGCCGGCGGGGCGCTGCGGCCGCCTTTCTAAAGGCAGCCAGCCTGCAGCAGCAGCAGCCGGCGGGGCTCTGCGGCCGCCTTTCTAAAGGCAGCCAGCCTGCAGCAGCAGCAGCCAGCGGGGCGCTGCGGCCGCCTTTCTAAAGGCAGCCAGCCTGCAGCAGCAGCAGCCGGCGGGGCGCTGCGGCCGCCTTTCTAAAGGCAGCCAGCCTGCAGCAGCCGGCGGGGCGCTGCGGCCGTCTTACTAAAGGCAGCCAGCCTGCAGCAGCCGGCGGGGCGCTGCGGCCGCCTTTCTAAAGGCAGCCAGCCTGCAGCAGCAGCAGCCGGCGGGGCGCTGCGGCCGCCTTTCCAAAGGCAGCCAGCCTGCAGCAGCAGCAGCCGGCGGGGCGCTGCGGCTGCCTTTCTAAAGGCAGCCAGCCTGCAGCAGCAGCAGCCGGCGGGGCGCTGCGGCCGCCTTTCTAAAGGCAGCCAGCCTGCAGCAGCAGCAGCCGGCGGGGCGCTGCGGCCGCCTTTCTAAAGGCAGCCAGCCTGCAGCAGCAGCAGCCGGCGGGGCTCTGCGGCCGCCTTTCTAAAGGCAGCCAGCCTGCAGCAGCCGGCGGGGCGCTGCGGCCGCCTTTCTAAAGGCAGCCAGCCTGCAGCAGCCGGCGGGGCGCTGCGGCCGCCTTTCTAAAGGTAGCCAGCGTGCAGCAGCCGGCGGGGCGCTGCGGCCGCCTTTCTAAAGGCAGCCAGCCTGCAGCAGCCGGCGGGGCGCTGCGGCCGCCTTTCTAAAGGCAGCCAGCCTGCAGCAACTGGCGGGGTGCTGCGGCCGCCTTTCTAAAGGCCGCCAGCCTGCAGCAGCAGCAGCCGGCGGGGCGCTGCGGCCGCCTTTCTAAAGGCCGCCAGCCTGCAGCAGCAGCAGCCGGCGGGGCGCTGCGGCCGCCTTTCTAAAGGCAGCCAGCCTGCAGCAGCAGCAGCCGGCGGGGCGCTGCGGCCGCCTTTCTAAAGGCAGCCAGCCTGCAGCAGCAGCAGCCGGCGGGGCGCTGCGGCCGCCTTTCTAAAGGCAGCCAGCCTGCAGCAGCCGGCGGGGCGCTGCGGCCGCCTTTCTAAAGGCAGCCAGCCTGCAGCAGCAGTAGCCGGCGGGGCGCTGCGGCCGCCTTTCTAAAGGCAGCCAGCCTGCAGCAGCCAGCAGGGCGCTGCGGCCGCCTTTCTAAAGGCAGTCAGCCTGCAGCAGCAGCTGCCGGTTGGGCGCTGCACCGTCTTTCTAAAGGCAGCCAGCCTGCAGCAGCCGGCGGGGCGCTGCGGCCGCCTTTCTAAAGGTAGCCAGCCTGCAGCAGCCGGCGGGGCGCTGCGGCCGCCTTTCTAAAGGCAGCCAGCCTGCAGCAGCCGGCGGGGCGCTGCGGCCGCCTTTCTAAAGGCAGCCAGCCTGCAGCAGCAGCAGCCGGCGGGGCGCTGCGGCCGCCTTTCTAAAGGCAGCCAGCCTGCAGCAGCAGCAGCCGGCGGAGCGCTGCGGCCGCCTTTCCAAAGGCAGCCAGCCTGCAGCAGCCGGCGGGCCCTGCGGCCGCCTTTCTAAAGGCAGCCAGCCTGCAGCAGCCGGCGGGGCGCTGCGGCCGCCTTTCTAAAGGCAGCCAGCCTGCAGCAGCAGCAGACGGCGGGGCGCTGCGGCCGACTTTCTAAAGGCAGCCAGCCTGCAGCAGCCGGCGGGGCGCTGCGGCCGCCTTTCTAAAGGCAGCCAGCCTGCAGCAGCCGGCGGGGCGCTGCGGCCGCCTTTCTAAAGGTAGCCAGCGTGCAGCAGCCAGCGGGGCGCTGCGGCCGCCTTTCTAAAGGCAGCCAGCCTGCAGCAGCCGGCGGGGCGCTGCGGCCGCCTTTCTAAAGGCAGCCAGCCTGCAGCAACCGGCGGGGTGCTGCGGCCGCCTTTCTAAAGGCCGCCAGCCTGCAGCAGCAGCAGCCGGCGGGGCGCTGCGGCCGCCTTTCTAAAGGCCGCCAGCCTGCAGCAGCAGCAGCCGGCGGGGCGCTGCGGCCGCCTTTCTAAAGGCAGCCAGCCTGCAGCAGCAGCAGCCGGCGGGGCGCTGCGGCCGCCTTTCTAAAGGCAGCCAGCCTGCAGCAGCAGCAGCCGGCGGGGCGCTGCGGCCGCCTTTCTAAAGGCAGCCAGCCTGCAGCAGCCGGCGGGGCGCTGCGGCCGCCTTTCTAAAGGCAGCCAGCCTGCAGCAGCAGTAGCCGGCGGGGCGCTGCGGCCGCCTTTCTAAAGGCAGCCAGCCTGCAGCAGCCAGCAGGGCGCTGCGGCCGCCTTTCTAAAGGCAGTCAGCCTGCAGCAGCAGCTGCCGGTTGGGCGCTGCACCGTCTTTCTAAAGGCAGCCAGCCTGCAGCAGCCGGCGGGGCGCTGCGGCCGCCTTTCTAAAGGTAGCCAGCCTGCAGCAGCCGGCGGGGCGCTGCGGCCGCCTTTCTAAAGGCAGCCAGCCTGCAGCAGCCGGCGGGGCGCTGCGGCCGCCTTTCTAAAGGCAGCCAGCCTGCAGCAGCAGCAGCCGGCGGGGCGCTGCGGCCGCCTTTCTAAAGGCAGCCAGCCTGCAGCAGCAGCAGCCGGCGGAGCGCTGCGGCCGCCTTTCCAAAGGCAGCCAGCCTGCAGCAGCCGGCGGGCCCTGCGGCCGCCTTTCTAAAGGCAGCCAGCCTGCAGCAGCCGGCGGGGCGCTGCGGCCGCCTTTCTAAAGGCAGCCAGCCTGCTGCGGCCGCCTTTCTAAAGGCAGCCAGCCTGCAGCAGCCGGCGGGGCGCTGCGGCCGCCTTTCTAAAGGCAGCCAGCCTGCAGCAGCAGCAGCCGGCGGGGCGCTGCGGACGCCTTTCTTAAGGCAGCCAGCCTGCAGCAGCCGGCGGGGCGCTGCGGCCGCCTTTCTAAAGGCAGCCAGCCTGCAGCAGCAGCAGCCGGCGGGGCGATGCGGCCGCCTTTCTAAAGGCAGTCAGCCTGCAGCAGCAGCAGCCGGCGGGGCGCTGCGGCCGCCTTTCCAAAGGCAGCCAGCCTGCAGCAGCAGCAGCCGGCGGGGCGCTACGGCCGCCTATCTAAAGGCAGCCAGCCTGCAGTAGCCGGCGGGGCGCTGCGGCCGCCTTTCTAAAGGCAGCCAGCCTGCAGCAGCCGGCGGGGCGCTGCGGCCGCCTTTCTAAAGGCAGTCAGCCTGCAGCAGCAGCTGCCGGTTGGGCGCTGCGCCGTCTTTCTAAAGGCAGCCAGCCTGCAGCAGCCGGCGGGGCGCTGCGGCCGCCTTTCTAAAGGTAGCCAGCCTGCAGCAGCCGGCGGGGCGCTGCGGCCTCCTTTCTAAAGGCAGCCAGCCTGCAGCAGCCGGCAGGGCGCTGCGGCCGCCTTTCTAAAGGCAGCCAGCCTGCAGCAACCGGCGGGGTGCTGCGGCCGCCTTTCTAAAGGCCGCCAGCCTGCAGCAGCAGCAGCCGGCGGGGCGCTGCGGCCGCCTTTCTAAAGGCAGCCAGCCTGCAGCAGCAGCAGCCGGCGGCGCGCTGCGGCCGCCTTTCTAAAGGCAGCCAGCCTGCAGCAGCAGCAGCCGGCGGGGCGCTGCGGCCGCCTTTCCAAAGGCAGCCAGCCTGCAGCAGCCGGCGGGGCGCTGCGGCCGACTTTCTAAAGGCAGCCAGCCTGCAGCAGCAGCAGCCGGCGGGGCGCTGCGGACGCCTTTCTTAAGGCAGCCAGCCTGCAGCAGCCGGCGGGGCGCTGCGGCCGCCTTTCTAAAGGCAGCCAGCCTGCAGCAGCAGCAGCTGGTGGCGCGCTGCGGCCGCCTTTCTAAAGGCAGCCAGCCTGCAGCAGCCGGCGGGGCGCTGCGGCCGCCTTTCTAAAGGCAGCCAGCCTGCAGCAGCAGCAGCTGGTGGCGCGCTGCGGCCGCCTTTCTAAAGGCAGCCAGCCTGCAGCAGCCGGCGGGGCACTGCGGCCGCCTTTCTAAAGGCAGCCAGCCTGCAGCAGCAGCAGCCGGCGGGGCGATGCGGCCGCCTTTCTAAAGGCAGCCAGCCTGCAGCAGCAGCAGCCGGCGGGGCGCTGCGGCCGACTTTCTAAAGGCAGCCAGCCTGCAGCAGCAGCAGCCGGCAAGGCGCTGCGGCCGCCTTTCTAAAGGCAGCCAGCCTGCAGCAGCCGGCGGGGCGCTGCGGCCGCCTTTCTAAAGGCAGCCAGCCTGCAGCAGCAGCAGCCGGCGGGGCGCTGCGGACGCCTTTCTTAAGGCAGCCAGCCTGCAGCAGCCGGCGGGGCGCTGCGGCCGCCTTTCTAAAGGCAGCCAGCCTGCAGCAGCAGCAGCTGGCGGCGCGCTGCGGCCGCCTTTCTAAAGGCAGCCAGCCTGCAGCAGCCGGCGGGGCACTGCGGCCGCCTTTCTAAAGGCAGCCAGCCTGCAGCAGCAGCAGCCGGCGGGGCGATGCGGCCGCCTTTCTAAAGGCAGCCAGCCTGCAGCAGCAGCAGCCAGCAAGGCGCTGCGGCCGCCTTTCTAAAGGCAGCCAGCATGCAGCAGCCGGCGGGGCGCTGCGGCCGCCTTTCTAAAGGCAGCCAGCCTGCAGCAGCAGCAGCCGGCGGGGCGCTGCGGACGCCTTTCTTAAGGCAGCCAGCCTGCAGCAGCCGGCGGGGCGCTGCGGCCGCCTTTCTAAAGGCAGCCAGCCTGCAGCAGCAGCAGCTGGCGGCGCGCTGCGGCCGCCTTTCTAAAGGCAGCCAGCCTGCAGCAGCCGGCGGGGCACTGCGGCCGCCTTTCTAAAGGCAGCCAGCCTGCAGCAGCAGCAGCCGGCGGGGCGATGCGGCCGCCTTTCTAAAGGCAGCCAGCCTGCAGCAGCAGCAGCCGGCGGGGCGCTGCGGCCGCCTTTCTAAAGGCAGCCAGCCTGCAGCAGCAGCAGCCGGCGGGGCGCTGCGGCCGCCTTTCTAAACGCAGCCAGCCTGCAGCAGCCGGCGGGGCGCTGCGGCCGCCTTTCTAAAGGCAGCCAGCCTGCAGCAGCCGGCGGAGCGCTGCGACCGCCTTTCTAAAGGCAGCCAGCCTGCAGCAGCAGCAGCCGGCGGGGCGCTGCGGCCGCCTTTCTAAAGGCAGCCAGCCTGCAGCAGCAGCAGCCGGCGGGGCGCTGCGGCCGCCTTTCTAAAGGCAGCCAGCCTGCAGCAGTCGGCGGGGCGCTGCGGCCGCCTTTCTAAAGGCAGCCAGCCTGCAGCAGCCGGCGGAGCGCTGCGGCCGCCTTTCTAAAGGCAGCCAGCCTGCAGCAGCAGCAGCCGGCGGGGCGCTGCGGCCGCCTTTCTAAAGGCAGCCAGCCTGCAGCAGCCGGCGGGGCACTGCGGCCGCCTTACTAATGGCAGCCAGCCTGCAGCAGCAGCCGGCGTGGCGCTGCGGACGCCTTTCTTAAGGCAGCCAGCCTGCAGCAGCCGGCGGGGCGCTGCGGCCGCCTTTCTAAAGGCAGCCAGCCTGCAGCAGCAGCAGCCGGCGGCGCGCTGCGACCGCCTTTCTAAAGGCAGTCAGCCTGCAGCAGCCGGCGGGGCACTGCGGCCGCCTTTCTAATGGCAGCCAGCCTGCAGCAGCAGCAGCCGGCGTGGCGCTGCGGACGCCTTTCTTAAGGCAGCCAGCCTACAGCAGCCGGCGGGGCGCTGCGGCCGCCTTTCTAAAGGCAGCCAGCCTGCAGCAGCAGCAGCCGGCGGCGCGCTGCGGCCGCCTTTCTAAAGGCAGCCAGCCTGCAGCAGCAGCAGCCGGCGGGGCACTGCGGCCGCCTTTCTAGAGGCAGCCAGCCTGCAGCAGCAGCAGCCGGCGGGGCGCTGCGGCCGCCTTTCTAAAGGCAGCCAGCCTGCAGCAGCAGCAGTCGGCGGGGCGCTGCGGCCGCCTTTCTAAAGGCAGCCAGCCTGCAGCAGCAGCAGCCGGCGGGGCGCTGCGGCCGCCTTTCTAAAGGCAGGCAGCCTGCAGCAGCAGCCGGCGGGGCGCTGCGGCCGCCTTTCTAAAGGCAGCCAGCCTGCAGCAGCAGCAGCCGGCGGGGCGCTGCGGCCGCCTTTCTAAAGGCAGCCAGCCTGCAGCAGCCGGCGGGGCGCTGCGGCCGCCTTTCTAAAGGCAGCCAGCCTGCAGCAGCATCAGCCGGCGGGTCGCTGCGGCTGCCTTTCTAAAGGCAGCCAGCCTGCAGCAGCAGAAGCCGGCTGGTCGCTGCGGCCGCCTTTCTAAAGGCAGCCAGCCTGCAGCAGCCGGCAGGGCGCTACGGCCGCCTTTCTAAAGGCAGCCAGCCTGCAGCAGCAGCCGGCGGGGCGCTGCGGCCGCCTTTCTAAAGGCAGCCAGCCTGCAGCAACCGGCGGGGCGCTGCGGCCGCCTTTCTAAAGGCAGCCAGCCTGCAGCAGCAGCAGCCGGCAAGGCGCTGCGGCCGCCTTTCTAAAGGCAGCCAGCCTGCAGCAGTCGGCGGGGCGCTGCGGCCGCCTTTCTAAAGGCAGCCAGCCTGCAGCAGCAGCAGCCGGCGGGGCGCTGCGGCCGGCTTTCTAAAGGCAGCCAGCCTGCAGCAGCCGGCGGGGCGCTGCGGACTCCTTTCTAAAGGCAGCCAGCCTGCAACAGCAGCCGGCGGGGCGCTGCGGCCGCCTTTCTGAAGGCAGCCAGCCTGCAGCAGCCGGCGGGGCGCTGCGGCCGCCTTTCTAAAGGCAGCCAGCCTGCAGCAGCTGCAGCCGGCGGGTCGCTGCAGCCGCCTTTCTAAAGGCAGCCAGCCTGCAGCAGCCGGCAGGGCGCTGCGGCCGCCTTTCTAAAGGCAGCCAGCCTGCAGCAGCAGCAGCCGGCGGGGCGCTGCGGCCGCCTTTCTAAAGGCAGCCAGCCTGCTGCAGCCAGCAGGGCGCTGCGGCCGCCTTTCCAAAGGCAGCCAGCCTGCAGCAGCAGCCGGCGGGGCGCTGCGGCCGCCTTTCTAAAGGCAGCCAGCCTACAGCAGCAGCAGCCGGCGGGGCGCTGCGGCCGCCTTTCTAAACGCAGCCAGCCTGCAGCAGCCGGCGGGGCGCTGCGGCTGCCTTTCTAAAGGCAACCAGCCTGCCGCAGCAGCCGGCGGGGCGCTGCGGCTGCCTTTCAAAAGGCAGCCAGCCTGCCGCAGCAGCCGGCGGGGCGCTGCGGCTGCCTTTCTAAAGGCAACCAGCCTGCCGCAGCAGCCGGCGGGGCGCTGCGGCTGCCGTTCTAAAGGCAGCCAGCCTGCAGCAGCAGCCGGCGGGGTGCTGCGGGTGCCACAAGGCAGGTAGCCTGCAGCAGCCTGTGTGCCGGTAGGGTGCTCCGGGTGCCACAAGGCAGGTAGCCTGCAGCAGCCTGTGAGCCGGTAGAGTGCTTCGGGTGCCACAAGGCAGGTAGCCTGCAGCAGCCGGTGGGCCGGTGGGGTGCTCCGGGTGCCAAAAGGCAGGTAGCCTGCAGCAGCCGGTGGGGTGCTGCAGGTGCCAAAAGACAGGTAGCCTGCAGCCGGGGTGCAGCCAGGGTGCTGCGGGTGCCAATGCAGGTAGCCTGCAGCAGCCGGTGGGGTGCTGCGGGTGCCAAAGAGCAGGTAGCCTGCCGCAGCTGGCGGGGTGCTGCGGCTGCCTTTCAAAAGGCAGCCAGCCTGCAGCAGCCGGCGGGGTGCTGCAGGTGCCAATAAGCAGGTAGCCTGCAGCCGGTGTGCTGCGGGTGCCAAGAAGCAGGTAGCCTGCAGCAGCTGCTGGGGTGCTGCGGTTACCAAAAGGCAGGCACCCTACTGCAGCCAGTGCGGTGCTGCGGGTGCCAAAAGGCAGGTAGCCTGCAGCAGCCGGTGGGGTGCTGCGGGTGCCAAAAAGCAGGTAGCCTGCAGCAGCCGGTGGGGTGCTGCGGCTCCCTTTCTAAAGGCAGCCAGCCTGCAGCAGCCGGCGAGGCGCTGCGGCTGCCTTTCTAAAGGCAGCCAGCCTGCAGCAGCCGGCGGGGCGCTGCTGGCGCCTTTTAAAAGGCAGCCAGCCTGCAGCAACCGGCGTGACGCAGCGGCTGCCTTTCAAAAGGCAGCCAGCCTGCAGCAGCCGGCGGGGCGCTGCGGCTGCCTTTCAAAAGGCAGCCAGCCTGCAGCAGCCGGCGGGGCGCTGCGGGCGCCTTTCAAAAGGCAGCCAGCCTGCAGCAGCCGACGGGGTGCTGCGGCTGTCTTTCAAAAGGCAGCCAGCCTGCAGCAGCCGGCGGGGTGCTGCGGGTGCCACAAGGCAGGTAGCCTGCAGCAGCCTGTGTGCCGGTAGGGTGCTCCGGGTGCCACAAGGCAGGTAGCCTGCAGCAGCCTGTGAGCTGGTAGAGTGCTCCGGGTGCCACAAGGCAGGTAGCCCGCAGCAGCCGATGGGCCGGTGGGGTGCTCCGGGTGCCAAAAGGCAGGTAGCCTGCAGCAGCCGGTGGGGTGCTGCGGGTGCCAAAAGACAGGTAGCCTGCAGCCGGGGTGCAGCCGGCGTGCTGCGGGTGCCAATGCAGGTAGCCTGCAGCAGCCGGTGGGGTGCTGCGGGTGCCAAAAGGCAGGTAGCCTGCAGCAGCCGGTGGGGTGGAGTGCCAAAAGGCAGGTGGCCTGCAGCAGCCGGTGTGGTGCTGCGGGTGCAAAAAAGCAGGTGGTCTGCAGCAGCCGGTGGGGTGCTGAAGGTGCCAAAAGGCAGGTAGCCTGCAGCAGCCGGTCGGGTGCTGAAGGTGCCAAAAGGCCGGTAGCCTGCAGCAGCCGCTGGGGTGCTGCGGGTCCCAAAAGGCAGGTAGCCTGCAGCAGCTGCTGGGGTGCTGGGGGTGCCGAAAAGCAGGTAGCCTGCAGCAGCCGGTGGGGTGCTGGACGAGCTGGGGTGCTGCAGGTCACAAAAGGCAGGTAGCCTGCAGCAGCCGGTGGGATGCTGCGTGTGCTAAAAGGCAGGCAGCCTGCAGTAGCCGGTGGGGTGATGCGTGTGCCAAAAGGCAGGTAGCCTGCAGCAGCCGGTGTGGTGCTGCGTGTGCAAAAAGGCAGGTAGCCTGCAGCAGCCGGTCGGGTGCTGAAGGTGCCAAAAGGCCGGTAGCCTGCAGCAGCCGCTGGGCTGCCGCGGGTCCCAAAAGGCAGTTAGCCTGCAGCAGCCACTGGGGTGCTGCGGGTCCCAAAAGGCAGGTAGCCTGCAGCAGCTGCTGGGGTGCTGTGGGTGCCAAAAAGCAGGTAGCCTGCAGCAGCCGGTGGGGTGCTGGAGGTGCTCTGGTGCTGCGGGTCACAAAAGGCCGGTAGCCTGCAGCAGCCGCTGGGGTGCTGCGGGTCCCAAAAGGCAGATAACCTGCAGCAGCCGGTGGGGTGCCGGAGGTGCCAAAAGGCAGGTAGCCTGCAGTAGCCGGTGGGGTGCTGCGTGTGCTAAAAGGCAGGCAGCCTGCAGTAGCCGGTGGGGTGCTGCGTGTGCCAAAAGGCAGGTAGCCTGCAGCAGCCGGTGTGGTACTGCGGGTGCAAAAAGGCAGGAAGCCTGCAGCAGCCGGATGGGTGCTGCGGGTGCCAAAAGGCAGGTAGCCTGCAGCAACCGGTGGGGTGCTGCGGGTGCCAAAAGGCAGGTAGCCTGCAGCAGCCGGTGTGGTGATGCGGGTGCCTTTCTAAAGGCAGCCAGCCTGCAGCAGCCGGCGGGTGCTGCGGCTGCCTTTCTAAAGGCAGCCAGCCTGCAGCAGCCGGCGGGGTGCTGCGGCTGCCTTTCTAAAGGCAGCCAGCCTGCAGCAGCCGGCGGGGTGCTGCGGGCGCCTTTCAAAAGGCAGCCAGCCTGCAGCAGCCGACGGGGTGCTGCGGCTGTCTTTCAAAAGGCAGCCAGCCTGCAGCAACCGGCGGGATGCTGCGGGTGCCACAAGGCAGGTAGCCTGCAGCAGCCTGTGTGCCGGTAGGGTGCTCCGGGTGCCACAAGGCAGGAAGCCTGCAGCAGCCTGTGAGCCGGTAGAGTGCTCCCGGTGCCACAAGGCAGGTAGCCCGCAGCAGCCGGTGGGCCGGTGGGGTGCTCCGGGTGCCAAAAGGCAGGTAGCCTGCAGCAGCCGGTGGGGTGCTGCGGGTGCCAAAAGACAGGTAGCCTGCAGCCGGGGTGCAGCTGGGGTGCTGCGGGTGCCAATGCAGGTAGCCTGCAGCAGCCGGTGGGGTGCTGCGGGTGCCAAAAGGCAGGTAGCCTGCAGCAGCCGGTGGGGTGGAGTGCCAAAAGGCAGGTGGCCTGTAGCAGCCGGTGTGGTGCTGCGGGTGCAAAAAGGCAGGTGGTCTGCAGCAGCCGGTGGGGTGCTGAAGGTGCCAAAAGGCAGGTAGCCTGCAGCAGCCGGTCGGGTGCTGAAGGTGCCAAAAGGTCGGTAGCCTGCAGCAGCCGCTGGGCTGCTGCGGGTCCCAAAAGGCAGTTAGCCTGCAGCAGCCGCTGGGGTGCTGCGGGTCCCAAAAGGCAGGTAGCCTGCAGCAGCTGCTGGGGTGCTGTGGGTGCCAAAAAGCAGGTAGCCTGCAGCAGCCGGTGGGGTGCTGGAGGTGCTGGGGTGCTGCGGGTCCCAAAAGGCCAGTAGCCTGCAGCAGCCGCTGGGGTGCTGCGGGTCCCAAAAGGCAGGTAGCCTGCAGCAGCCGGTGTGGTACTGCGGGTGCAAAAAGGCAGGAAGCCTGCAGCAGCCGGATGGGTGCTGCGGGTGCCAAAAGGCAGGTAGCCTGCAGCAACCGGTGGGGTGCTGCGGATGCCAAAAGGCAGGTAGCCTGCAGCAGCCGGTGTGGTGATGCGGGTGCCTTTCTAAAGGCAGCCAGCCTACAGCAGCCGGCGGGGTGCTGCGGCTGCCTTTCTAAAGGCAGCCAGCCTACAGCAGCCGGCGGGGTGCTGCGGCTGCCTTTCTAAAGGCAGCCAGCCTGCAGCAGCTGGCGGGGTGCTGCGGCTGCCTTTCAAAAGGCAGCCAGCCTGCAGCAGCCGGCGGGGTGCTGCGGCTGCCTTTCTAAAGGCAGCCAGCCTGCAGCAGCCGGCGGGGTGCTGCGGCTGCCTTTCTAAAGGCAGCCAGCCTGCAGCAGCCGGTGGGATGCTGCGGGTGCCAAAAGGCAGGTAGCCTGCAGCAGCCGGTGGGGTGGAGTGCCAAAAGGCAGGTAGCCTGCAGTAGTCGGTGGGGTGCTGCGTATGCTAAAAGGCAGGTAGCCTGCAGTAGCCGGTGTGGTGCTACGGGTGCCAAAAGACAGGTAGCCTGCAGCAGCCGGTGGGGTACTGCGGGTGCTAAAAGCAGGTAGCCTGCAGCAGCCGGTGGGGTGCTGAAGGTGCCAAAAGGCCGGTAGCCTGCAGCAGCCGCTGGGGTGCTGCGGGTCTCAAGAGGCAGGTAGCCTGCAGCAGCCGGTGGGGTGCTGGAGGTGCCAAAAGGCAGGTAGCCTGCAGTAGCCGGTGGGGTGCTGCGTGTGCTAAAAGGCAGGTAGCCTGCAGTAGCCGGTGGGGTGCTGCGTGTGCCAAAAGGCAGGTAGCCTGCAGCAGCCGGTGTGGTACTGCGGGTGCAAAAAGGCAGGAAGCCTGCAGCAGCCGGATGGGTGCTGCGGGTGCCAAAAGGCAGGTAGCCTGCAGCTGCCGGTGTGGTGCTGCGGGTGCAAAAAGGCAGGTAGCCTGCAGCAGCCGGTCGGGTGCTGAAGGTGCCAAAAGGCCGGTAGGCTGCAGCAGCCGCTGGGCTGCCGCGGGTCCCAAAAGGCAGTTAGCCTGCAGCAGCCGCTGGGGTGCTGCGGGTCCCAAAAGGCAGGTAGCCTGCAGCAGCTGCTGGGGTGCTGTGGGTGCCAAAAAGCAGGTAGCCTGCAGCAGCCGGTGGGGTGCTGGAGGTGCTGGGGTGCTGCGGGTCCCAAAAGGCCAGTAGCCTGCAGCAGCCGCTGGGGTGCTGCGGGTCCCAAAAGGCAGGTAGCCTGCAGCAGCCGGTGGGGTGCTGGAGGTGCCAAAAGGCAGGTAGCCTGCATTAGCCGGTGGGGTGCTGCGTGTGCTAAAAGGCAGGCAGCCTGCAGTAGCCGGTGGGGTGCTGCGTGTGCCAAAAGGCAGGTAGCCTGCAGCAGCCGGTGTGGTACTGCGGGTGCAAAAAGGCAGGAAGCCTGCAGCAGCCGGATGGGTGCTGCGGGTGCCAAAAGGCAGGTAGCCTACAGCAACCGGTGGGGTGCTGCGGGTGCCAAAAGGCAGGTAGCCTGCAGCAGCCGGTGGGGTGATGCGGGTGCCTTTCTAAAGGCAGCCAGCCTGCAGCAGCCGGCGGGTGCTGCGGCTGCCTTTCTAAAGGCAGCCAGCCTGCAGCAGCCGGCGGGGTGCTGCGGCTGCCTTTCTAAAGGCAGCCAGCCTGCAGCAGCCGGCGGGGTGCTGCGGCTGCCTTTCTAAAGGCAGCCAGCCTGCAGCAGCCGGCGGGGTGCTGCGGCTGCCTTTCTAAAGGCAGCCAGCCTGCAGCAGCCGGCGGGGTGCTGCGGCTGCCTTTCTAAAGGCAGCCAGCCTGCAGCAGCCGGCGGGGTGCTGCGGCTGCCTTTCTAAAGGCAGCCAGCCTGCAGCAGCCGGCGGGGTGCTGCGGCTGCCTTTCTAAAGGCAGCCAGCCTGCAGCAGCCGGTGGGATGCTGCGGGTGCCACAAGGCAGGTAGCCTGCAGCAGCCGGTGGGGTGGAGTGCCAAAAGGCAGGTAGCCTGCAGTAGCCGGTGGGGTGCTGCGTGTGCTAAAAGGCAGGTAGCCTGCAGTAGCCGGTGTGGTGCTACGGGTGCCAAAAGGCAGGTAGCCTGCAGCAGCCGGTGTGGTACTGCGGGTGCAAAAAAGCAGGTAGCCTGCAGCAGCCGGTGGGGTGCTGTAGGTGCCAAAAGGCCGGTAGCCTGCAGCAGCCGCTGGGGTGCTGCGGGTCTCAAGAGGCAGGTAGCCTGCAGCAGCCGCTGGGGTGATCCGGGTCCCAAAAGGCAGGTAGCCTGCAGCAGCCGGTGGGGTGCTGGAGGTGCCAAAAGGCAGGAAGCCTGCAGTAGCCGGTGGGGTGCTGCGTGTGCTAAAAGGCAGGTAGCCTGCAGTAGCCGGTGGGGTGCAGGAGGTGCCAAAAGGCAGGTAGCCTGCAGTAGCCGGTGGGGTGCTGCGTGTGCCAAAAGGCAGGTAGCCTGCAGCAGCCGGTGGGGTGCTGCGGCTGCCTTTCTAAAGGCAGCCAGCCTGCAGCAGCCGGCGAGCTGCTGCGGCTGCCTTTCTAAAGGCAGCCAGCCTGCAGCAGCCGGCGGGGTGCTGCGGCTGCCTTTCTAAAGGCAGCCAGCCTGCAGCAGCCGGCGGGGTGCTGCGGCTGCCTTTCTAAAGGCAGCCAGCCTGCAGCAGCCGGCGGGGTGCTGCGGCTGCCTTTCTAAAGGCAGCCAGCCTGCAGCAGCCGGCGGGGTGCTGCGGCTGATTTTCTAAAGGCAGCCAGCCTGCAGCAGCCGGCGGGGTGCTGCGGCTGCCTTTCTAAAGGCAGCCAGCCGGCAGCAGCCGGCGGGCTGCTGCGGCTGCCTTTCTAAAGGCAGCCAGCCTGCAGTAGCCGGCGGGGTGCTGCGGCTGCCTTTCCAAAGGCAGCCAGCCTGCAACAGCCGGTAGGGTGCACCGGGTGCCACAAGGCAGGTAGCCTGTAGCAGCCTGTGAGCCGGTAGGGTTCTCCGGGTGCCACAAGGCAGGTAGCCTGCAGCAGCCGGTGGGGTGCTGCGGGTGCCAAAAGACAGGTAGCCTGCAGCCGGGGTGCAGCCGGTGTGCTGCGGGTGCCAATGCAGGTAGCCTGCAGCAGCCGGTGGGGTGCTGCGGGTGCCAAAAAGCAGGTAGCCTGCCGCAGCTGGCGGGGTGCTGCGGCTGCCTTTCAAAAGGCAGCCAGCCTGCAGCAGCCGGCGGGGTGCTGCAGGTGCCAATAAGCAGGTAGTCTGCCGCAGCTGGCGGGATGCTGCGGCTGCCTTTCAAAAGGCAGCCAGCCTGCTGCAGCCGGCGGGGTGCTGCAGGTGCCAATAAGCAAGTAGCCTGCAGCCGGTGTGCTGCGGGTGCCAATAAGCAGGTAGCCTGCAGCAGCTGCTGGGGTGCTGCGGTTACCAAAAGGCAGGCACCCTGCTGCAGCCAGTGCGGTGCTGCGGGTGCCAAAAGGCAGGTAGCCTGCAGCAGTCGGTGGGGTGCTGCGGGTGCCAAAAGGCAGGTAGCCTGCAGCAGCCGGGGTGCTGCGGGTGCCAAAAAGCAGGTAGCCAGCAGCAGCCGGTGTGGTGCTGCGTGTGCAAAAAGGCAGGTAGCCTGCAGCAGCCGGTGGGGTGGAGTGCCAAAAGGCAGGTTGCCTGCAGCAGCCAGTGTGGTGCTGCGGGTGCAAAAAGGCAGGTGGCCTGCAGCAGCCGGTGGGGTGCTGAAGGTGCCAAAAGGCAGGTAGCCTGCAGCAGCCGGTGGGGTGCTGCGGGTGCCAAAAGACAGGTAGCCTGCAGCAGCCGGTGGGGTGCTGCGGGTGCCAAAAGGCAGATAGTCTGCAGCAGCCGGTGGGGTGCTGCGGTTGCCAAAAATAGGTAGCCTATAGCCGGGGTGCTGTGGGTGCCAATGCAGGTAGCCTGCAGCAGCCGGTGTGCTGCGGGTGCCAAAAGGTAGTTAGCCTGCAGAAGCCGGTGGGGTGCTGCGGGTGCCAATGCAGGTAGCCTGCAGCAGCCGGTGGGGTGATGCGGGTGCCAAAAGGCAGGTAGCCTGCAGCAGCCGGTGGGGTGCTGCGGGTGCCAAAAGGCAGTTAGCCTGCAGAAGCCGGTGGGGTGCTGCGGGTGCCAATGCAGGTAGCCTGCAGCAGCCGGTGGGGTGATGCGGGTGCCAAAAGGCAGGTAGCCTGCAGCAGCCGGTGGGGTGCTGAAGGTGCCAAAAGGCAGGTAGCCTGCAGCAGCCGGTGGGGTGCTGCGGCTGCCAAAAGGCAGTTAGCCTGCAGCAGCCGGTGGGGTGCTGCGGGTGCCAATGTAGGTAGCCTGCAGCAGCCGGTGGGGTGATGCGGGTGCCAAAAGGCAGGTAGCCTGTGCTGTGGGTGCTAATGCAGGTAGCCTGCAGCAGCCGGTGGGGTGCTGAAGGTGCAAAAAGGCAGGTAGCCTGCAGCAGCCGGTGGGGTGCTGCGGGTGCCCATGCAGGTAGCCTGCAGCAGCCGGTGGGCTGATGCAGGTGCCAAAAGGCAGGTAGCCTGTGCTGCGGGTGCCAATGCAGGTAGCCTGCAGCAGCCGGTGGGGTGATGCAGGTGCCAAAAGGCAGGTAGCCTGCAGCAGCCGTTGGGGTGCTGCGGGTGCCAAAAGGCAGGTAGCCTGCAGCAGCCGCTGTGGTGCTGCGGGTGCCAAAAGGCAGGTAGCCTGCAGCAGCCGGTGCTGTGCTGCGGGTGCCAAAAGGCAGGTAGTATTTTGGGATATTTATCTATATATATAAAATTGAATGTATGTCTGCGTGTCTGTCTGTCTGTTTGTCCTTTATGCGCTACTACACCATTCATCCGATCGCCATGAAACTTTGGGAAGTTGTTAAGTACACTCCTGGGAAGATTATAGGCATAGTACAATTATGCTATGATAAATGGCGCACGTGCGAGCGTCGTCGACAGTTACGCCCCCCCCCCCCACGTAGATCGTTTGATTTCCATCACTGCCACTAATTCTCTTACTTCGCGATGTCGTAGAAACATGAAATTTGGCACCAGCATTGATTATGTCATAAATAGGAAAAGTTAATGGGTCCCAACTCGATTATTCAATTCTAAGCGCCAAAGAATTAGCGTCCAAATTTTACGTATGGAATCTAATTCTCTCACTTCCCAATGTCATTAGCCCTTAGGTAGATAAGGGAATAAGCCTCTAAGGCCTTATGTTCACGGGGAAAATCAGGCCCGCTACGGATTCTACATGTAGAATCTGCAGCGGGTCCCTCCTGCCCCGCGGACATGAGCGCTGAAAATAGGAATAAATCAGAATTAACTTACCTCTCACACGCTCCGGATACTTCCTTCGCTGCGGCGTCATCTTCTCTCGTCACGGCCGGATCTTCTTTCTTCGGCTCGGCGGATGTGCATGATGACGTCGGTGACGTGCCCCGCGCATGCGCCGGGCCGAAGCAAAATGATCCGGCCGCGACTGAGAGAAGATGGCGCCGCGGCGAAGAGAAGATCCGGAGCGTGTGAGTAAAATCTGATTTTTGTGTCCCGCGGTTCCGGACGGCTTCCATAGGCTTCAATAGAAGCCCGCGGGAGCCGTCCCCGCGGGAGACCCGCATGAAAATGGAGCATGGTCCAGATTTTTTCATGCTCCATTTTTTTTAAAATCACTTTTATTGACGATCCGCGGGTATTTATCTACCCCGCGGGTGGTCAATGCATCCCTATGGCATGCGGATCCGCGGGCAGGAGAAGAGTTAAAATCCGCTGCGGATTTTAATTCTTATTTTGCCCTTGGACATGAGGCCTAAAGAAACCTTAGTTCAATAGAAAGCAAATCTTTTTATTCCCCACATAACAATCAAATACAAGTAAATCGTTAAAAGCAACGCGTTTCTGCGTCTAGCTGACGCCTTTATCAAGCTTATCTATGACTTCCCAATGTCATAGAAACTTGAAATTTGGCACGAGCCATGATTATGTCATAAATAGGAAAATGTAATGAGTCCAAACCTGATTATTCAATTCTAAGCGCCAAAGAATTAGCGTCCAAATTTTACGTATAGAATCTAATTCTCTCACTTCCCAATGTCATAGAAACTTGAAATTTAGAACGAGCATTGATTATGTCATAATTAGGAAAAGCTAATGGGTCCCAGCTCGATTATTCAATTCTAAGCGCCAAAGAATTAGCGTCCAAATTTTACATACGGAATCTAATTTTCTCCCTTTCCAATGTCATAGAAACTTGAAATTTGGAACGAGCGTTGATTATGTCACAATTGGGAAAATATAATGGGTCCCAACTCGATTATTCAATTCTAAGCGCAAAAGAATTAGCGTCCAAATTTTACGTACGGAATCTAATTTTCTCACTTCCTAATGTCATAGGAACATGAAATTTGGCACGAGCATTGATTATGTCATAAATAGGAAAAGCTAATAGGTCCCAACTCGATTAGTCAATTCTAAGCGCCAAAGAAATAGCGTCCAAATTTTACGCACGGAATCTAATTTTCTTGCTTCCCAATGTCATAGAAACTTGAAATTTGGCATGAGCATTGATTATGTCATAAATAGGAAAAGTTAATAGGTCCCAACTCAATTATTCAATTCTAAGCGCCAAAGAATTAGCGTCCAAATTTTACGTACGGAATGTAATTTTCTCACTTCCCAATGTCATAGAAACTTGAAATTTGGCACAAGCATTGATTATGTCATAAATAGGAAAAGGTAATAGGTCCCAACTCGATTATTCAATTCTAAGCGCAAAAGAATTAGCGTCCAAATTTTACGTACGGAATCTAATTCTCTCACTTCCTGTCATCTATTTATATAAAAAAGAATGTATGTCTGTCTGACCTTTTTGCGCTACTACACCATTCATCTAATCGCCATGAAACTGTATATATAAACTAGCGTACCCGTCGCGCATTGCCGCGAAGACAGACATACATACATACATTCGTTTTATATATCTAGATAACAACCAATCACAGCGCAGCTTTCAAGTTACCTCAGCGGAATAATATATAACAACCAATCACAGCACAGCAGCTTTCATGTTACCTCAGCAGTATAATATATAGCAACCAATCACAGCACAGCTTTCATGTTACCTCAGCAGTATAAGAAATAGCAACCAATCAGAGCACAGCTTTCATTTTACCTCAGCAGTATAAGAAATTGCAACCAATCACAGCACAGCTTTCATTTTACCTCAGCATTCTCAATATCCAGCAATTGTCTTGCGAAACGTTTGGCGGATGCATCATTTTGTAGTTGAACACGCATCCCATTGCTCGTAATGCCTTTTGCTTTTGTGCTTGAGATGGAAATCAAACGATCTTTGTCTGGGGGGCATAACTGTCGACGATGCTCGCAGGATAGTTGTACTATGCCAGTAATCTTCCCAGGAGTGTACTCAACAACTTCCCAAAGTTTCATGGCGATTAGATGAATGGTGTAGTAGCGCAAAAAGGTCAGACAGACATACATTCCTTTTTATATAAATAGATGACATCAGGAAGTGAGAGAATTAGATTCCGTACGTAAAATTTGGATGCTAATTATTTTGCGCTTAGAATTGAATAATTGAGTTGGGACCTATTAACTTTTCCTATTTATGACATAATCAATGCTCGTGCCAAATTTCAAGTTTCTATGACATTGGGAAGCGAGAAAATTAGATTCCGTACGTAAAATTTGGACGCTAATTCTTTGGCGCTTAGAATTGAATAATCGAGTTGGGACCCATTAACTTTACCTATTTATGACATAATCAATGCTTGTGCCAAATTTCAAGTTTCTATGACATTGGGAAGCAAGAAAATTAGATTCCGTACGTAAAATTTGGACGCTAATTCTTTGGCGCTTAGAATTGAATAATCGAGTTGGGACCCATTAACTTTACCTATTTATGACATAATCAATGCTTGTGCCAAATTTCAAGTTTCTATGACATTGGGAAGCAAGAAAATTAGATTCCGTACGTAAAATTTGGACGCTAATTCTTTGGCGCTTAGAATTGAATAATCGAGTTAGGACCCATTAACTTTTCCTATTTATGACATAATCAATGCTCATGCCAAATTTCAAGTTTCTATGACATTGGGAAGTGAGAAAATTAGATTCCGTACGTAAAATTTGGACACTAAATCTTTTGCGTTTAGAATTGAAAAATCGAGTTGGGACCCATTAGCTTTTCCTATTTATGACATAATCCATGCTCATGCCAAATTTCAAGTTTCTATGACATTGGGAAGTGAGAAAATTAGATTCCGTGCGTAAAATTTGGACGCTAATTTTTTTGCGCTTAGAATTGACTAATCGAGTTGGGACCCATTATATTTTCCCAATTATGATATAATCAACGCTCGTTCCAAATTTCAAGTTTCTATGACATTGGAAAGGGAGAAAATTAGATTCCGTACGTAAAATTTGGACGCTAATTCTTTGGCGCTTAGAATTGAATAATCGAGCTGGGACCCTTAAACGTTTGCTATTTATGACATAATCAATGCTCGTGCCAAATTTCATGTTCCTATGACATTAGGAAGTGAGAAAATTAGATTCCGTACGTAAAATTTGGACGCTAATTCTTTTGCGCTTAGAATCGAATAATCGAGTTGGGACCCATTATTTTTTCCTAATTATGACATAATCAATGCTCGTTCTAAATTTCAAGTTTCTATGACATTGGGAAGTGAGAGAATTAGATTCCATACGTAAAATTTGGACGCTAATTCTTTGGCGCTTAGAATTGAATAATCAGGTTTGGACTCATTACATTTTCCTATTTATGACATAATCATGGCTCGTGCCAAATTTCAAGTTTCTATGACATTGGGAAGTGAGAGAATTAGATTCCGTACGTAAAATTTGGACGCTAATTCTTTGGCGCTTAGAATTGAATAATCGAGTTGGAACCCATTAACTTTTCCTATTTATGTCATAATCAATGCTGGTGCCAAATTTCATGTTTCTACGACATCGCGAAGTGAGAGAATTAGTGGCAGTGATGGAAATCAAACGATCTACGTGGGGGGGGGGGGCGTAACTGTCGACGACGCTCGCACGCGCGCCATTTATCATAGCATAATTGTACTATGCCTATAATCTTCCCAGGAGTGTACTTAACAACTTCCCAAAGTTTCATGGCGATCGGATGAATGGTGTAGTAGCGCATAAAAGACAAACAGACAGACAGACAGACACGCAGACATACATTCAATTTTATATATATAGATAATCTGCCATATAAGCCGACCCTAATATAAGCTGAGGAACCTAATTTTACCACAAAAAAATGGGAAAACTTAATGATTCGAGTATAAGCTGGCACCTTCCCCCGCAGTGATTTTCGGGGAAGGGCTTTAAATATAAGCCCTTCCCTGAAAATCATCCCTAGTTGTAGTAAAAAAAATTCTATACTTACCTCTCGGCTGCTGCCGGCGCTCAGACTCGTCTAGCCGCTTGGGTCCCGTCAGTGTAATGAAGTTCTTTCAAAGAATGGCCGAGCTGTAATTCGCTGAATGCTATGACCAATCACAGGCAGCGCTCAGCTATCATTCGAACGCTCAGCCAGTCAGACGCAGCCCTTTCAGCAGGCGGGGATTTAAAATCCCCGCCTGCTGAAAGAACTTTATTACAGTGATGGGACCGAAGCGGCTAGATGCACCTAAGCCTCGGCAGCGGCGGAGAGACGAGTATAGATTTTTTTTTCATGTTAATGAGGCCTGAGTACGGGACCCTAGCTCGAGTATAAGCCGAATTTCCGTGCGGTCCCGCTGTGGACATTCTGTGATATTTCCGCCTCGTGTGAACCCAGCCAACTCTCAGCATATTTATGCACACATACATACAGGAATTTAATTGACAACAGTTGTCAAACTCTGCATAATTCCTGCAGTTTTACCTTCTCTCCATCTTCTAACTTCACCTTTTAGACTTTGGTCTGACCCCGCCAGCAATCACTAGTCTGAATCTCCAAAACACCAAGGTTCTTCATCACATAGCTTGGGGAGAAAGCTATAAGAAATGTTGACAGCTGCTTCAGTGACTTGTGGCCTTCACAGATGATTGCTCTGGGGGGTCGGGTAGTATCTGCCTGTAGTGGGGTTTTTAAAAATCCAAGCGATATTGTTTCCCCAGGATTAAAGTGCAGCGGCCAATGTGCACGTCTGTTATATCTGCCCCTCTGTTGTAGTAGACAATGTGCAAAACGACCCAGAATTGTCTTTCCTACATTAGCTAATGAGTACAGACACGGCTCTTGGGATACTTTTAGTACATTCGGTATACATGTTCCCATGGATAGTGTGATGCAGCAGAAATAGTGAATGAATTATATTGATAACATTCTTCTTCTTTTCCTACTTGATGACTTAAAAGCCAAAAAAAACAACCTACCGGAAAACCCATTTAAATACAAGGTTAATATTCCTTTACCGTGAGTTGGATCACAAGTCCTACCCACAAGCTCTTCATACAGCTTCACATTGAGCAAAGCATAAGGGAGTGTGATAATTGCTTATTAATCTTGCGTTTCCTTTCTTCCATCTCTTTATTTCTTCCTTTCTCTCATCGCTTTCTAGCTGTACAGCTCTCGCCTTTCTTACCAGCCAACTGTCCTTGGAGCTGCATCCTCAGACCTGGGCTACCCTGTGGCCTTGGCTGCTGGAGTGAGCGCTACCCTTCCATACCAGGTACTCCTCGGGAAGAGGAGACGGGCTTAATGCACAAGAATAGGATTAATGAAACACGTTTATGGGGAGGTGGCGAATCTCATGGGTTCTGGTAACGTGAATAATGGCATCACAGAGAGTTTATCTGTCCTAAGCTCTAGTGCACCCAGATCAATGGGAGGAAAGTTTGGATGGGGATCATGTATTGATTCTGCTTTTTCCCCTAAGCTTGTGCTGCTGCGGGGAGCTGATGGATAAAGCTGGCTGCTCTGAAGCTGATAACTTTGTAGTAAACTGTGGTCATGGGGTAGATTAGAACCAACATGCTGTGCTAGCTATTCTGGAAATGTTTTCTTCAAGTCTCATTAGTTCTATGGTGGTTTTTATCCTAAGGTCTATCTAGAGAATAGAGCACATGGAATATGTTGCAATAATGATTGTATCCCTAGACGCACCTAATACCCATCATGCATTGGTAGTGTTCAACTATTGGCGTACTACACCCACTCTGATTGGCCAAAGTAGCTACATGAGAAATCCAAGGTCAGTGGTGGCCTCTGTATTAAGACAATGGGATGGGAGTCATTTATTAAAGGCTTTATGCCAATTTTGTGGCATCAAAAAAGTAAGTTGCAGGTTATGGCGCACATCAAATTTGTTCAGTAATTTGTGACTATTTGCTTCTGATAAGTAGGAGGGGCTTAGTGGAAGTGTGGGGCATCTTGTGGAGAAACACATTTACTATCATTTCAAATCATAACACACAAATCTACACCGGCTCATAGCTGGCATAGATGTGCTCTTCTGGATCATCGGCGGCCAAAAGATGCGCCAGCTTATTTTGAAGTGTGAGCCCTTGCAAAGAATCCTGCTTGAATCCAAGGTTTAAAGTGTGTTTCCACAACTTGGAGCTGTGTTCTCAACTCCGTATAAGGAAACAGCATTCCTAACCATTCCTGAATATACTTGTATTAGCAGATTTGCTTAAATGGGTTGTTCAGGACTTTTACTGTTGATAATCTATCCTCAGGATAAGTCATCAATAGTTGAACAGTGGGGGTCCACTCGGGATCCCCTCTCATCTGCTGTTTTCTGGGCTGCTGTCAGTGTGAACAGCCCTGGAAGCAGATAGCGCTGTCCGTATTGCAGTGGTCGGTGTTGGTACTGCAGGTACAGCATTAATTCAATGCAGTACCAACCCGGGTTGCTGCAATGTTGACAGTGCTACTTGCTTCCAGCGCTGTCAGCAGGCCCGGCAAACAGCTGATCGGTATGTATCCCAAGTGGCAGATCATCAATAGTGTAGAGAGAAAGAAAAAAAATTCCCTGACATCTCCCTTAATTTCTGTATCAGGTTAAACGGAATGTAACGGGCCAACAACTGCAGGAATTAAAAATTTCCAAGGTGACTTGTCCATAAGCAGGCATGAATGGTCTGTAGTCAGTCAAGCTTACTTGGTTGGACCTTAAAGAATCCTAAAATATAACTTTTATTCTAATTAATTAAAAAGGTATAGAAGGACAAACATATACATGTATTTACAAAAAGAGAAAGGGTTGTTGAAAATAATCCGTTTAGAGCCACTAAAGCACTAAGATAACGACTGATTTGGTTAAGTTCCAACGGTGGGCGCTCAACCAACTAGTTCAATCAGTCCAGAACGTAACAGATATCTTGGTTGTTTACAGTGATAACAGCGCAGGTGTCTACCCCATAGCTGGGTGACTACTACAAGGAGACCTGGACGGTAAGTTTAGCCCTACGCGTTTCCCCCATTAAAGGGTTCCTCAGGGGCAAGAAAAATTGGATGATTCCAGTTGTAATGAACCGGATAGTCCACCACCAGGGCTGACATGCCGCCGTTTTTTTCTTTTTTTTTGTTTTCATTTTGGATCTAGCTTGCGCCGTTAGCTATTTAGCTGTACTAGAAGTTATTATCCAGTTTGGGTTATATCTAGTTTCTGGCTGAGCTTTATTTCAGTGACCAGCTGGCATCATACTTCAGATATCTTAGTGGAGGGTTCCGTTTGGATCACATGCATTAGAATATAACGGCATGACTGAGATTAGGACTTGTTATTCTATCATACTAGTCCTTATCAACGAGGGGGATTGATTGCCTATCCTCTATTCCTTTCAGCGTTTAGCTGCACGAAATTGCGGTCTGTTTTAGAATCTACCAACTGATATATATATACTGTATATCTTTAACCATCGTCCAGTTCATCTGGACTTATATCTTTTGGATTGCTATTATGCTGTTACTCAGATATGCAACTTTTTTAGCCACTATCTGGTCTAACTAAAGCCAATCTCTCTATATATTAATCTTCTAAGCCACTATCCGGTTCATTACGACTGGAATCATCCAATTTTTCTTGCCCCTGAGGAACCCTTTAATGGGGGAAACGCGTAGGGCTAAACTTACCGTCCAGGTCTCCTTGTAGTAGTCACCCAGCTATGGGGTAGACACCTGCGCTGTAATCACTGTAAACAACCAAGATATCTGTTACGTTCTGGACTGATTGAACTAGTTGGTTGAGCGCCCACCGTTGGAACTTAACCAAATCAGTCGTTATCTTAGTGCTTTAGTGGCTCTAAACGGATTATTTTCAACAATCCTTTCTCTTTTTGTAAATACATGTATATGTTTGTCCTTCTATACCTTTTTAATTAATTAGAATAAAAGTTATATTTTAGGATTCTTTAAGGTCCAACCAAGTAAGCTTCTCGATATACACAATTCTTGGACTCACACTGCCGCTGTGAAATTCTGGTCTGTAGTCAGTCAGGGGTATAGTAAGCAGCCAGAACTATGAATTCCAGCAGCAAGTTTCCTTATATATAGTAAAGAGTGTAACTCCAAGGTCCTAATTGTTCGTTAACCCATTTTTTTTTTGTATTAATAGATGATGGTGCCAGGAAAGGAGGGTGGCTTGCCCAATATTACTGCCCAACCTGCACATGGTACTCAAGCAGATCATGACAGAGCGGTTTTGACTTCACCATCACATGTAACTGGCACTACCTCCAGCAGGTAAGTCCTCAGCCTATGAGTCCATAGACCTTCCAATCTTACTGTGACTTAGTTTTTACATTTATCCTTGCTTTTCTGTGCAGTGAGGAAGCAGACATCCCCTCTGGGAGCAGCACTGCAGGGAGGAGCTCTCCCAATAAGTCTCCCCATATTCTTTTCACCCGTAAAGTTGGGGCTTTTGTGGAAAAACCTTCCCCTCAGGTGAGTGAACACAGCTTTAGAGGATGTCCGTGTGGATGTCTGTGCTGATCCTATTAACCCCTTAAGGATATGGCCTCATTTGGTTCTTAGACTATCAGGCAAAAGCCAGGAGCCAAGTGCACTGGCTTATTACTATGTTATCCACATAGAAAATGGTAACCTTAAAACAACCCTGCAATTTCGGAACAGGGGATTTATTGCCTACAGTTGTTCTTCTCTGCCAGCACTCCGATCCGCACGTTTTGGGCCCTCTTTTTGGCTGTCCAAGATGGCAGGATCAATTTTCTGTCTACCTAATGTTGATCACGATAGCCGTTCTGGCCAATCAGAGAGCAGGTATAGTGCATTGGTAGTCTAACACTACCAATGCACTGTGGGAATTAGGTAGTCTAAAGATTGTTAGCCATCTTGGATGACTGAAAACAGGACCTAGAATCCGTGGAGGGAGGGACAACAGAGAAAAACAACTGTAGGTAATGTGTTGCAAATCCGCCACTTGTGAAGGCAGCCTTACAGACAAAGATCTCATATTTATAACGATTGTGTCCTATTGGTATTCATGGTTCCTAGAAAGGTAATGCAGTCACACAATTGTTGTAGGTCACCTCCCACGCGTTTGCGCCCTTCACACTCTTTGGTGTCCATATGTGTGAGTCTCTCCTTTTTTGCTAAAATGTCAATGGATGAAATTCCCAAAGTGGGTTATTGGTGCCATGTGAGACGTTGATAGGGCCAACTCGGCTGTCTTCTCATGACAGTTTCTGCCAGCCATGATTTCCAATACTCACCAGCCATGTACTGCATGTAGCAGTGTGTGTCATTGGAGACGCCAGCGCATGTGCAGTGGTGTCCTTCAAAGTTCTGGGTGCCGTAGTAAAAGCTCCTGTCACAGTGGCTCACATTAAATGCATAGCTGCCACAACGACCTAGGAGAGAATGAGTTAAACCACGGCCCATTGCTATATACACACTGTGAAAAGCATGAATTGTTTCTGATCTATTCTCAGGTCACTTCTGCCAGCACAGATATACCATTCGCTGTGTTTGCACCCAGACTGATTGATGTGGAGGACACCGACCACATGGTATGTCCTCACCCCTGATCCTAGTACTTTAGTGCTATGAGTGTTCTACCTCATAAGGATTGACGTACCGATTTTCCACTGATTTATGCTACATGGTTTCATTTTTTTCTTTTATTCCAGGTGGTTTGTCCTGAGACTCCGGAAGAGGTGACACCAGATGCTCGCAGTTTGCAAAGCTCCTGCTCAAGCAATGAAGTACCCCAGGATGACTTTGTTATGGTGGAAAAAGCCCCCCTCGGCTTATACTCGAGTCAGGGAAGGGTTTAAAAAAAAAAAAACCTCCATACTCCCCTCCCAGCTGGCATCTGTGTCCCCAGCGGTGGTGCCAAGCTGCTTGAATTCCTGTGTGACCGGTGGTGATGCGGCAAGCTGCTTGAATTCTTCCCGCTGTCCTCCCCTGCCGTTCCTCTCTGCTCAGCTCTGTCATCCCCTGCCGTCAACGCTGTGATGTGATCGAGCGCCAGACGATCACAGCCAGCGCTCGATCTTTCACAGCCAATCAGTGAATGACATTCACTGATTGGCTGTGATTGGCTGGCGCTCGATCCAATCACAGTGCTTACTTACACAGCGCTGACAGCGAGGGATTTCAAAGCCGAGCAGGGAGATGACAGCAGCAAGAATTCTAAAGCAGCTTGCCGCACTTACTGTGTAAGTAAGTGCTGTGATTGGATCGAGTGCCGGCTGTGATTGGCTGGTGCTCAATCCAATCACAACGCTTACTTACAAAGCGATGACAGAGCTGAGCACAGATGACAGCGGGGAGAATTCAGGCAGCTTGCCGCACAGACACAGGCGCTGGCTGGGAGGTGAGTTTGTTGTGTTTTTTTTTTACCCAGTATATACGAAAGTATAGCTCAGCTTATACTCGAGTCAATAAGTTTTCCCAGTTTTTTTGTGTTAAAACCTATTGACTCGGCTTCTATTCGGGTCGGCTAATACTCGAGTATATATGGTACCCTATTATTTCAGCCAAGCTACTCTGAATCCTGAGCAGTAGAACTATATAACTTAGAGGAACTGCATTTTTTAAAAACTTTTGATTTGTCGGAGCAAGCTTGGATGAGTGTGGGTTCGGGACCCTCATTGATTGCTGAAACAAAGAGGCTGCAGCGCTAACCTGAGTGCTGCGCCCCTTCAGCTATCTCACTGTCTGTCAGCTCCTCTCTGCAGCAGAAGACTGATGCATACCTGCCTATTGAAGTCTGTGCGTCAGACGCCTTCTGCTGATGAGAAGAGCGAGCCAGCAAGTAACGAAGACAGCCGAAGGGGCACAGTGCTACAGCTCCTTCATCTCAGTGATCAGTAGGAGTTTCAGCACTCGGACTCAGGCTAATTAAAACTTGTAACATGTCAAAAGTTTTTAAAAAGTGCAAATACTTTTTAAACTTAGTAACGTTTTTCCTTAACAAAAAGTGAGACTTTATTCCATTTTCTAGCGAACGGCTTTTTCTAAGGATGACCTTCCTATGGATGTGGGAACCTTCTACCGGGAGTTTCAGAACCCGCCTCAACTGAGCAGCCTTTCTTTTGACATTGCTGTCCAGTCAATGGCAGAAGACCTGGTGAGAAATTCTCTTTAAAGGTTATGCTTCTTAGACTTTATTAGTTGTAACCGCAGGTATAAATATTCAGTGGTGTATGTTTTACACAGAGGGTTCTCTGACAGTTTCCATCATGATTAAATATACGGTTTTGCTCATACTATAGGGCAGACCTCAGCAGCAACTGATTAAAATTGCTGCAAAAGTAAAGCCCTGTTCGCATACACAGCCAGCATGGGTTTTAGTGGACAGACACATGTCTAACTTGTGTCCTTTCTTGAAAAACTTTTAGGTTTTTTTAAAACAAGGTTACTAAAAAGTATGTGCAACTACTCAATACAACAAATAAGTATAACACACAGTAGGTGTGTTAATTCATCAGCAGATGTCAAATATATCATTGCTTTTGGCAGATCATTTTCATATCTTTTGGCCTCATGTCCACGGGTGGATTTCTGTTGTGTAATCCGGAGTGGGTGTCTGCCTCTGGATTTAGCAGCAATACCCCTCCGTAGCATGCTATGGAAAAACAATTCTTCATGCACATGAGCGGAAACCGCACCCTGTTTCTGCTCGCGGATGAAAAATCGCAGCACGCTCCATTTTATTGCGGTTCCTGCACGGACAGCTTCCATTAAAGTCAATGGAAGCTGTCCAACCCCCAGCCTGTCTGCAATTGACATTGTGAATAGGCCACGGATTCCGCAGGAGCTAAAAAAAAAAATCTGTACTGCGCATGCGTGTCGGCACGTCCGCTCACATCTGCAGTACAGAAGAAAAAAGACAGGCAGGTGCGCGTCCCATGGACATGATGCCTTTAGGTCACATTCAGAATGCTGTTATGTGGTTGCATCTTGGCATCCATATTACACCTACAGGACACCCGACTATGGTTCAAGTTCAGTTCACATCGTGTCTAGATCCTACGTCAGGAGGGTCTCTGATGTAAATTTCTGATGGAAGGCTGCGACGTATCCCACTGTATAGGCATAGAGTGGGATATATCACCTATAGTCTTCTATACTGGTCTGACAAAAAGGGCTCTGGTGAAAGACGTGGAAATTTGTGGCTCCAAACGTAATCTGAACAGAACCTCAGATCATCCTAGAACCTTATAGTGAGCCAACTGCACATCGTTTTACTGCCATAAGAAAGATGCAGAAATGCAGCCACATTATGGCCATCAAATTACTGAATGAATGTTTCTTTTTCGTTTTTTTGTTTTTTTTTGCGATGGGAAGGCAAGTAAGGAAGTAATAGGAGAAACCTGTTTGGAAGGAGTTGCCCTTAAGAAGGATGATCCACTTTAAAATAAACTACTTAAAAAAAACACAAAAAAAAAACCACGTAGATCACACATTTGATCTGGATTCGCCATCGCTTCTGCTTTCTAACTGGACAGATGGTTATGGTTGTGGTAAGTGTTCCCTAAACTATCTTTTAAATCAGTCATTCCCTTGACAAATGGAGTCACTTTGTTAGCAGACTAGAGGTGGAGGTTTACTTTACATTGACTCTAGGTAAAAGCTGAATTTATTTGGCTTTTGCCTAGAGGGTCACACATTTCAGTGCACTTTTTCTTCAGCATTTTCCATGAATGTAGATGAATTCTGTCACCAGCACAACACAAACTTTAATATATGGTCATTGCCTACTGCACTAAATTCACCCTCTGTCTCCTCTCCATAGGATTCGCTGCCGGAAAAGTTGGCCATGCATGAAAAAAACATGGAGGAGTTTGATGCCTTTGTTGATTCCCTGCAGTAAGCTGGGGGGATCGCACACACATAGGGCAGCATATAATTTACTCCCCCCCCCCAGCACACACATAGGGCAGCATATAATTTACTCCCCCCCCCCAGCACACACATAGGGCAGCATATAATTTACTCCCCCCCAGCACACACATTGGGCAGCATATAATTTACTCCCCCCCAGCACACACATAGGGCAGCATATAATTTACTCCCCCCCCAGCACACACATAGGGCAGCATATAATTTACTCCCGCCCCCAGCACACACATAGGACAGCATATAATTTACTCACCCCCCAGCACACACATAGGGCAGCATATAATTTACTCCCCCCCCCCAGCACACACATAGGGCAGCATATAATTTACTCCCCCCCCAGCACACACATAGGGCACCAGTTTGAGGTTTGGGTGGTGTGTACCCAACAACCAATGAGGTTGCTGGAATCGCTCACTGCTACTGAAGTGCGGCTGAAATATAATATATGCGGCCCCTTCAGCAGCGCTCTGCGCTCACACTAACGTGCTATGTGTGGAAGCGGCCCCTTCAGCAGCGCTCTGCGCTCACACTAACCTGCTGTGTGTGGAAGCGACCTCTTCAGCAGCGCTCTGCGCTCACACTAACCTGCTATGTGTGGAAGCGGCCCCTTCAGCAGCGCTCTGCGCTCACACTAACCTGCTGTGTGTGGAAGCGACCTCTTCAGCAGCGCTCTGCGCTCACACTAACCTGCTATGTGTGGCAGCGGCCCCTTCAGCAGCGCTCTGCACTCACACTATAGCAGGTTAGTGTGAGAGCGCAGAGCGCTGCTGAAGGGGCCGCGGGATTGTTCCTTTTAGAACAAAAGTTCCCGGCGGTGCCGCGGACCGGCAGTAAACACCTAACGGCCCGGCCCCGGTCCGCGGACCGGTGGTTGGGCACCCCTGCCCTAAACCAAACCCCTCTGTACTCCACCTGATTATATGCTGCCTGTCCTACTGACTGCAATCCCTGCCATCCGCCATCAACTCCCCCTGCAGTCACACTGATTCTGCCACCACACAGCTGAAGTCTGACCATTGTCTGTGTATAGCACTCCTCACTCTCCACCTCGCCACACCGTGCACACCGCCAGCCCCTTTACCTTCTGTATCACCCCATTACTTGTAGTATGTAAGCTCGTTGGAGCAGGACCCGCACCCATACTGTCTCCATCAACTGATTACTATGTAGCCGTGGTTTTTGTACTTTTGTCATTCTGTATCCTGTTATTGTCAGCGCTGCGGAATATGTTGGTGCTATATAAAGATTATTATTAAACCCCTTTTCCCTAGCAGTACCCCATATTGGTGACATCCGTTTCTGCTGCCCATGTGCATAACCTTACATTTATCCACATTGAACTTCATTTGCCATTTTTCTGCCCAAGCCCCCAGCTTATCTCGGTCCATTTGTAGCCGCACACTGTCCTCCGTTGCATTGATTATATAGAGGCGCCGGAATAGTAGCCCCCGGGGATATATATGGAGGCAGCCCATGACAGGGTTAACGGGGAGGCCAGGGTTAATTGAAGGGTGAAGAGGGGGGGGGGGTGTAGTATAGGGGGGAGTAGAGGGGGAAGTTAGAGAGAAAGTGCGGGAACAGCAGGGGGAGGAGCATCCCTAGGCGGCAACGGAGGAAGAAGAAGCAGAAGGAGAAGACGGAGGCCACAAGGAAGAAGAGGGAAGAGGTAGAGAAGACCCAAGACCCCAGGCAGAAGTCCCAAGACCCCAGACAGTAGTCCCAAGACCCCAGACAGAAGTCCCAAGACCCCAGACAGAAGTCCCAAGACCCCAGACAGAAGTCCCAAGACCGAAGTCCGCAGACCGAAGTCCCAAGACCTGTCCGTGAAGAGCCCGAAGGTGATCGTCAGGAAGCGCCCAGAAGAGGACTTACTGGACATGGAGGCCGCCATGGAGAAGATCCGGGCAGCGGTGGAGGAGCGGGGCATCGACTGGCTCATGAGGGTCCTGGACGTCGGGGCCCCGGGCCCATCGGAGGTGGAAGCGGCACCCGCACGGTCAGCAGCATCGGGGGGAGAGGCGTCCGGAGCCCCTGCAGCAACAGCGGTGAGAGAAAGGGGGCGAAGGACAGCCGCTGCAGGGAGCCGCACACCGGAGGCAGCAGCGGGAGCGCTGTCGGGGACTGCTAGTGGCCGGAGGGAGGAGGCAGGAGGGAGCAGGCAGACACCTGCAGCATCGGCGAGAGGGCCGAGTACGAGGAGGGCCCGCGCTCCGGCGCGTCTGAGCCCTGATCAGGCTCCACAGCGTCGGCGCCGCATAGAGAGTCCCTCACGGGCCCCTCCGGGCCGGCTCCCTGCACCATCCATGCCATCGGGGGAGCGCAGGCCCGGGAGGAATCTCGCCGGGCGGCACGGCGCAGCGTCCGGCACTAGGTCCCGTGCTGCCAGGGGGGCGGGGCCTAGCACCGGGCTGTCGGCGGTGAACAGAGCTACAGCGTGGGGCCGCTCTGCAGGAGAGCCGGTGGTAGCAGAGCAGCCCCACAGTGACTTCTCTGGACTGACTGAAGTGCGGCCCGTGAGAGCCAGGCCGAGCAGCAGGCAGGCGGCTGCGAATCCGGAGGTGCGTATGCAGCCAGAGGAGGACCCCGGTCGTCAGTTCGGACCACATTCTGACGAGGAATCGGATCCGCTGGAGGGAGGATCGGCGGCTGGTGGGACTACAGCCCCTACGCAGCCAGGTGAGCAAACACACGGGGACACTACATTACATGCAGTTAGCCGCGTTGCGCACGCGGGAGATAGTTTTGGGGGGTGGACAGGGGATGGGGGGGCGATGGCAGGCACACATGGCGCAGCGAGTGATTTTGGGTTATTTCTGGGTGGATTATGGGAGTTGTGGCGCAAGCAAGACGCAAGAGCAGGGCCGTCGCCAGTAGCTGCTTGGACGCTACCGTCCAATGCGTCGATCGCCGACGATAGCGCTAGGGGTGGTAGCACGGCGGGGGCGTCTGTAGGGCAGCAGGTAGCGCCCGTTACGGTAGGGGTCCAGACGGAGAAAGATGGGGAAGGGATTCGCTTGGATGACAGAGCGAAGGGGGAAGTTTATGTGTGTTTCGAGGGCCCCCTAGGTGCACACTTAAAGAAGGAGGTTAGAGAAAAGATTTGGCGCGACGAATACGTCGAGATCTTTTCCCTTCTCCCTTTGGAAAAATTCAATTTAGATAAAGGGAAAAGGACAGAATATAAGAAGGAAGAGGAGGAGAAACGTCGGTGGAGGCTGATTCCACAGACGTTCTCCAACTGGATGCAAGCCTTCGCTATTCTGGCCAGCGTTATAGGTGAAAAGGCGCCGGAGAACTGCTCCGGCCTTTTTTGCTATCTCGATGCGATAGGTGAGGCGTACAGAGTATACGGGGGCCAAACGTGGCTTAGGTACGACGAACAATTTCGTCAGCGGAAAGCGATCCGACCGTCTATTCGGTGGGATCAGAAAGATATTGGCCTATGGTTGCGGGTAATGGCCCCAGTTAGGTTTGGTCAGCCCTTTCAGGGGGGGGCCGGGACTAGCAGCTCGGCCAGTGGTTCCCAAGGGGGGGGGCAGGGAGGACAGTCAGGGAGTCATAGGCTCGGATTGTGTTGGCAGTTTAACGACGGCCAATGCAAATTCGGGAACTCTTGCAGGTTCAAGCACGTCTGCTCCGTGTGTAACGGCACGTCACATGGAGCAGCAAAGTGCTTTAAAAAAGGAAAAGGAAAGGGTTTCGGGGCACCTGGAAAAAGGGATGACACCAGTGAAACTGGCAAAGATGGTGCCGTTTCTAAATAGGTACCCCGATCGAGATAAGGCGAGTTTATTGTTTGAGGGTTTTAGGGACGGTTTTAGAATTCCCCCCCCAGTTCATAGGGTTCCGGTCACAACCAAGAATTTGCCGTCAGCGATTCGGCAATCGGCTGTGGTGACCGAAAAATTGTTTAAGGAGGTTCAGTTAGGCCGCATGGCGGGACCGTTCCGTTCCCCGCCCGTGGCGGACCTGGTGGTCTCACCGCTGGGGGTTGTTCCTAAGAAGGAACCTAACAAGTTTCGACTCATACACCATCTGTCATACCCAAAGGGGGCGTCAGTAAATGACGGTATAGACCCGGAAATTTGTTCTGTAGTGTATACTTCATTTGACGCCGCAATAAAATGGGTCCGCAGGTATGGGCAGGGAGCGAAGCTGGCAAAGGTGGATATCGAGTCTGCGTTTAGGTTGCTCCCAGTTGCTCCAGAGAGCATTCGTTTGTTAGGGTGTTTTTGGGAGGGAAGTTATTTTGCGGATAGGTGCCTACCCATGGGCTGTTCCATTTCTTGCGCTTATTTTGAAGCGTTCAGTTCCTTTTTAGAATGGGTAGTTAGGGATTGCACGGGGATTAGGTCAGTGATCCATTATTTGGATGACTTCCTATGCATAGGGCCAGCAGGTTCGCCTATTTGTGCAACTTTGCTGGGGTCACTTCAATGGGTTTCCGGTCAATTCAGGGTGCCTTTGGCGCCTGGGAAGACAGAGGGGCCCACTACATGTTTAAAGTTTCTGGGCATTACCATTGACACGGTTGCAATGGAATGCAGATTGCCCGAGGAGAAGTTGACAGAGTTAAAGGCGGAGGTAAAAAGAGCAAGGGTTGTCACCAAGGTCACTTTGAGGGAGCTCCAATCGTTATTGGGCAAGCTTAATTTCGCTTGCCGAATAATGCCGATGGGGCGAATTTTCAGCAGAAGGTTAGCGTCAGCAACGGCGGGGGTTCGGTTACCCCACCATTTTATCCGGCTAGGTAAGGAACTCAAGAAAGATTTAGCAGTATGGGCGGCGTTTCTAGAGAACTACAACGGTCGGTCAGTAATGATGGAGGAAATGGTAAACAATTTTGATTGGGAATTGTTTACTGACGCCGCAGGGAGTTCGGGTTTTGGGATTTACTTCCAGGGCCAGTGGTGCGCGGCCGGATGGCCGAGCGACTGGTTCTCGTCAGGGTTGGTAAGGAACTTGGTGCTACTCGAGCTCTTCCCCATTATAGTGGCGGTGGAGATATGGGGCGAGCAATTTAGGAACAAAAGAGTACGCTTTCACTGCGACAACCTGGGGGTCGTGCAGGCGATAAATAAATTGTCTGCATCGTCCCCTCCAGTGGTGGCCTTACTGCGCCACCTGGTGCTGAAAGCGTTATCACTGAACGCTTGGATAGGTGCGGTACATGTGCCGGGGGTGAGCAACTCACTAGCGGATGCTCTTTCTCGTTGCCAGTGGGAGCGATTCCGACGTTTGGCCCCGGCAGCAGAGAAGGAAGGGGTGTCTTGCCCGAGACACATCTGGAGCGTGGTCAGCGAGCAGTGAGGCACTTGATAGGTACCTCACTGGCTCGGAGTACGTGGACGTCTTATAGGGCAGCCTGGTCGGAATGGGAGGAGTGGCTGCAGCAGTGGGGAATCGTGCGTTCCGACGAGGACAGGGTAGGGGCGTTGTTGGGATGGTTGGGGAAAAGTTCTGAGACAGGGTTGTCAGTCGCCAGAGTTAACAAATTTATGGGAGGAGTGGCGTTTGGCGCTAAGTTGCGGGGTTTGACTGATGTTACAAAGAATTTTGTAGTGAGACAGGCACTAAAGGGGTTTAGAAGGGGGCGGGGGGGGTCAGATATGCGTCGGCCAATCTCGTTCGACTTGTTGAAAAGATTGGGGGGCGCATTGGGGGAGATATGCGGGGACGGGTTTGAATACTCGCTTTTTAAGTTGGCTTTTTCATTAGCTTTCTTTGGGGCTCTTCGGCTGGGGGAACTGGTTTCCCCCAGCAAAAAGAAAGGGGGGGGTTTACAAAGCGAGGATACCAAGGTTATAAAAGGGCGGTTGGAATTAGTCATCCGTCGTTCTAAGATGGATCAGGAGGGTAGAGGTCGGAGAGTGTCGCTAGGACAAGTGCGGGGAGAGTCCATGTGCCCAGTTAAATGTTGGGAGGACTACAGTTTGTTAGCAGGAGTCAGGGTAGGGCCTCTTCTGCAGCACCGAGATGGTCGTTTTTTGTCAAGGTTCCAGTTCGAGGCGGTGTTAAGAAGAGCGATAGATACGCTGGGATTAGACAGCTCTAATTTCGGGACACATTCTTTTAGAATAGGCGCGGCAACGGAGGCAGCAGAGAGGGGACTGGATAGTCAGGCGGTGATGGGCATCGGTCGGTGGAAGTCGGGACGGTTTAAACGTTATATCAGGCCGCATTTGCTTTAAGCGGGGGGGGGGGGGGGGACGGTTTTGCGGCGGGGTTAATTACGACTAGTTGTTTTTCTTTTTGTTACAGATCATCGAGCCGCGTTGGTGTGGATAATGGGCCACTCTTTTGTGTATTGGGGGGGGAGAGGGCTAAGATCAGGCCTAACGGTAGACAGTTAAGGCTGAGTAAAGAGACGGCGGTAATTCGATGGATCGGAGTGCGGGGCATGGCCTGGTTCCGGGTGTTACAGGACGTTCAGCGCCTAGTCTCCCTAGACAGGCCGCCTAACATCCTCGTACTGCACGTCGGGGGCAACGATTTGGGGCGGAGACCCTTTAGGGACCTAGGTAGGGACATCCGGTACGATATGCTTCGTATGCTGCAGATGTACCGGGGCTTGATCTTGGTCTGGTCAGAGATGGTCCCTCGCAAGGTGTGGCGCGACGCGCGCTCAGTGCGGGGGATAGACAAGGCCAGGATCAAGGTTAACCGGGAGGTTTCACGCTTCGTTGCGCGTAATGGAGGAGTGGCCGTTCGGCACATAGATCTTGAGAAGGGAGTAGGAAACTATTGGAGGAGCGATGGCGTGCATCTCAACGAGATTGGGACGGATCTGTGGTTAGAGGGGGTTCAGGAGGGAATAGAACGCGCGTTAGTTCTGTGGGGTGCTGCGCAGGCATGAGGTGGTCATGCCATGCTGGCGGTGGCGTTCGGAAGGGGGGGGGGGAGTTCTTGGAGCCAGCTGATGTGCGGGGCGGGGGGGGGGGGAACGGGGGCTGATGGCTACCTCCCCCCCCCTCCCCCTTTTTGGTATAGTGTGTGTGGTCAGCCTGTCGCCTCCCGGCTCTGTCAGGCCGTAGTCCCTGCAGAGAAACGTGGCTAGCCGAGGAACGGCTCGCGCCTCTCTGAGTCGGGAGGAGGAGGGCGACTAGGGGCAACCGGTTGTGTGTTGCCTCCCGAGTCGGCTGTCTTGCGACGGGAGGGTTTTAGCGGGAAGGATTTCAGTCTCCCGAGTCGGATAGAGGGAGAGAGCGGCGGGAGGCAGGACGGAAATCCTTTTCCCTGTTGGGGAGGCGACAGAGGGGGTTGGAGGCTCCAGGGACTTCCCCCTTTTCAGTGGGTTGTTTTATTTGATGTTTTTACCAATTGTTAATAAGAATTTTAATAAACGGCCGCTGTGGCCAAAATTTATCCAAGCTAGAAGTTGCAGCGTTTTAATTGAAGAAAGGGGGAGGTTTGGGTTAGGTCACAGAGGTCACATCCGATATACCCGCGTCATGTATAATTTTGTGTCATCTGCAAATATTGATATTTTGCTGTGCAGCCCCTCTATCGGGTTTTTGATAAATATACTGAACAGAATGGGGCCCAATACTGAACCCTGTGGCACCCCACTAGCAACAGTGGCCCTATCAGAGTAGGAACCATTTATTACCACCCTCTGCTTTCTATCTCTGAGCCAGTTCTTTACCCAGATACACACGTTCTCGCCCTGTCCGAGCTGTGTCATGTGACCTATACGGGGAGGAGGTGAGCTGTGACCATCACTTATAGACTTGCTGTATGGACATGCTTTGTGATCTGCTGTGCCAGGAGGAGGTGAGCTCTGACATCATTTATAGACTTCTATGGGAGAGTGTTGTACAAATGCTCTGTGATTTATGCAGGCAGGAGGTGAGCTGTGATCATCTCCTATTGACGTCTATGGGGGAGATCTGTGGGCATGCTCTGTGACTGTGCAGGGAGGTGGTAGGAGGTGAGCTGTGACATCACCTATTGTAAATGGTGGATATTTATGTATATAAGGACGGCTCCACACTGGAACCTAGGGAAACCTGGCTCGCCCTGGATGGTAACAGGCAGGAATACCAGACAAGAACGTAACGCACAACAAACACAGTTGAGAATACTCCATTCACTTTTAAGAGAACCGTGAAAATCAGACAACGGCCATAGGCTGTGCAATGTTTGTTTGTGTCCAATTTTGCGGAAAGAACAAATCCACGTCCCGTTACTTTCAGTCTAAATGTGTGATTTCTTTTCCATGCATGAAGCCACATGCTAAATTAAAAAAAAGTAATGTCATTTCCTGACCCAGACTTCACGCTAGATCCATGTCAGGAGTTCCAGAAGCAGACTTACTATTTAAAAGGGCTGAATCTGCAGGTATACATGTGCATAGCCTCTGCCGAAATCCACAGCTCTGCCACGTGGCTTCTGCCATGAAAATTAGTAAAATTACCAAAAATATTTATGTATATTTAGACATTTTTAAACATACTGGGGTGATTTACTGACGCTAGTACCGGTACTCTGGTGTCAAAAACGTCAAATTTTGGTGCACGTGAGGTTTTTTCACAAAACATTACTTTTTGCAGCTACCGTATGTGCAGCCTCTACCACTTTCCTGAATAATGGACAGGGCGCAGCAGTGTGGCCTCTTGCAGCACAAGACGGCTGGACATGCGAGAAATTTATTAAGATGCATGCCACCTAAACTTTACCCATCTAACATCGGCAGGCACATTATTACAACCAGTCTTCGTAAACATACCCAGTTTAATAATTTTGTACAATTTAACCCTAATAGAAAAAAAAAATTAATATTAAAAAAAAAAAATTATGAAAAAAAATGTAATCAACCAACAAAAAGCTTTGGCCATTAAACCACCATGTGCGCAAAACTTCAGAAACGTGTCTGTTCAGTAAGAGCTTGTTCACGTCCGCATTAACCTCGTTTGGAACAGAGAAACGTAATTCCCTTTCTTGTAGCATATTTTTTGTAACTATGTGCCGCCCCTGCCTCCGTCTGCCACCACCGCACCATCTCGCATCCAGCAAAACCGAATGTTACCACCGGCCTGATTCACTGTGATAGATGTCGTCTTAAGCTGCATGTAAGCAGGGATGCGGCAGCCATCTTTGAAAATAGTGAGGTGGGGAAACATCAGAAATGGGGGACAGGACAGGAAAGTAATGGCTGCGTGATTTATACCCATAAAAATGGCGCATACCCCTTTTATATATGGAAGTATTGTAAATTTCCTTCACAAGTGGAAAACCCCTTTAAAGGGAACCCGTCACCTCCGAACAGCACCTTAAACTAAGTTATGGGTGCTGTGGGTGCCAAGGCAGGTAGCCTGCAGCCGTAGTGCTGTGGGTGCCGGGGCAGGTAGCCTGCAACTGGGGTGCTGTGGGTGCCAGGGCAGGTAGCCTGTAGCCTGCAGACACGTACTGTATATTAGATTGTGAGCTCTCAGGATCAGGACATGTACTGTATATTAGATTGTGAGCTATTAGGCCAGGCAGTGAACCATACGGTAGGTTAAAAAGCCTTTGCTGGCCTTATATATATTAGGTTACCAACTCGTAGAGAGAAAAAAACAGCAGTAGAATGTATGATGACATCACAAGTCACATGATGTTACAGGGCTTATGACATCTTAGACAGGACATGACATCATAATAGGCCAGAATGTGAAAGTTCTAAACCAGAAGCTTCTTGTGTCAGCTCAGCAGGACAGCCTGGCGAGGACGGTTCCAGGTAAGTAGCTCCTCACTCAGCGCTGAGGCAGTGTTCACACATCGTGTAGCCGGGGGGCGAGTGGTGAAGTTCAGTACTGCACCATTTTCTCCCCCCACATCTCAGCACAGATACCTGTAGGACGTGTTACTTGCTATTTTCAGGAAAAAAAACTTTGAAAGGAAATATTTTAAAGAACTGATCTTTGACCGGATTTTATGGAGAATGTGCGCATCTGGGCGCCATGTGTTCTGTCTCTCCAAAAAGAACAAAATGCGCCCTGTGTGAACCCGGACTCACAGGGGTTTCCTATAAAGCTAGAGTAGACAGACAAGGTACAGTAGACAGGGAGGTAGCCTGCACCCGGAGTGCTGTGGGTGCCAGGGCAGGTGGCCTGCAGCCTAGGTGCTGTGGGTGCCAGTGCACGTAGCCTTCAGCCGGAGTGCTGTAGGTGCCAGGGCAGGTAGCCTGCAGCCGGGGTGCTGTGGGTGCCAGGGATAATAGCCTGCAGCCGGGGTGCTGTTGGTGCCAGGGCAGGTAGCCTGCAGCCGGGGTGCTGTGGGTGCCAAGGCAGGTAGCCTGCAGCCGGGGTGCTGTGGGTGCCAAGGCAGGTAGCCTGCAGCCGGGGTGCTGTGGGTGCCAAGGCAGGTAGCCTGCAACCGGGGTGCTGTGGGTGCCAAGGTAGGTAGCCTGCAACCGGGGTGCTGTGGGTGCCAGGGCAGGTAGCCTGCAACCGGGGTGCTGTGGGTGCCAAGGCAGGTAGCCTGTAGCCTGTAGCCTGCAGACACGTACTGTATATTAGATTGTACGCTCTTAGCATCAGGACACGTACAGTGTTTTCGATTGTAGGCTCTCAGGATTGGCACATGTACTGTATATTAGATACTAAGCTCTCAGGATCAGGAAATGTACCGTATATTAGATTGTGAGCTCCCGGGATCAGGACATGTACTGTATATTAGATTGTGAGCTATTAGGGCCAGGAAGTGAACCATATGGTAGGTTAAAAAAAAGCCTTTGCTGGCCTTATATATCTAACTAGCTGATATACCCGGCTTCGCCCCAGTTAATTTGGTACTGGTGTTTATCTGGTGTTCACACGGAAAAGCTTATGAAGTCGTGGTTACTTTAGAGATACTGAGGAAAAAAAATATGTTCACCATTTTGCATAGTTCTCTGCGTTACCCAGGAAATACCACGGGGAGGTAACCATGCAACGTTTCCTTTATATAAAATGACATCAGGAAGTGAGAGAATTAGATTACATACGTAAAATTTGGACACTAATTCTTTTGCGCTTAGAATTGAATAATCGAGTTGGGACCCATTAGCTTTTCCTATGTATGACATAATCAATGCTCGTGCCAGATTTCCCGTTTCTATGACACCGGAAAGTGAAAAAATTACATTCCGTACGTAAAATTTGGATGCTAATTCTTTTGTGCTAGAATTGAATAATGGAGTTGGGACCCAATTACTTTTCCTATTTTGGAGATAATCTATGCTCGTGCCAAAATTCATGTTTCTACGATATCGGGAAGTTGGAGAACTTTTGGCGAGTCAGTCAGTCAGTCAGTGAGTCAGTCAGTGAGTCAGTGAGTCAGTGAGGGCTTTCAGCTTTATATATATAGATGTTACCAACTCGTAGAGAAAAAAAAAAAACGGCAGTAGAATCTATGATGACATCACAAGTCACATGATGTCACAGGGCTTATGACATCATAAACAGTACATGACCTCATAATGATGTCACAGGGCTTATGACATCATAAACAGTACATGACCTCATAATGGGCCAGAATGTTTAAATTCAAAAGCAGAAGCATCTTGTGTCAGTTCAGCAGGACAGCCTGGCGAGGATGGTTCCAGGTAAGTAGCTCTTAGCCTGAAGGCGGGGTGCTGCGGGTGCCAAAAGGCAGGTAGCCTGCAGCAGCCGGTGGGGTGCTGCGGGAGCCAAAAGGCAGATAGCCTGCAGCAGCCGGTAGGGTGCTGGAGAGGCCAAAAGTCAGGTAGCCTGCAGCAGCCGGTGGGGTGCTGGAGGGGCCAAAAGGCAGGTAGCCTGCAGCAGCCGGTGGGGTGCTGGAGGGGCCAAAAGGCAGGTAGCCTGCAGCAGCCGGCAGGGTGTTGGAGGTGCCAAAAGGCAGGTAGCCTGCAGCAGCCGGTGGGGTACTGCGGGTGCCAAAAGGCAGGTGGCCTGCAGCAGGCGGTGAGGTGCTGCGGGTGCCAAGAGGCAGGTGGCCTGCAGCAGCCGGTGGGGTGCTGCGGGTGCCAACCTGCAGCAGCCGGCGGGGTGCTGGAGGTGCCAAAAGGCAGGTAGCCTGCAGCAGCCGGCGGGGTGCTGCGGCTGCCTTTCTAAAGGCGGCCAGCCTGCAGCAGCAGCAGCAGCCGGCGGGGCGCTGCGGCTACCTTTCTAAAGGCGGCCAGCCTGCAGCAGCAGCAGCCGGCGGGGCGCTGCGGCTGCCTTTCTAAAGGCGGCCAGCCTGCAGCAGCAGCAGCCGGCGGGGCACTGCGGCTGCCTTTTTAAAGGCGGCCAGCCTGCAGCAGCAGCAGCCGGCGGGGCGCTGCGGCTGCCTTTCTAAAGGCGTCCAGCCTGCAGCAGCAGCAGCCGGCGGGGCGCTGCGGCTGCCTTTCTAAAGGCGGCCAGCCTGCAGCAGCCGGCGGGGCGCTGCGGCTGCCTTTCTAAAGGCGGCCAGCCTGCAGCAGCAGCAGCCGGCGGGGGGCTGCGGCTGCCTTTGTAAAGGCGGCCAGCCTGCAGCAGCAGCAGCCGGCGGGGCGCTGTGGCTGCCTTTCTAAAGGCGGCCAGCCTGCAGCAGCAGCAGCCGGCGGGGCGCTGCGGCAGCCTTTCTAAAGGCGGCCAGCCTGCAGCAGCAGCAGCCGGCGCAGCCAGCTTGCAGCAGCAGCAGCCAGCGGGGCGCTGTGGCTGCCTTTCTAAAGGCGGCCAGCCTGCAGCAGCCGGCGGGGCACTGCGGCTGCCTTTCTAAAGGCGGCCAGCCTGCAGCAGCAGCAGCCGGCGGGGCGCTGCGGCTGCCTTTCTAAAGGCGGCCAGCCTGCAGCAGCAGCAGCCAGCGCAGCCAGCCTGCAGCAGCAGCAGCCGGCGGGGGGCTGCGGCTGCCTTTGTAAAGGCGGCCAGCCTGCAGCAGCAGCAGCCGGCGGGGCGCTGCGGCTGCCTTTCTAAAGGCGGCCAGCCTGCAGCAGCAGCAGCCGGCGGGGCGCTGCGGCTGCCTTTCTAAAGGCGGCCAGCCTGCAGCAGCAGCAGCCGGCGGGGCGCTGCGGCTGCCTTTCTAAAGGCGGCCAGCCTGCAGCAGCAGCAGCCAGCGCAGCCAGCCTGCAGCAGCAGCAGCCGGCGGGGGGCTGCGGCTGCCTTTGTAAAGGCGGCCAGCCTGCAGCAGCAGCAGCCGGCGGGGCGCTGTGGCTGCCTTTCTAAAGGCGGCCAGCCTGCAGCAGCAGCAGCCGGCGGGGCGCTGCGGCTGCCTTTCTAAAGGCGGCCAGCCTGCAGCAGCAGCAGCCGGCGGGGCGCTGCGGCTGCCTTTCTAAAGGCGGCCAGCCGGCAGCAGCAGCAGCCGGCGCAGCCAGCCTGCAGCAGCAGCTGGCGGGGCGCTGCGGCTGCCTTTCTAAAGGCGGCCAGCCTGCAGCAGCAGCAGCCAGCGCAGCCAGCCTGCAGCAGCAGCAGCCGGCGGGGGGCTGCGGCTGCCTTTGTAAAGGCGGCCAGCCTGCAGCAGCAGCAGCCGGCGGGGCGCTGCGGCTGCCTTTCTAAAGGCGGCCAGCCTGCAGCAGCAGCAGCCGGCGGGGCGCTGCGGCTGCCTTTCTAAAGGCGGCCAGCCGGCAGCAGCAGCAGCCGGCGCAGCCAGCCTGCAGCAGCAGCTGGCGGGGCGCTGCGGCTGCCTTTCTAAAGGCGGCCAGCCTGCAGCAGCAGCAGCCGGCGGGGTGCTGCGGCTGCCTTTCTAAAGGCGGCCAGCCTGCAGCAGCAGCAGCCGGCGGGGAACTGCGGCTGCCTTTCTAAAGGCGGCCAGCCTGCAGCAGCAGCAGCCGGCGCAGCCAGCCTGCAGCAGCAGCAGCCGGCGGGCACTGCGGCTGCCTTTCTAAAGGCGGCCAGCCTGCAGCAGCAGCAGCCGGCTCAGCCAGCCTGCAGCAGCAGCAGCCGGCAGGGCGCTGCGGCTGCCTTTCTAAAGGCGGCCAGCCTGCAGCAGCAGCAGCCGGCGGGGCGCTGCGGCTGCCTTTCTAATGGCGGCCAGCCTGCAGCAGCAGCAGCCGGCGGGGCGCTGCGTCTGCCTTTCTATAGGCGGCCAGCCTGCAGCAGCAGAAGCCGGCGGGGCACTGCGGCTGCCTTTCTAAAGGCGGCCAGCCTGCAGCAGCAGCAGCCGGCGGGGCGCTGCGGCTGCCTTTCTAAAGGCGGCCAGCCTGCAGCAGCAGCAGCCAGTGGGGCGCTGCGGCTGCCTTGCTAAAGGCGGCCAGCCTGCAGCAGCCAGCGGGGCGCTGCGGCTGCCTTTCTAAAGGCGGCCAGCCTGCAGCAGCAGCAGCCGGCGCAGCCAGCCTGCAGCAGCAGCAGCCGGCGGGGCGCTGCGGCTGCCTTTCTAAAGGCGGCCAGCCTGCAGCAGCAGCAGCCGGCGGGGCGCTGCGGCTGCCTTTCTAAAGGCGGCCAGCCTGCAGCAGCAGCAGCCGGCGGGGCGCTGCGGCTGCCTTTCTAAAGGCGGCCAGCCTGCAGCAGCAGCAGCCAGCGCAGCCAGCCTGCAGCAGCAGCAGCCGGCGGGGGGCTGCGGCTGCCTTTGTAAAGGCGGCCAGCCTGCAGCAGCAGCAGCCGGCGGGGCGCTGTGGCTGCCTTTCTAAAGGCGGCCAGCCTGCAGCAGCAGCAGCCGGCGGGGTGCTGCGGCTGCCTTTCTAAAGGCGGCCAGCCTGCAGAAGCAGCAGCCGGCGCAGCCAGCCTGCAGCAGCAGCTGGCGGGGCGCTGCGGCTGCCTTTCTAAAGGCGGCCAGCCTGCAGCAGCAGCAGCCGGCGGGGCGCTGCGGCTGCCTTTCTAAAGGCGGCCAGCCTGCAGCAGCAGCAGCCGGCGGGGCACTGCGGCTGCCTTTCTAAAGGCGGCCAGCCTGCAGCAGCAGCAGCCGGCGCAGCCAGCTTGCAGCAGCAGCAGCCGGCGGGGCACTGCGGCTGCCTTTCTAAAGGCGGCCAGCCTGCAGCAGCAGCAGCCGGCTCAGCCAGCCTGCAGCTGCAGCAGCCGGCAGGGCGCTGCGGCTGCCTTTCTAAAGGCGGCCAGCCTGCAGCAGCAGCAGCCGGCGGGGCGCTGCGGCTGCCTTTCTAATGGCGGCCAGCCTGCAGCAGCAGCAGCCGGCGGGGCGCTGCGGCTGCCTTTCTAAAGGCGGCCAGCCAGCAGCAGCAGCCGGCGGGGCGCTGCGGCTGCCTTTCTAAAGGCGGCCAGCCTGCAGCAGCAGCAGCCGGCGGGGCGCTGCGGCTGCCTTTCTAAAGGCGGCCAGCCTGCAGCAGCAGCAGCCGGCGGCGCGCTGCGGCTGCCTTTCTAAAGGTGGCCAGCCTGCAGCAGCAGCAGCCGGCGGGGCGCTGCGGCTGCCTTTCTAAAGGCGGCCAGCCTGATGCAGCAGCAGCCGGTGGGGCGCTGCGGCTGCCTTGCTAAAGGCGGCCAGCCTGCAGCAGCCGGCGGGGCGCTGCGGCTGCCTTTCTAAAGGCGGCCAGCCTGCAGCAGCAGCAGCCAGCGCAGCCAGCCTGCAGCAGCAGCAGCCGGCGGGGCGATGCGGCTGCCTTTCTAAAGGCGGCCAGCCTGCAGCAGCAGCAGCCGGCGGGGCGCTGCGGCTGCCTTTCTAAAGGCGGCCAGCCAGCAGCAGCAGCAGCCGGCGGGGCGCTGCGGCTGCCTTTCTAAAGGCGGCCAGCCTGCAGCAGCAGCAGCCGGCGGGGCGCTGCAGCTGCCTCTCTAAAGGCAGCCAGCCTGCAGCAGCCGACGCAGCCAGCCTGCAGCAGCTGCAGCCGGCGGGGCGCTGCGGCTGCCTTTCTAAAGGCGGCCAGCCTGCAGCAGCAGCAGCCGGCGGGGCGCTGCGGCTGCCTTTCTAAAGGTGGCCAGCCTGCAGCAGCAGCAGCCGGCGGGGCGCTGCGGCTGCCTCTCTAAAGGCAGCCAGCCTGCAGCAGCCGGCGCAGCCAGCCTGCAGCAGCTGCAGCCGGCGGGGCGCTGCGGCAGCCTTTCTAAAGGCGGCCAGCCTGCAGCAGCAGCAGCCGGCGGGGCGCTGCGGCTGCCTTTCTAAAGGCGGCCAGCCTGCAGCAGCAGCAGCCGGCGGGAAGCTGCGGCTGCCTTTCTAAAGGCGGCCAGCCTGCAGCAGCTCCAGCCGGCGGGGCGCTGCGGCTGCCTTTCTAAAGGCGGCCAGCCTGCAGCAGCAGCCGGCGGGGCGCTGCGGCTGCCTTTCTAAAGGCGGCCAGCCTGCAGCAGCAGCAGCCAGCGCAGCCAGCCTGCAGCAGCAGCAGCCGGCGGGGGGCTGCGGCTGCCTTTGTAAAGGCGGCCAGCCTGCAGCAGCAGCAGCCGGCGGGGCGCTGTGGCTGCCTTTCTAAAGGCGGCCAGCCTGCAGCAGCAGCAGCCGGCGGGGTGCTGCGGCTGCCTTTCTAAAGGCGGCCAGCCTGCAGAAGCAGCAGCCGGTGCAGCCAGCCTGCAGCAGCAGCTGGCGGGGCGCTGCGGCTGCCTTTCTAAAGGCGGCCAGCCTGCAGCAGCAGCAGCCGGCGGGGCGCTGCGGCTGCCTTTCTAAAGGCGGCCAGCCTGCAGCAGCAGCAGCCGGCGGGGCACTGCGGCTGCCTTTCTAAAGGCGGCCAGCCTGCAGCAGCAGCAGCCGGCGCAGCCAGCTTGCAGCAGCAGCAGCCGGCGGGGCACTGCGGCTGCCTTTCTAAAGGCGGCCAGCCTGCAGCAGCAGCAGCCGGCTCAGCCAGCCTGCAGCTGCAGCAGCCGGCAGGGCGCTGCGGCTGCCTTTCTAAAGGCGGCCAGCCTGCAGCAGCAGCAGCCGGCGGGGCGCTGCGGCTGCCTTTCTAATGGCGGCCAGCCTGCAGCAGCAGCAGCCGGCGGGGCGCTGCGGCTGCCTTTCTAAAGGCGGCCAGCCAGCAGCAGCAGCCGGCGGGGCGCTGCGGCTGCCTTTCTAAAGGCGGCCAGCCTGCAGCAGCAGCAGCCGGCGGGGCGCTGCGGCTGCCTTTCTAAAGGCGGCCAGCCTGCAGCAGCAGCAGCCGGCGGCGCGCTGCGGCTGCCTTTCTAAAGGTGGCCAGCCTGCAGCAGCAGCAGCCGGCGGGGCGCTGCGGCTGCCTTTCTAAAGGCGGCCAGCCTGATGCAGCAGCAGCCGGTGGGGCGCTGCGGCTGCCTTGCTAAAGGCGGCCAGCCTGCAGCAGCCGGCGGGGCGCTGCGGCTGCCTTTCTAAAGGCGGCCAGCCTGCAGCAGCAGCAGCCAGCGCAGCCAGCCTGCAGCAGCAGCAGCCGGCGGGGCGATGCGGCCGCCTTTCTAAAGGCGGCCAGCCTGCAGCAGCAGCAGCCGGCGGGGCGCTGCGGCTGCCTTTCTAAAGGCGGCCAGCCAGCAGCAGCAGCAGCCGGCGGGGCGCTGCGGCTGCCTTTCTAAAGGCGGCCAGCCTGCAGCAGCAGCAGCCGGCGGGGCGCTGCAGCTGCCTCTCTAAAGGCAGCCAGCCTGCAGCAGCCGACGCAGCCAGCCTGCAGCAGCTGCAGCCGGCGGGGCGCTGCGGCTGCCTTTCTAAAGGCGGCCAGCCTGCAGCAGCAGCAGCCGGCGGGGCGCTGCGGCTGCCTTTCTAAAGGTGGCCAGCCTGCAGCAGCAGCAGCCGGCGGGGCGCTGCGGCTGCCTCTCTAAAGGCAGCCAGCCTGCAGCAGCCGGCGCAGCCAGCCTGCAGCAGCTGCAGCCGGCGGGGCGCTGCGGCAGCCTTTCTAAAGGCGGCCAGCCTGCAGCAGCAGCAGCCGGCGGGGCGCTGCGGCTGCCTTTCTAAAGGCGGCCAGCCTGCAGCAGCAGCAGCCGGCGGGAAGCTGCGGCTGCCTTTCTAAAGGCGGCCAGCCTGCAGCAGCTCCAGCCGGCGGGGCGCTGCGGCTGCCTTTCTAAAGGCGGCCAGCCTGCAGCAGCAGCCGGCGGGGCGCTGCGGCTGCCTTTCTAAAGGCAGCCAGCCTGCAGCAGCAGCAGCCGACGCAGCCAGCCTGCAGCAGCAGCAGCCGGCGGGGCGGCCGGCGCAGCCAGCCTGCAGCAGCAGCAGCCGGCGGGGGCTGCGGCTGCCTTTCTAAAGGCGGCCAGCCAGCAGCAGCAGCAGCTGGCGGGGCGCTGCGGCTGACTTTCTAAAGGCGGCCAGCCTGCAGCAGCAGCACCCGGCGGGGCGCTGCGGCTGCCTTTCTAAAGGCGGCCAGCCTGCAGCATTCGGCGGGGCGCTGCGGCTGCCTTTCTAAAGGCGGCCAGCCTGCAGCAGCAGCAGCCGGCGGGGCGCTGCGGCTGCCTTTCTAAAGGCGGCCAGCCTGCAGCAGCAGCAGCCGGCGGGGCGCTGCGGCTGCTTTTCCAAAGGCGGCCAGCCTGCAGCAGCAGCAGCCGGCGGGCCGCTGCGGCTGCCTTTCTAAAGGCGGCCAGCCGGCAGCAGCCAGCGGGGCGCTGCGGCTGCCTTTCTAAAGGCGGCCAGCCTGCAGCAGCAGCCGGCGGGGCGCTGCGGCTGCCTTTCGGGTCCCAAAAGGCAGGTAGCCTGCAGCAGCCGGTGTGGTTCTGCGGGTGCCAAAAGGCAGGTAGCCTGCAGCAGCCGGTGTGGTGCTGCGGGTGCAAAAAGACAGGTAGCCTGCAGGTGTGGTGCTGCGGGTGCCAAAAGGCAGGTAGCCTGCAGCAGCCGGTGGTGTGTTGAAGGTGCCAAAAGGCTGGTAGCCTTCAGCAGCCGCTGGGGTGCTGCGGGTCCCAAAAGGCAGGTAGCCTGCAGCAGCCGGCGGGGTGCTGCGGGTGCCAAAAGGCAGGTAGCCTGCAGCAGCCGGTGGGGTGCTGCGGGTCCCAAAAGGCAGGTAGCCTGCAGCAGCCGGTGGGGTGCTGCGGGTGCCAAAAGGCAGGTAGCCTGCAGCAGCCGGTGTGGTGCTGCGGGTGCAAAAAGGCAGGTAGCCTGCAGCAGCCGGTGTGGTGCTGCGTCTGCAAAAAGGCAGGTAGCCTGCAGCAGCCGGTGGGGTGCTGAAGGTGCCAAAAGGCAGGTAGCCTGCAGCAGCCGGTGGGGTGCTGCGGGTGCCAAAAAGCAGGTAGCCTGCAGCAGCCGGTGTGGTGCTGCGGGTGCCAAAAGGCAGGTAGCCTGCAGCAGCCGGTGTGGTGCTGCGGGTGCAAAAAGGCAGGTAGCCTGCAGCAGCCAGTGGGGTGCTGAAGGTGCCAAAAGGCCGGTAGCCTTGGGGCGCTGCGGCTGCCTTTCTAAAGGCGGCCAGCCTGCAGCAGCAGCAGCCGGCGGGGGCTGCGGCTGCCTTTCTAAAGGCGGCCAGCCAGCAGCAGCAGCAGCCGGCGGGGCGCTGCGGCTGACTTTCTAAAGGCGGCCAGCCTGCAGCAGCAGCAGCAGCAGCCGGCGGGGCGCTGCGGCTACCTTTCTAAAGGCGGCCAGCCTGCAGCAGCCGGCGGGGCGCTGCGGCTGCCTTTCTAAAGGCGGCCAGCCTGCAGCAGCAGTAGCCGGCGCAGCCAGCCTGCAGCAGCAGCAGCCGGCGGGGCGCTGCGGCTGCCTTTCTAAAGGCGGCCAGCCTGCAGCAGCAGCAGCCGGCGGGGCGCTGCGGCTGCCTTTCTAAAGGCGGCCAGCCTGCAGCAGCAGCAGCCGGCGGGGAGCTGCGGCTGCCTTTCTAAAGGCGGCCAGTCTGCAGCAGCCGGCGGGGCGCTGCGGCTGCCTTTCTAAAGGCGGCCAGCCTGCAGCAGCAGCAGCCGGCGGGGCGCTGCGGCTGCCTTTCTAAAGGCGGCCAGCCTGCAGCAGCAGCAGCCGGCGGGGCGCTGCGGCTGCCTTTCTAAAGGCGGCCAGCCTGCAGCAGCCGGCGGGGCGCTGCGGCTGCCTTTCTAAAGGCGGCCAGCCTGCAGCAGCCGGCGGGGCGCTGCGGCTGCCTTTCTAAAGGCGGCCAGCCTGCAGCAGCAGCAGCCGGCGGGGCGCTGCGGCTGCCTTTCTAAAGGCGGCCAGCCTGCAGCAGCAGCAGCCGGCGGGGCGCTGCGGCTGCCTTTCTAATGGCGGCCAGCCTGCAGCAGCAGCAGCCGGCGGGGCGCTGCGGCTGCCTTTCTAAAGGCGGCCAGTCTGCAGCAGCCGGCGGGGCGCTGCGGCTGCCTTTCTAAAGGCGGCCAGCCTGCTGCCTTTCTAAAGGCGGCCAGCCTGCAGCAGCAGCAGCCGGCGGGGCGCTGCGGCTGCCTTTCTAAAGGCGGCCAGCCTGCAGCAGCAGCAGCCGACGGGGCGCTACGGCTGCCTTTCTAAAGGCGGCCAGTCTGCAGCAGCAGGAGCCGGCGGGGCGCTGCGGCTGCCTTTCTAAAGGCGGCCAGCCTGCTGCCTTTCTAATGGCGGCCAGCCTGCAGCAGCAGCAGCCGGCGGGGCGCTGCGGCCGCCTTTCTAAAGGCAGCCAGCCTGCAGCAACCGGCGGGGCGCTGCGGCCGCCTTTCTAAAGGCAGCCAGCCTGCAGCAGCAGCTGCCGGCGGGGCGCTGCGGCCGCCTTTCTAAAGGCAGCCAGCCTGCAGCAGCCAGCGGGGCGCTGCGGCCGCCTTTCTAAAGGCAGCCAGCCTGCAGCAGAAGCAGACGGCGGGGCGCTGCGGCCGTCTTTCTAAAGGCAGCCAGCCTGCAGCAGCTGCAGCCGGCAAGGCGCTGCGGCCGCCTTTCTAAAGGCAGCCAGCCTGCAGCAGTCGGCGGGGCGCTGCGGCCGCCTTTCTAAAGGCAGCCAGCCTGCAGCAGCAGCAGCCGGCGGGGCACTGCGGCCGCCTTGCTAAAGGCAGCCAGCCTGCAGCAGCAGCAGCCGGAGGGGTGCTGCGGACGCCTTTCTAAAGGCAGCCAGCCTGCAGCAGCAGCAGCCGTCGGGGCGCTGCGGCCGCCTTTCTAAAGGCAGCCAGCCTGCAGCAGCAGCAGCTGGCGGGGCGCTGCGGTCGCCTTTCTAAAGGCAGCCAGCCTGCAGTAGCAGCCGGCGGGGCGCTGCGGCCGCCTTTCTAAAGGCAGCCAGCCTGCAGCAGGCAGCGGGCGCTGCGGCCGCCTTTCTAAAGGCAGCCAGCCTGCAGCAGCAGCAGCCGGCGGGGCGCTGCGGCCGCCTTTCTAAAGGCAGCCAGCCTGCAGCAGCCGGCGGGGCGCTGCGGCCACCTTCCTAAAGGCAGCCAGCCTGCAGCAGTAGCAGTCGGCGGGGCGCTGCGGCCGCCTTTCTAAAGGCAGCCAGCCTGCAGCAGCCGGCGGGGCGCTGCGGCCGCCTTCCTAAAGGCAGCCAGCCTGCAGCAGCAGCAGCCGGCGGGGCGCTGCGGCCGCCTTTCTAAAGGCAGCCAGCCTGCAGCAGCCGGCGGGGCGCTGCGGCCGCCTTTCTAAAGGCAGCCAGCCTGCAGCAGCAGCAGCCGGCGGGGCGCTGCGGCCGCCTTTCTAAAGGCAGTCAGCCTGCTGCAGCCGGCAGGGCGCTGCGGCCGCCTTTCTAAAGGCAGCCAGCCTGCAGCAGCAGCCGGCGGGGCGCTGCGGCCGCCTTTCTAAAGGCAGCCAGCCTGCTGCAGCCGGCAGGGCGCTGCGGCCGCCTTTCTAAAGGCAGCCAGCCTGCAGCAGCAGCAGCCGGCGGGGCGCTGCGGCCGCCTTTCTAAAGGCAGCCAGCCTACAGCAGCAGCAGCCGGCGGGGCGCTGCGGCCGCCTTTCTAAACGCAGCCAGCCTGCCGCAGCAGCCGGCGGGGTGCTGCGGGTGCCTTTCTAAAGGCAGCCAGCCTGCCGCAGCAGCCGGCGGGGTGCTGCCGGTGCCACAAGGCAGGTAGCCTGCAGCAGCCTGTGTGCCGGTAGGGTGCTCCGGGTGCCACAAGGCAGGTAGCCTGCAGCAGCCTGTGAGCCGGTAGAGTGCTCCGGGTGCCACAAGGCAGGTAGCCTGCAGCAGCCGGTGGGCCGATGGGGTGCTCTGGGTGCCAAAAGGCAGGTAGCCTGCAGCAGCCGGTGGATTGCTGCGGGTGCCAAAAGACAGGTAGCCTGCAGCCGGGGTGCTGCGGGTGCAAATGCAGGTAGCCTGCAGCAGCTGTTGGGGTGCTGCGGGTGCCAAAAAGATGGTAGCCTTCCGCAGCTGGCGGGGTGCTGCGGTTGCCTTTCAAAAGGCAGCCAGCCTGCAGCAGCCGGCGGGGTGCTGCAGGTGCCAATAAGCAGGTAGCCTGCAGCCGGTGTGCTGCGGGTGCCAATAAGCAGGTAGCCTGCAGCAGCTGCTGGGGTACTGCGGTTACCAAAAGGCAGGCACCCTACTGCAGCCAGTGCGGTGCTGCGGGTGCCAAAAGGCAGGTAGCCTGCAGCAGCCGGGGTGCTGCGGGTGCCAAAAAGCAGGTAGCCTGCAGCAGCCGGTGGGGTGCTGCGGCTGCCTTGCTAAAGGTAGCCAGCCTGCTGCAGCCGGCAGGGCGCTGCGGCCGCCTTTCTAAAGGCAGCCAGCCTGCAGCAGCAGCAGCCGGCGGGGCGCTGCGGCCGCCTTTCTAAAGGCAGCCAGCCTGCAGCAGCCAGCGGGGCGCTGCGGCCGCCTTTCTAAAGGCAGCCAGCCTGCAGCAGCAGCAGACGGCGGGGCGCTGCGGCCGTCTTTCTAAAGGCAGCCAGCCTGCAGCAGCTGCAGCCGGCAGGGCGCTGCGGCCGCCTTTCTAAAGGCAGCCAGCCTGCAGCAGTCGGCGGGGCGCTGCGGACGCCTTTCTAAAGGCAGCCAGCCTGCAGCAGCAGCAGCCGTCGGGGCGCTGCGGCCGCCTTTCTAAAGCCAGCCAGCCTGCAGCAGCCGGCGGGGCGCTGCGGCCGCCTTTATAAAAGCAGCCAGCCTGCAGCAGCAGCAGCTGGCGGGGCGCTGCGGCCGCCTTTCTAAAGCCAGCCAGCCTGCAGCAGCCGGCGGGGCGCTGCGGCCGCCTTTATAAAAGCAGCCAGCCTGCAGCAGCAGCAGCTGGCGGGGCGCTGCGGTCGCCTTTCTAAAGGCAGCCAGCCTGCAGTAGCAGCCGGCGGGGCGCTGCGGCCGCCTTTCTAAAGGCAGCCAGCCTGCAGCAGCCAGCGGGCGCTGCGGCCGCCTTCTAAAGGCAGCCAGCCTGCAGCAGCAGCAGCCGGCGGGGCGCTGCGGCCGCCTTTCTAAAGGCAGCCAGCCTGCAGCAGCCGGCGGGGCGCTGCGGCCACCTTTCTAAAGGCAGCCAGCCTGCAGCAGCAGCCGGCGAGGCGCTGCGGCCGCCTTTCTAAAGGCAGCCAGCATGCAGCAGCGGCAGCCGGCGGGGCGCTGCGGCCGCCTTTCTAAAGGCAGCCAGCCTGCAGCAGCAGCAGCCGGCGGGGTGCTGCGACCGCCTTTCTAAAGGCAGCCAGCCTGCAGCAGCAGCAGCCGGCGGGGCGCTGCGGCCGCCTTTCTAAAGGCAGCCAGCCTGCTGCAGCCGGCAGGGCGCTGCGGCCGCCTTTCTAAAGGCAGCCAGCCTGCAGCAGCAGCAGCCGGCGGGGCGCTGCGGCCGCCTTTCTAAAGGCAGCCAGCCTACAGCAGCAGCAGCCGGCGGGGCGCTGCGGCCGCCTTTCTAAACGCAGCCAGCCTGCCGCAGCAGCCGGCGGGGTGCTGCCGGTGCCACAAGGCAGGTAGCCTGCAGCAGCCTGTGTGCCGGTAGGGTGCTCCGGGTGCCACAAGGCAGGTAGCCTGCAGCAGCCTGTGAGCCGGTAGAGTGCTCCGGGTGCCACAAGGCAGGTAGCCTGCAGCAGCCGGTGGGCCGATAGGGTGCTCCGGGTGCCAAAAGGCAGGTAGCCTGCAGCAGCCGGTGGGGTGCTGCGGGTGCCAAAAGACAGGTAGCCTGCAGCCGGGGTGCTGCGGGTGCAAATGCAGGTAGCCTGCAGCAGCTGTTGGGGTGCTGCGGGTGCCAAAAAGAAGGTAGCCTTCCGCAGCTGGCAGGGTGCTGCGGTTGCCTTTCAAAAGGCAGCCAGCCTGCAGCAGCCGGCGGGGTGCTGCAGGTGCCAATAAGCAGGTAGCCTGCAGCCGGTGTGCTGCGGGTGCCAATAAGCAGGTAGCCTGCAGCAGCTGCTGGGGTACTGCGGTTACCAAAAGGCAGGCACCCTACTGAAGCCAGTGCGGTGCTGCGGGTGCCAAAAGGCAGGTAGCCTGCAGCAGCCGGGGTGCTGCGGGTGCCAAAAAGCAGGTAGCCTGCAGCAGCCGGTGGGGTGCTGCGGCTGCCTTTCTAAAGGCAGCCATCCTGCAGCAGCCGGCGGGGCGCTGTGGCTGCCTTTCTAAAGGCAGCCAGCCTGCCGCAGCAGCCGGCGGGGCGCTGCGGCCGCCTTTCTAAAGGCAGCCAGCCTGCAGCAGCAGCAGCCGGCGGGGCGCTGCGGCCGCCTTTCTAAAGGCAGCCAGCCTACAGCAGCAGCAGCCGGCGGGGCGCTGCGGCCGCCTTTCTAAACGCAGCCAGCCTGCCGCAGCAGCCGGCGGGGTGCTGCGGGTGCCTTTCTAAAGGCAGCCAGCCTGCCGCAGCAGCCGGCGGGGTGCTGCCGGTGCCACAAGGCAGGTAGCCTGCAGCAGCCTGTGTGCCGGTAGGGTGCTCCGGGTGCCACAAGGCAGGTAGCCTGCAGCAGCCTGTGAGCCGGTAGAGTGCTCCGGGTGCCACAAGGCAGGTAGCCTGCAGCAGCCGGTGGGCCGATAGGGTGCTCCGGGTGCCAAAAGGCAGGTAGCCTGCAGCAGCCGGTGGGGTGCTGCGGGTGCCAAAAGACAGGTAGCCTGCAGCCGGGTTGCTGCGGGTGCAAATGCAGGTAGCCTGCAGCAGCTGTTGGGGTGCTGCGGGTGCCAAAAAGAAGGTAGCCTTCCGCAACTGGCGGGGTGCTGCGGTTGCCTTTCAAAAGGCAGCCAGCCTGCAGCAGCCGGCGGGGTTCTGCAGGTGCCAATAAGCAGGTAGCCTGCAGCCGGTGTGCTGCGGGTGCCAATAAGCAGGCAGCCTGCAGCAGCTGCTGGGGTACTGCGGTTACCAAAAGGCAGGCACCCTACTGCAGCCAGTGCGGTGCTGCGGGTGCCAAAAGGCAGGTAGCCTGCAGCAGCCGGGGTGCTGCGGGTGCCAAAAAGCAGGTAGCCTGCAGCAGCCGGTGGGGTGCTGTGGCTGCCTTTCTAAAGGCAGCCAGCCTGCAGCAGCCGGCGGGGCGCTGTGGCTGCCTTTCTAAAGGCAGCCAGCCTGCCGCAGCAGCCGGCGGGGCGCTGCGGCTGCCTTTCTAAAGGCAACCAGCCTGCCACAGCAGCCGGCGGGGCGCTGCGGCTGCCGTTCTAAAGGCAGCCAGCCTGCAGCAGCAGCCGGCGGGGTGCTGCGGGTGCCACAAGGCAGGTAGCCTGCAGCAGCCTGTGTGCCGGTAGGGTGCTCCGGGTGCCACAAGGCAGGTAGCCTGCAGCAGCCTGTGAGCCGGTAGAGTGCTTCGGGTGCCACAAGGCAGGTAGCCTGCAGCAGCCGGTGGGCCGCTGGGGTGCTCCGGGTGCCAAAAGGCAGGTAGCCTGCAGCAGCCGGTGGGGTGCTGCGGGTGCCAAAAGGCAGCCAGCCTGCAGCAGCCGGGGTGCTGCGGGTGCCAAAAAGCAGGTAGCCTGCAGCAGCCGGTGGGGTGCTGCGGCTCCCTTTCTAAAGGCAGCCAGCCTGCAGCAGCCGGCGGGGCGCTGCGGGCGCCTTTTAAAAGGCAGCCAGCCTGCAGCAGCCGGCGGGGTGCTGCGGGTGCCACAAGGCAGGTAGCCTGCAGCAGCCTGTGAGCCGGTAGAGTGCTCCGGGTGCCAAAAGGCAGGTAGCCTGCAGCAGCCGGTGGGGTGCTGCGGGTGCCAAAAGACAGGTAGCCTGCAGCCGGGGTGCAGCCGGGGTGCTGCGGGTGCCAATGCAGGTAGCCTGCAGCAGCCGGTGTGGTACTGCGGGTGCAAAAAGGCAGGAAGCCTGGAGCAGCCGGATGGGTGCTGCGGGTGCCAAAAGGTAGGTAGCCTGCAGCAACCGGTGGGGTGCTGCGGGTGCCAAAAGGCAGGTAGCCTACAGCAGCCGGTGTGGTGATGCGGGTGCCTTTCTAAAGGCAGCCAGCCTGCAGCAGCCGGCGGGTGCTGCGGCTGCCTTTCTAAAGGCAGCCAGCCTGCAGCAGCCGGCGGGGTGCTGCGGCTGCCTTTCTAAAGGCAGCCAGCCTGCAGCAGCCGGCGGGTGCTGCGGCTGCCTTTCTAAAGGCAGCCAGCCTGCAGCAGCTGGCGGGGTGCTGCGGCTGCCTTTCAAAAGGCAGCCAGCCTGCAGCAGCCGGCGGGGTGCTGCGGCTGACTTTCTAAAGGCAGCCAGCCTGCAGCAGCCGGTGGGATGCTACGGGTGCCAAAAGGCAGGTAGCCTGCAGCAGCCGGTGGGGTGGAGTGCCAAAAGGCAAGTGGCCTGCAGCAGCCAGTGTCGTGCTGCGGGTGCAAAAAGGTAGGTGTCCTGCAGCAGCCGGTGTGTTGCTGCGGGTGCAAAAAGGCAGGTGGCCTGCAGCAGCCGGTGGGGTGCTGAAGGTGCCAAAAGGCTGGTGGCCTGCAGCAGCCACTGGGGTGCTGCAGGTCCCAAAAGGCAGGTAGCCTGCAGCAGCCGGTGGGGTGCTGCAGGTGCAAAAAGGCAGGTAGCCTGCAGCAGCCGGTGTGGTGCTGCGTGTGCAAAAAGGCAGGTAGCCTGCAGCAGCCGGTGGGGTGCTGAAGGTGCCAAAAGGCAAGTAGCCTGCAGCAGCCGGTGGGGTGCTGCGGGTCCCAAAAGGCAGGTAGCCTGCAGCATCCGCTGGGGTGCTGCGGGTCCCAAAAGGCAGGTAGCCTGCAGCATCCGCTGGGGTGCTGCGGGTCCCAAAAGGCAGGTAGCCTGCAGCAGCCGGTGGAGTGCTGGAGGTGCCAAAAAGCAGGAAGCCTGCAGCAGCCGGTGGGGTGCTGGAGGTGCCAAAAGGCAGGTAGCCTGCAGTAGCCGGTGGGGTGCTGCGTGTGCTAAAAGGCAGGTAGCCTGCAGTAGCCGGTGTGGTACTGCGGGTGCAAAAAGGCAGGTAGCCTGCAGCAGCCGGTGGGGTGCTGAAGGTGCCAAAAGGCCAGTAGCCTGCAGCAGCCGCTGGGGTGCTGCGGGTCTCAAAAGGCAGGTAGCCTGCAGCAGCCGGATGGGTGCTGCGGGTGCCAAAAGGCAGGTTGCCTGCAGCAACCGGGGGGGTGCTGCGGGTGCCAAAAGGCAGGTAGCCTGCAGCAGCCGGTGGGGTGATGCGGGTGCCTATCTAAAGGCAGCCAGCCTGCAGCAGCCGGCGGGGTGCTGCGGCTGCCTTTCTAAAGGCAGCCAGCCTGCAGCAGCCGGCGGGGTGCTGCGGCTGCCTTTCTAAAGGCAGCCAGCCTGCAGCAGCCGGCGGGGTGCTGCGGCTGCCTTTCTAAAGGCAGCCAGCCTGCAGCAGCCGGCGGGGTGCTGCGGCTGCCTTTCTAAAGGCAGCCAGCCTGCAGCAGACGGCGGGGTGCTGCGGCTGCCTTTCTAAAGGCAGCCAGCCTGCAGCAGACGGCGGGGTGCTGCGGCTGCCTTTCTAAAGGCAGCCAGTCTGCAGCAGCCGGCGGGGTGCTGCGGGCGCCTTTCCAAAGGCAGCCAGCCTGCAGCAGCCGGTAGGGTGCACCGGGTGGCACAAGGCAGGTAGCCTGCAGCAGCCGGTGGGGTGATGCGGGTGCCTATCTAAAGGCAGCCAGCCTGCAGCAGCCGGCGGGGTGCTGCGGCTGCCTTTCTAAAGGCAGCCAGCCTGCAGCAGCCGGCGGGGTGCTGCGGCTGCCTTTCTAAAGGCAGCCAGCCTGCAGCAGACGGCGGGGTGCTGCGGCTGCCTTTCTAAAGGCAGCCAGCCTGCAGCAGACGGCGGGGTGCTGCGGCTGCCTTTCTAAAGGCAGCCAGTCTGCAGCAGCCGGCGGGGTGCTGCGGGCGCCTTTCCAAAGGCAGCCAGCCTGCAGCAGCCGGTAGGGTGCACCGGGTGGCACAAGGCAGGTAGCCTGTAGCAGCCTGTGAGCCGGTAGGGTTCTCCGGGTGCCACAAGGCAGGTAGCCTGCAGCAGCCGCTGGGCCGGTGGGGTGCTCCGGGTGCCAAAAGGCAGGTAGCCTGCAGCAGCCGGTGGGGTGCTGCGGGTGCCAAAAGACAGGTAGCCTGCAGCCGGGGTGCAGCCGGGGTGCTGCGGGTGCCAATGCAGGTAGCCTGCAGCAGCCGGTGGGGTGCTGCGGGTGCCAAAAAGCAGGTAGCCTGCCGCAGCTGGCGGGGTGCTGCGGCTGCCTTTCAAAAGGCAGCCAGCCTGCAGCAGCCGGCGGGGTGCTGCAGGTGCCAATAAGCAGGTAGCCTGCAGGCGGTATGCTGCGGGTGCCAATAAGCAGGTAGCCTGCAGCAGCTGCTGGGGTGCTGCGGTTACCAAAAGGCAGGCCCCCAGCTGCAGCCAGTGTGGTGCTGCGGGTGCCAAAAGGCAGGTAGCCTGCAGCAGCCGGTGGGGTGCTGCGGGTGCCAATAGGCAGGTAGCCTGCAGAAGCCGGGGTGCTGCGGGTGCCAAAAAGCAGGTAGCCTGCAGCAGCCGGTGGGGTGCTGCGGGTGCCAAAAGGCAGGTAGCCTGCAGCAGCCGGTGGGGTGGAGTGCCAAAAGGCAGGTTGCCTGCAGCAGCCGGTGTGGTGCTGCGGGTGAAAAAAGGCAGGTGGCCTGCAGCAGCCGGTGGGGTGCTGAAGGTGCCAAAAGGCAGGTAACCTGCAGCAGCCGGTGTGGTGCTGCGGGTGCCAAAAGACAGGTAGCCTGCAGCAGCCGGTGGGGTGCTGCGGGTGCCAAAAGGCAGATAGTCTGCAGCAGCCGGTGGGGTGCTGCGGGTGCCAAAAATAGGTAGCCTACAGCGGGGGTGCTGTGGGTGCCAATGCAGGTAGCCTGCAGCAGCCGGTGTGCTGCGGGTGCCAAAAGGCAGGTAGCCTGCAGCAGCCGCTGGGGTGCTGCGGGTGCCAAAAGGCAGTTAGCCTGCAGAAGCCGGTGGGGTGCTGCGGGTGCCAATGCAGGTAGCCTGCAGCAGCCGGTCGGGTGATGCGGGTGCCAAAAGGCAGGTAGCCTGCAGCAGCCGGTGGGGTGCTGCGGGTGCCAAAAGGCAGTTAGCCTGCAGCAGCCGGTGGGGTGATGCGGGTGCCAAAAGGCAGGTAGCCTGCAGCAGCCGGTGGGGTGCTGAAGGTGCCAAAAGGCAGGTAGCCTGCAGCAGCCGGTGGGGTGCTGCGGCTGCCAAAAGGCAGGTAGCCTGCAGCAGCCGGTAGGGTGATGCGGGTGCCAAAAGGCAGGTAGCCTGCAGCAGCCGGTGGGGTGCTGAAGGTGCCAAAAGGCAGGTAGCCTGCAGCAGCCGGTGGGGTGCTGCGGCTGCCAAAAGGCAGGTAGCCTGCAGCAGCCGGTGGGGTGCTGCGGGTGCCAAAAGGCAGTTAGCCTGCAGCAGCCGGTGGGGTGCTGCGGGTGCCAATGCAGGTAGCCTGCAGCAGCCGGTGGGGTGATGCGGGTGCCAAAAGGCAGGTAGCCTGTGCTGTTGGTGCTAATGCAGGTAGCCTGCAGCAGCCGGTGGGGTGCTGAAGGTGCCAAAAGGCAGGTAGCCTGCAGCAGCCGGTGGGGTGCTGCGGGTGCCCATGCAGGTAGCCTGCAGCAGCCGGTGGGCTGATGCGGGTGCCAAAAGGCAGGTAGCCTGTGCTGCAGGTGCCAATGCTGGTAGCCTGCAGCAGCCGGTGGGGTGATGCAGGTGCCAAAAGGCAGGTAGCCTGCAGCAGCCGCTGTGGTGCTGCGGGTGCCAAAAGGCTGGTAGCCTGCAGCAGCCGGTGCGGTGCTGCGGGTGCCAAAAGGCAGGTAGTATTTTGGGATATTTATCTATATATATAAAATTGAATGTATGTCTGCGTGTCTGTCTGTCTGTTTGTCTTTTATGCGCTACTACACCATTCATCCGATCGCCATGAAACTTTGGGAAGTTGTTAAGTACACTCCTGGGAAGATTATAGGCATAGTACAATTATGCTATGATAAATGGCGCGCGTGCGAGCGTCGTCGACAGTTACGCACCCCCCACGTAGATCGTTTGATTTCCATCACTGCCACTAATTCTCTCACTTCGCGATGTCGTAGAAACATGAAATTTGGCACCAGCATTGATTATGTCATAAATAGGAAAAGTTAATGGGTCCCAACTCGATTATTCAATTCTAAGCGCCAAAGAATTAGCGTCCAAATTTTACATACGGAATCTAATTCTCTCACTTCCCAATGTCATAAATAGAAAAAAAGAAAAAACTTTCTTTATAGCTGCGCTACAACATTAGCCCTTAGGTAGAGAAGGGAATAAGCCTCTAAGGCCTCATGTCCACGGGGAAAATCAGGCCCGCTACGGATTCTACATGTAGAATCTGCAGCGGGTCCCTCCTGCCCCGCGGACATGAGCGCTGAAAATAGGAATAAATCAGAATTAACTTACCTCTCACACGCTTTCTAAAGGCAGCCAGCCTGCAGCAGCCGGCGGGGTGCTGCGGCTGCCTTTCTAAAGGCAGCCAGCCTGCAGCAGTCGGCGGGGTGCTGTGGCTGCCTAGCCTGCAGCAGCCGGCGGGGTGCTGCGGCTGCCTTTCTAAAGGCAGCCAGTCTGCAGCAGCCGGCGGGGTGCTGCGGCTGCCTTTCTAAAGGCAGCCAGCCTGCAGCAGCCGGCGGGGTGCTGCGGCTGCCTTTCTAAAGGCAGCCAGCCTGCAGCAGCCGGCGGGGTGCTGCGGCTGCCTTTCAAAAGGCAGCCAGCCTGCAGCAGCCGGCGGGGTGCTGCGGCTGCCTTTCAAAAGGCAGCCAGCCTGCAGCAGCTGGGGGGGGGGGGGCTGCGGCTGCCTTTCTAAAGGCAGCCAGCCTGCAGCAGCCGGCCGGGTGCTGCGGCTGCCTTTCTAAAGGCAGCCAGCCTGCAGCAGCCGGCGGGGTGCTGCGGCTGCCTTTCTAAAGGCAGCCAGCCTGCAGCAGCCGGGGGGGTGCTGCGGCTGCCTTTCTAAAGGCAGCCAGCCTGCAGCAGTCGGCGGGGTGCTGTGGCTGCCTAGCCTGCAGCAGCCGGCGGGGTGCTGCGGCTGCCTTTCTAAAGGCAGCCAGTCTGCAGCAGCCGGCGGGGTGCTGCGGCTGCCTTTCTAAAGGCAGCCAGCCTGCAGCAGCCGGCGGGGTGCTGCGGCTGCCTTTCTAAAGGCAGCCAGCCTGCAGCAGCCGGCGGGGTGCTGCGGCTGCCTTTCTAAAGGCAGCCAGCCTGCAGCAGCCGGCGGGGTGCTGCGGCTGCCTTTCTAAAGGCAGCCAGCCTGCAGCAGACGGCGGGGTGCTGCGGCTGCCTTTCTAAAGGCAGCCAGCCTGCAGCAGACGGCAGGGTGCTGCGGCTGCCTTTCTAAAGGCAGCCAGTCTGCAGCAGCCGGCGGGGTGCTGCGGGCGCCTTTCTAAAGGCAGCCAGCCTGCAGCAGCCGGTAGGGTGCACCGGGTGGCACAAGGCAGGTAGCCTGTAGCAGCCTGTGAGCCGGTAGGGTTCTCCGGGTGCCACAAGGCAGGTAGCCTGCAGCAGCCGGTGGGCCGGTGGGGTGCTCCGGGTGCCAAAAGGCAGGTAGCCTGCAGCAGCCGGTGGGGTGCTGCGGGTGCCAAAAGACAGGTAGCCTGCAGCCGGGGTGCTGCGGGTGCCAATGCAGGTAGCCTGCAGCAGCCGGTGGGGTGCTGCGGGTGCCAAAAAGCAGGTAGCCTGCCGCAGCTGGCGGGGTGCTGCGGCTGCCTTTCAAAAGGCAGCCAGCCTGCAGCAGCCGGCGGGGTGCTGCAGGTGCCAATAAGCAGGTAGCCTGCAGGCGGTATGCTGCGGGTGCCAATAAGCAGGTAGCCTGCAGCAGCTGCTGGGGTGCTGCGGTTACCAAAAGGCAGGCACCCTGCTGCAGCCAGTGCGGTGCTGCGGGTGCCAAAAGGCAGGTAGCCTGCAGCAGCCGGTGGGGTGCTGCGGGTGCCAAAAAGCAGGTAGCCTGCAGCAGCCGGTGGGGTGCTGCGGGTGCCAAAAGGCAGGTAGCCTGCAGCAGCCGGTGGGGTGGAGTGCCAAAAGGCAGGTTGCCTGCAGCAGCCGGTGTGGTGCTGCGGGTGCAAAAAGGCAGGTGGCCTGCAGCAGCCGGTGGGGTGCTGAAGGTGCCAAAAGGCAGGTAACCTGCAGCAGCCGGTGGGGTGCTGCGGGTGCCAAAAGACAGGTAGCCTGCAGCAGCCGGTGGGGTGCTGCGGGTGCCAAAAGGCAGATAGTCTGCAGCAGCCGGTGGGGTGCTGCGGGTGCCAAAAATAGGTAGCCTACAGCGGGGGTGCTGTGGGTGCCAATGCAGGTAGCCTGCAGCAGCCGGTGGGGTGATGCGGGTGCCAAAAGGCAGGTAGCCTGTGCTGTTGGTGCTAATGCAGGTAGCCTGCAGCAGCCGGTGGGGTGCTGAAGGTGCCAAAAGGCAGGTAGCCTGCAGCAGCCGGTGGGGTGCTGCGGGTGCCCATGCAGGTAGCCTGCAGCAGCCGGTGGGCTGATGCAGGTGCCAAAAGGCAGGTAGCCTGTGCTGCGGGTGCCAATGCTGGTAGCCTGCAGCAGCCGGTGGGGTGATGCAGGTGCCAAAAGGCAGGTAGCCTGCAGCAGCCGTTGGGGTGCTGCGGGTGCCAAAAGGCAGGTAGCCTGCAGCAGCCGCTGTGGTGCTGCGGGTGCCAAAAGGCTGGTAGCCTGCAGCAGCCGGTGCGGTGCTGCGGGTGCCAAAAGGCAGGTAGTATTTTGGGATATTTATCTATATATATAAAATTGAATGTATCTCTGCGTGTCTGTCTGTCTGTTTGTCCTTTATGCGCTACTACACCATTCATCCGATCGCCATGAAACTTTGGGAAGTTGTTAAGTACACTCCTGGGAAGATTATAGGCATAGTACAATTATGCTATGATAAATGGCGCGCGTGCGAGCGTCGTCGACAGTTACGCACCCCCCACGTAGATCGTTTGATTTCCATCACTGCCACTAATTCTCTCACTTCGCGATGTCGTAGAAACATGAAATTTGGCACCAGCATTGATTATGTCATAAATAGGAAAAGTTAATGGGTCCCAACTCGATTATTCAATTCTAAGCGCCAAAGAATTAGCGTCCAAATTTTACGTATGGAATCTAATTCTCTCACTTCCCAATGTCATTAGCCCTTAGGTAGATAAGGGAATAAGCCTCTAAGGCCTTATGTTCACGGGGAAAATCAGGCCCGCTACGGATTCTACATGTAGAATCTGCAGCGGGTCCCTCCTGCCCCGCGGACATGAGCGCTGAAAATAGGAATAAATCAGAATTAACTTACCTCTCACACGCTCCGGATACTTCCTTCGCTGCGGCGTCATCTTCTCTCGTCACGGCCGGATCTTCTTTCTTCGGCTCGGCGGATGTGCATGATGACGTCGGTGACGTGCCCCGCGCATGCGCTGGGCCGAAGCAAAATGATCCAGCCGCGACTGAGAGAAGATGGCGCCGCAGCGAAGAGAAGAACCGGAGCGTGTGAGTAAAATCTGATTTTTGTGTCCCGCGGATCCGGACGGCTTCCATAGGCTTCAACAGAAGCCCGCGGGAGCCGTCCCCGCGGGAGACCCGCATGAAAATGGAGCATGGTCCAGATTTTTTCATGCTCCATTTTTTTAAAAATCACTTTTATTGACGATCCGCGGGTATTTATCTACCCCGCGGTTGGTCAATGCATCCCTATGGGATGCGGATCCGCGGGCAGGAGAAGAGTTAAAATCCGCTGCGGATTTTAATTCTTATTTTGCCCGTGGACATGAGGCCTAAAGAAACCTTAGTTCAATAGAAAGCAAATCTTTTTATTCCCCACATAACAATCAAATACAAGTAAATCGTTAAAAGCAACGCGTTTCTGCGTCTAGCTGACGCCTTTATCAAGCTTATCTATGACTTCCCAATGTCATAGAAACTTGAAATTTGGCACGAGCCATGATTATGTCATAAATAGGAAAATGTAATGAGTCCAAACCTGATTATTCAATTCTAAGCGCCAAAGAATTAGCGTCCAAATTTTACGTATGGAATCTAATTCTCTCACTTCCCAATGTCATAGAAACTTGAAATTTAGAACGAGTGTTGATTATGTCATAATTAGGAAAATATAATAGGTCCCAACTCGATTATTCAATTCTAAGCGCAAAAGAATTAGCGTCCAAATTTTACGTACGGAATCTAATTTTCTCCCTTTCCAATGTCATAGAAACTTGAAATTTGGAACGAGCGTTGATTATGTCATAATTAGGAAAATATAATGGGTCCCAACTCGATTATTTAATTGTAAGCGCAAAAGAATTAGCGTCCAAAGTTTACGTACGGAATCTAATTTTCTCCCTTTCCAATGTCATAGAAACTTGAAATTTGGAACGAGCGTTGATTATATCATAATTGGTAAAATATAATGGGTCCCAACTCGATAATTCAATTCTAAGCGCAAAAGAATTAGCGTCCAAATTTTACGTACAGAATCTAATTTTCTCCCTTTCCAATGTCATAGAAACTTAAAATTTGGAACGAGCGTTGATTATGTCATAATTAGGAAAATATAATGGGTCCCAACTCGATTATTCAATTGTAAGCGCAAAAGAATTAGCGTCCAAATTTTACGTACGGAATCTAATTTTCTCCCTTTCCAATGTCATAGAAACTTGAAATTTGGAACGAGCGTTGATTATGTCACAATTGGGAAAATATAATGGGTCCCAACTCGATTATTCAATTCTAAGCGCAAAAGAATTAGCGTCCAAATTTTACGTACGGAATCTAATTTTCTCCCTTTCCAATGTCATAGAAACTTAAAATTTGGAACGAGCGTTGATTATGTCATAATTAGGAAAATATAATGGGTCCCAACTCGATTATTCAATTGTAAGCGCAAAAGAATTAGCGTCCAAATTTTACGTACGGAATCTAATTTTCTCCCTTTCCAATGTCATAGAAACTTGAAATTTGGAACGAGCGTTGATTATGTCACAATTGGGAAAATATAATGGGTCCCAACTCGATTATTCAATTCTAAGCGCAAAAGAATTAGCGTCCAAATTTTACGTACGGAATCTAATTTTCTCACTTCCTAATGTCATAGGAACATGAAATTTGGCACGAGCATTGATTATGTCATAAATAGGAAAAGCTAATAGGTCCCAACTCGATTAGTCAATTCTAAGCGCCAAAGAATTAGTGTCCAAATTTTACGCACGGAATCTAATTTTCTTGCTTCCCAATGTCATAGAAACTTGAAATTTGTCATGAGCATTGATTATGTCATAAATAGGAAAAGTTAATGGGTCCCAACTCAATTATTCAATTCTAAGCGCCAAAGAATTAGCGTCCAAATGTTACGTACGGAATGTAATTTTCTCACTTCCCAATGTCATAGAAACTTGAAATTTGGCACAAGCATTGATTATGTCATAAATAGGAAAAAGTAATAGGTCCCAACTCGATTATTCAATTCTAAGCGCAAAAGAATTAGCGTCCAAATTTTACGTACGGAATCTAATTCTCTCACTTCCTGATGTCATCTATTTATATAAAAAGGAATGTATGTCTGTCTGACCTTTTTGCGCTACTACACCATTCATCTAATCGCCATGAAACTGTATATATAAACTAGCGTACCCGTCGCGCATTGCCGCGAAGACAGACATACATACATACATTCGTTTTATATATCTAGATAACAACCAATCACAGCGCAGCTTTCAAGTTACCTCAGCGGAATAATATATAACAACCAATCACAGCACAGCAGCTTTCATGTTACCTCAGCAGTATAATATATAGCAACCAATCACAGCACAGCTTTCATGTTACCTCAGCAGTATAAGAAATAGCAACCAATCAGAGCACAGCTTTCATTTTACCTCAGCAGTATAAGAAATTGCAACCAATCACAGCACAGCTTTCATTTTACCTCAGCATTCTCAATATCCAGCAATTGTCTTGCGAAACGTTTGGCGAATGCATCATTTTGTAGTTGAACACGCATCCCGTTGCTCGTAATGCCTTTTGCTTTTGTGCTTGAGATGGAAATCAAACGATCTTTGTCTGGGGGCATAACTGTCGACGATGCTCGCAGGATAGTTGTACTATGCCAGTAATCTTCCCAGGAGTGTACTCAACAACTTCCCAAAGTTTCATGGCGATTAGATGAATGGTGTAGTAGCGCAAAAAGGTCAGACAGACATACATTCCTTTTTATATAAATAGATGACATCAGGAAGTGAGAGAATTAGATTCCGTACGTAAAATTTGGATGCTAATTATTTTGCGCTTAGAATTGAATAATTGAGTTGGGACCTATTAACTTTTCCTATTTATGACATAATCAATGCTCGTGCCAAATTTCAAGTTTCTATGACATTGGGAAGCGAGAAAATTAGATTCCGTACGTAAAATTTGGACGCTAATTCTTTGGCGCTTAGAATTGAATAATCGAGTTGGGACCCATTAACTTTACCTATTTATGACATAATCAATGCTTGTCCCAAATTTCAAGTTTCTATGACATTGGGAAGCAAGAAAATTAGATTCCGTACGTAAAATTTGGACGCTAATTCTTTGGCGCTTAGAATTGAATAATCGAGTTGGGACCCATTAACTTTACCTATTTATGACATAATCAATGCTTGTGCCAAATTTCAAGTTTCTATGACATTGGGAAGCAAGAAAATTAGATTCCGTACGTAAAATTTGGACGCTAATTCTTTGGCGCTTAGAATTGAATAATCGAGTTAGGACCCATTAACTTTTCCTATTTATGACATAATCAATGCTCATGCCAAATTTCAAGTTTCTATGACATTGGGAAGTGAGAAAATTAGATTCCGTACGTAAAATTTGGACGCTAAATCTTTTGCGTTTAGAATTGAAAAATCGAGTTGGGACCCATTAGCTTTTCCTATTTATGACATAATCAATGCTCATGCCAAATTTCAAGTTTCTATGACATTGGGAAGTGAGAAAATTAGATTCCGTACGTAAAATTTGGACGCTAATTCTTTTGCGCTTAGAATTGACTAATCGAGTTGGGACCCATTATATTTTCCCAATTATGATATAATCAACGCTCGTTCCAAATTTCAAGTTTCTATGACATTGGAAAGGGAGAAAATTAGATTCCGTATGTAAAATTTGGACGGTAATTCTTTGGCGCTTAGAATTGAATAATCGAGCTGGGACCCTTAAACGTTTGCTATTTATGACATAATCAATGCTCGTGCCAAATTTCATGTTCCTATGACATTAGGAAGTGAGAAAATTAGATTCCGTACGTAAAATTTGAACGCTAATTCTTTTGCGCTTAGAATCGAATAATCGAGTTGGGACCCATTAGCTTTTCCTAATTATGACATAATCAATGCTCGTGCCAAATTTCAAGTTCCTATGACATTAGGAAGTGAGAAAATAAGATTCCGTACGTAAAATTTGGACGCTAATTCTTTGGCGCTTAGAATTGAATAATCCGGTTTGGACTCATTACATTTTCCTATTTATGACATAATCATGGCTCGTGCCAAATTTCAAGTTTCTATGACATTGGGAAGTGAGAGAATTAGATTCCGTACGTAAAATTTGGACGCTAATTCTTTGGCGCTTAGAATTGAATAATCGAGTTGGGACCCATTAACTTTTCCTATTTATGATATAATCAATGCTGGTGCCAAATTTCATGTTTCTACGACATCGCGAAGTGAGAGAATTAGTGGCAGTGATGGAAATCAAACGATCTATGTGGGGGGGGGGCGTAAATGTCGACGACGCTCGCACGCGCGCCATTTATCATAGCATAATTGTACTATGCCTATAATCTTCCCAGGAGTGTACTTAACAACTTCCCAAAGTTTCATGGCGATCGGATGAATGGTGTAGTAGCGCATAAAGGACAAACAGACAGACAGACAGACAGACAGACACGCAGACATACATTCAATTTTATATATATAGATAATCTGCCGTATAAGCCGACCCTAATATAAGCTGAGGAACCTAATTTTACCACAAAAAAATGGGAAAACTTAATGATTCGAGTATAAGCTGGCACCCCCCCCCCCCCCCCCCCCCGCAGTGATTTTCGGGGAAGGGCTTTAAATATAAGCCCTTCCCTGAAAATCATCCCTAGTTGTAGTAAAAAAAATTCTATACTTACCTCTCGGCTGCTGCCGGCGCTCAGACTCGTCTAGCCGCTTGGGTCCCGTCAGTGTAATGAAGTTCTTTCAAAGAATGGCCGAGCTGTAATTCGCTGAATGCTATGACCAATCACAGGCAGCGCTCAGCTGTCATTCGAACGCTCAGCCAGTCAGACGCAGCCCTTTCAGCAGGCGGGGATTTAAAATCCCTGCCTGCTGAAAGAACTTTATTACAGTGATGGGACCGAAGCGGCTAGATGCACCTAAGCCTCGGCAGCGGCGGAGAGACGAGTATAGATTTTTTTTTCTCATGTTAATGAGGCCTGAGTACGGGACCCTAGCTCGAGTATAAGCCGAGCTGGCTTTTTTCAGCATAAAAAATGTGGTGCAAGAGTCGGCTTACACCCCCCTCTCCCCACCCCACTAATGGATTAGATGTCACGGTCGCTATTGATCGCAGCATCTACCGTAAGAGGTTTAAACCATTGTTGCAGGCAAGTATTGTCACTATAGAACACATCCAGCAGCTACCCGTATAGTGGGGTCAGCTATTAAGCCGGCTTCATACACCACTTCCAACATTCTGACATAGTTATTACCTTCCCAACATATCACATACAGTGTGGTTCCCAGTCTTGTGCTTTATTATAGCACAGATATGTGTGGAACGTAAGGCTGAGTTCACATGGGGCGGACTCTCCCTGCAGACTTTCCGCCTGCAATCTTAAGCCCGAGACTAAGCAGCAGAGTAGACGAGATTCGCAAAACTCTCATCTACACACTGTGGGCAGTCCGCTGCGGCCAAGCCGCGCTGAAACTGACATGCTGTGTGGAATTGAAAGCGGCAGCATGTCAATTGTATCACCGTTTCCACTGCAGGCTCTCTTCTCTCTATGGGGAGAGATTCCCACCGCAGAATACAGGAAGTTGAGCCTCTTCATACCAATGCGAATGATGTAGGTTTTGAAGCTGCCTTTCCGTTGCGGAAATCTCACAGAATTTCCGTGCGGTCCCGCTGTGGACATTCTGTGATATTTCCGCCCCGTGTGAACCCAGCTAACTTTCAGCATATTTATGCACACGTACATACAGGAATTTAAATGGCAACACTTGTCAAACTCTGCATAATTCCTGCAGTTTTACCTTCTCTCCATCTTCTAACTTCACCTTTTAGACTTTGGTCTGACCAAAGTGATAATTGCTTATTAATCTTGCGTTTCCTTTCTTCCATCTCTTTATCTCTTCCTTTCTCTCATCGCTTTCTAGCTGTACAGCTCTCGCCTTTCTTACCAGCCAACTGTCCTTGGAGCTGCATCCTCAGACCTGGGCTACCCTGTGGCCTTGGCTGCTGGAGTGAGCGCTACCCTTCCATACCAGGTACTCCTCGGGAAGAGGAGACGGGCTTAATGCACAAGAATAAGATTAATGAAACACGTTTATGGGGAGGTGGCGAATCTCATGGGTTCTGGTAACGTGAATAATGGCATCACAGAGAGTTTATCTGTCCTAAGCTCTAGTGCACCCAGATCAATGGGAGGAAAGTTTGGATGGGGATCATGTATTGATTCTGCTTTTTCCCCTAAGCTTGTGCTGCTGCGGGGAGCTGATGGATAAAGCTGGCTGCTCTGAAGCTGATAACTTTGTAGTAAACTGTGGTCATGGGGTAGATTAGAACCAACATGCTGTGCTAGCTATTCTGGAAATGTTTTCTTCAAGTCTCATTAGTTCTATGGTGGTTTTTATCCTAAGGTCTATCTAGAGGATGGAGCACATGGAATATGTTGCAATAATGATTGTATCCCTAGACGCACCTAATACCCATCGTGCATTGGTAGTGTTCAACTATTGGTGTACTACACCCACTCTGATTGGCCAAAGTAGCTACATGAGAAATCCAAGGTCAGTGGTGGCCTCTGTATTAAGACAATGGGATGGGAGTCATTTATTAAAGGCTTTATGCCAATTTTGTGGCATCAAAAAAGTAAGTTGCAGGTTATGGCGCACATCAAATTTGTTCAGTAATTTGTGACTATTTGCTTCTGATAAGTAGGAGGGGCTTAGTGGGAGGGTGGGGCCTCTTGTGGAGAAACACATTTACTATCATTTCAAATCATAACACACAAATCTACACCGGCTCATAGCTGGCATAGATGTGCTCTTCTGGATCGTCGACGGCCAAAAGATGCGCCAGCTTATTTTGAAGTGTGAGCCCTTGCAAAGAATCCTGCTTGAATCCAAGGTTTAAAGTGTGTTTCCACAACTTGGAGCTGTGTTCTCAACTCCGTATAAGGAAACAGCATTCCTAACCATTCCTGAATATACTTGTATTAGCAGATTTGCTTAAATGGGTTGTTCAGGACTTTTACTGTTGATAATCTATCCTCAGGATAAGTCATCAATAGTTGAACAGTGGGGGTCCACTCGGGATCCCCTCTCATCTGCTGTTTTCTGGGCTGCTGTCAGTGTGAACAGCCCTGGAAGCAGATAGCGCTGTCCGTATTGCAGTGGTGGTCGGTGTTGGTACTGCAGGTACAGCATTGATTCAATGCAGTACCAACCCGGGTTGCTGCAATGTTGACAGTGCTACTTGCTTCCAGCGCTGTCAGCAGGCCCGGCAAACAGCTGATCGGTATGTATCCCAAGTGGCAGATCATCAATAGTGTAGAGAGAAAGAAAAAAAATTCCCTGACATCTCCCTTAATTTCTGTATCAGGTTAAACGGAATGTAACGGGCCAACAACTGCAGGAATTAAAAATTTCCAAGGTGACTTGTCCATAAGCAGGCATGAATGGTCTGTAGTCAGTCAAGCTTACTTGGTTGGATCTTAAAGAATCCTAAAATATAACTTTTATTCTAATTAATTAAAAAGGTATAGAAGGACAAACATATACATGTATTTACAAAAAGAGAAAGGGTTGTTGAAAATAATCCGTTTAGAGCCACTAAAGCACTAAGATAACGACTGATTTGGTTAAGTTCCAACGGTGGGCGCTCAACCAACTAGTTCAATCAGTCCAGAACGTAACAGATATCTTGGTTGTTTACAGTGATTACAGCGCAGGTGTCTACCCCATAGCTGGGTGACTACTACAAGGAGACCTGGACGGTAAGTTTATCCCTACGCGTTTCCCCCATTAAAGGGTTCCTCAGGGGCAAGAAAAATTGGATGATTCCAGTCGTAATGAACCGGATAGTCCACCACCAGGGCTGACATGCCGCCGTTTTTTTCTTTTTTTTTTGCTTTCATTTTGGATCTAGCTTGCGCCGTTAGCTATTTAGCTGTACTAGAAGTTATTATCCAGTTTGGGTTATATCTAGTTTCTGGCTGAGCTTTATTTCAGTGACCAGCTGGCATCATACTTCAGATATCTTAGTGGAGGGTTCCGTTTGGATCACATGCATTAGAATATAACGGCATGACTGAGATTAGGACTTGTTATTCTATCATACTAGTCCTTATCCACAAGGGGGATTGATTGCCTATCCTCTATTCCTTTCAGCGTTTAGCTGCACGAAATTGCGGTCTGTTTTAGGATCTACCAACTGATATATATACTGTATATCTTTAACCATCGTCCAGTTCATCTGGACTTATATCTTTTGGATTGCTATTATGCTCTTACTCAGATATGCAACTTTTTTAGCCACTATCTGGTCTAACTAAAGCTAATCTCTCTATATATTAATCTTCTAAGCCACTATCCGATTCATTACGACTGGAATCATCCAATTTTTCTTGCCCCTGAGGAACCCTTTAATGGGGGAAACGCGTAGGGCTAAACTTACCGTCCAGGTCTCCTTGTAGTAGTCACCCAGCTATGGGGTAGACACATGCGCTGTAATCACTGTAAACAACCAAGATATCTGTTACGTTCTGGACTGATTGAACTAGTTGGTTGAGCGCCCACCGTTGGAACTTAACCAAATCAGTCGTTATCTTAGTGCTTTAGTGGCTCTAAACGGATTATTTTTAACAATCCTTTCTCTTTTTGTAAATACATGTATATGTTTGTCCTTCTATACCTTTTTAATTAATTAGAATAAAAGTTATATTTTAGGATTCTTTAAGGTCCAACCAAGTAAGCTTCTCGATATACACAATTCTTGGACTCACACTGCCGCTGTGAAATTCTGGTCTGTAGTCAGTCAGGGGTATAGTAAGCAGCCAGAACTATGAATTCCAGCAGCAAGTTTCCTTATATATAGTAAAGAGTGTAACTCCAAGGTCCTAATTGTTCGTTAACCCATTTTTTTTTTTGTATTAATAGATGATGGTGCCAGGAAAGGATGGTGGCTTGCCCAATATTACTGCCCAACCTGCACATGGTACTCAAGCAGATCATGACAGAGCGGTTTTGACTTCACCATCACATGTAACTGGCACTACCTCCAGCAGGTAAGTCCTCAGCCTATGAGTCCATAGACCTTCCAATCTTACTGTGACTTAGTTTTTACATTTATCCTTGCTTTTCTGTGCAGTGAGGAAGCAGACATCCCCTCTGGGAGCAGCACTGCAGGGAGGAGCTCTCCCAATAAGTCTCCCCATATTCTTTTCACCCGTAAAGTTGGGGCTTTTGTGGAAAAACCTTCCCCTCAGGTGAGTGAACACAGCTTTAGAGGATGTCCGTGTGGATGTCTGTGCTGATCCTATTAACCCCTTAAGGATATGGCCTCATTTGGTTCTTAGACTATCAGGCAAAAGCCAGGAGCCAAGTGCACTGGCTTATTACTATGTTATCCACATAGAAAATGGTAACCTTAAAACAACCCTGCAATTTCGGAACAGGGGATTTATTGCCTACAGTTGTTCTTCTCTGCCAGCACTCCGATCCGCACGTTTTGGGCCCTCTTTTTGGCTGTCCAAGATGGCAGGATCAATTTTCTGTCTACCTAATGTTGATCACGATAGCCGTTCTGGCCAATCAGAGAGCAGGTATAGTGCATTGGTAGTCTAACACTACCAATGCACTGTGGGAATTAGGTAGTCTAAAGATTGTTAGCCATCTTGGATGACTGAAAACAGGACCTAGAATCCGTGGAGGGAGGGACAACAGAGAAAAACAACTGTAGGTAATGTGTTGCAAATCCGCCACTTGTGAAGGCAGCCTTACAGACAAAGATCTCATATTTATAACGATTGTGTCCTATTGGTATTCATGGTTCCTAGAAAGGTAATGCAGTCACACAATTGTTGTAGGTCACCTCCCACGCGTTTGCGCCCTTCACACTCTTTGGTGTCCATATGTGTGAGTCTCTCCTTTTTTGCTAAAATGTCAATGGATGAAATTCCCAAAGTGGGTTATTGGTGCCATGTGAGACGTTGATAGGGCCAACTCGGCTGTCTTCTCATGACAGTTTCTGCCAGCCATGATTTCCATTACTCACCAGCCATGTACTGCATGTAGCAGTGTGTGTCATTGGAGACGCCAGCGCATGTGCAGTGGTGTCCTTCAAAGTTCTGGGTGCCGTAGTAAAAACTCCTGTCACAGTGGCTCACATTAAATGCATAGCTGCCACAACGACCTAGGTGAGAATGAGTTAAACCACTGCCCATTGCTATATACACACTGTGAAAAGCATGAATTGTTTCTGATCTATTCTCAGGTCACTTCTGCCAGCACAGATATACCATTCGCTGTGTTTGCACCCAGACTGATTGATGTGGAGGACACCGACCACATGGTATGTCCTCACCCCTGATCCTAGTACTTTAGTGCTATGAGTGTTCTACCTCATAAGGATTGACGTACCGATTTTCCACTGATTTATGCTACATGGTTTCATTTTTTTCTTTTATTCCAGGTGGTTTGTCCTGAGACTCCGGAAGAGGTGACCCCAGATGCTCGCAGTTTGCAAAGCTCCTGCTCAAGCAATAAAGTACCCCAGGATGACTTTGTTATGGTGGAAAAAGCCCCCCTCGGCTTATACTCGAGTCAGGGAAGGGTTTAAAAAAAAAAAAAACCTCCATACTCCCCTCCCAGCCGGCATCTGTGTCCCCAGCGGTGGTGCCAAGCTGCTTGAATTCCTGTGTGACCGGTGGTGATGCGGCAAGCTGCTTGAATTCTTCCCGCTGTCCTCCCCTGCCGTTCCTCTCTGCTCAGCTCTGTCATCCCCTGCCGTCAACGCTGTGATGTGATCGAGCGCCAGACGATCACAGCCAGCGCTCGATCTTTCACAGCCAATCAGTGAATGACATTCACTGATTGGCTGTGATTGGCTGGCGCTCGATCCAATCACAGTGCTTACTTACACGGCGCTGACAGCGAGGGATTTCAAAGCCGAGCAGGGAGATGACAGCAGCAAGAATTCTAAAGCAGCTTGCCGCACTTACTGTGTAAGTAAGTGCTGTGATTGGATCGAGTGCCGGCTGTGATTGGCTGGTGCTCAATCCAATCACAACGCTTACTTACAAAGCGATGACAAAGCTGAGCACAGATGACAGCGGGGAGAATTCAAGCAGCTTGCCGCACAGACACAGGCGCTGGCTGGGAGGTGAGTTTGTTGTGTTTTTTTTTACCCAGTATATACGAAAGTATAGCTCAGCTTATACTCGAGTCAATAAGTTTTCCCAGTTTTTTTGTGTTAAAACTTATTGACTCGGCTTCTATTCGGGTCGGCTAATACTCGAGTATATATGGTACCCTATTATTTCAGCCAAGCTACTCTGAATCCTGAGCAGTAGAACTATATAACTTAGAGGAACTGCATTTTTTTAAAACTTTTGATTTGTCTGAGCAAGCTTGGATGAGTGTGGGTCCGGGACCCTCATTGATTGCTGAAACAAAGAGGCTGCAGCGCTAACCTGAGTGCTGCGCCCCTCACTGTCTGTCAGCTCCTCTCTGCAGCAGAAGACTGATGCATACCTGTCTATTGAAGTCTGTGCGTCAGACGCCTTCTGCTGATGAGAAGAGTGAGCCAGCAAGTAACGAAGACAGCCGAAGGGGCACAGTGCTACAGCTCCTTCATCTCAGTGATCAGTAGGAGTTTCAGCACTCGGACTCAGGCTAATTAAAACTTGTAACATGTCAAAAGTTTTTAAAAAGTGCAAATACTTTTTAAACTTAGTAACGTTTTTCCTTAACAAAAAGTGAGACTTTATTCCATTTTCTAGCGACCGGCTTTTTCTAAGGATGACCTTCCTATGGATGTGGGAACCTTCTACCGGGAGTTTCAGAACCCGCCTCAACTGAGCAGCCTTTCTATTGACATTGCTGTCCAGTCAATGGCAGAAGACCTGGTGAGAAATTCTCTTTAAAGGTTATGCTTCTTAGACTCTATTAGTTGTAACCGCAGGTATAAATATTCAGTGGTGTATGTTTTACACGGAGGGTTCTCTGACAGTTTCCATCATGATTAAATATACGGTTTTGCTCATACTATAGGGCAGACCTCAGCAGCAACTGATTACAATTGCTGCAAAAGTAAAGCCCTGTTCGCATACACAGCCACCATGGATTTCTAGTGGACAGACACATGTCTAACTTGTGTCCTTTCTTGAAAAACTTTTAGGTTTTTTTAAAACAAGGTTACTAAAAAGTATGTGCAACTACTCAATACAACAAATAAGTATAACACACAGTAGGTGTGTTAATTCATCAGCAGATGTCAAATATATAATTGCTTTTGGCAGATCATTTTCATATCTTTTGGCCTCATGTCCACGGGTGGATTTCTGTTGCGTAATCCGGAGTGGGTGTCTGCCTCTGGATTTAGCAGCAATACCCCTCCGTAGCATGCTATGGAAAAACAATTCTTCATGCACATGAGCGGAAACCGCACCCTGTTTCTGCTCGCGGATGAAAAATCGCAGCACGCTCCATTTTATTGCGGTTCCTGCACGGACAGCTTCCATTAAAGTCAATGGAAGCTGTCCAACCCCCAGCCTGTCTGCAATTGACATTGTGAATAGGCCACGGATTCCGCAGGAGATAAAAAAAAAAATCTGTACTGCGCATGCGTGTCGGCACGTCCGCTCACATCTGCAGTACAGAAGAAAAAAGACAGGCAGGTGCGTGTCCCATGGACATGATGCCTTTAGGTCACATTCAGAATGCTGTTATGTGGTTGCATCTTGGCATCCATATTACACCTACAGGACACCCGACTATGGTTCAAGTTCAGTTCACATCGTGTCTAGATCCTACGTCAGGAGGGTCTCTGATGTAAATTTCTGATGGAAGGCTGCGCCGTATCCCACTGTATAGGCATAGAGTGGGATATATCACCTATAGTCTTCTATTGTGTGTATTTTAAATGAAAAGATCTACGCTGTTCCTTTATCACAAAACGTATGCCAGCTTATACTGGTCTGACAAAAAGGGCTCAGGTGAAAGACATGGAAATTTGTGGCTCCAAACGTAATCTGAACAGAACCTCAGATCATCCTAGAACCTTATGGTGAGCCAACTGCACATCGCTTTACTGCCATAAGAAAGATGCAGAAATGCAGCCACATTATGGCCATCAAATTACTGAATGAATGTTTCTTTTTTGTTTTGTTTTGTTTTTTTGCGATGGGAAGGCAAGTAAGGAAGTAATAGGAGAAACCTGTTTGGAAGGAGTTGCCCTTAAGAAGGATGATCCACTTTAAAATAAACTACTTAAAAAAACCACAAAAAAAAAACCACGTAGATCACACATTTGATCTGGATTCGCCATCGCTTCTGCTTTCTAACTGGACAGATGGTTATGGTTGTGGTAAGTGTTCCCTAAACTATCTTTTAAATCAGTCATTCCCTTGACAAATGGAGTCACTTTGTTAGCAGACTAGAGGTGGAGGTTTACTTTACATTGACTCCAGGTAAAAGCTGAATTTATTTGGCTTTTGCCTAGAGGGTCACACATTTCAGTGCACTTTTTCTTCAGCATTTTCCATGAATGTAGATGAATTCTGTCACCAGCACAACACAAACTTTAATATATGGTCATTGCCTACTGCACTAAATTCACCCTCTGTCTCCTCTCCATAGGATTCGCTGCCGGAAAAGTTGGCCATGCATGAAGAAAACATGGAGGAGTTTGATGCCTTTGTTGATTCCCTGCAGTAAGCTGGGGGGATCGCACACACATAGGGCAGCATATAATTTACTCCCCCCCCCAGCACACACATAGGGCAGCATATAATTTACTCCCCCCCCAGCACACACATAGGGCAGCATATAATTTACTCCCCCCAAGCACACACATAGGGCAGCATATAATTTACTCCCCCCCAGCACACACATAGGGCAGCATATAATTTACTCCCCCCCTGCACACACATAGGGCAGCATATAATTTACTCCCCCCCCCCAGCACACACATAGGGCAGCATATAATTTACTCCCCCCCCCCAGCACACACATAGGGCAGCATATAATTTTCTCCCCCCCAGCACACACATAGGGCAGCATATAATTTACTCCCCCCCAGCACACACATAGGGCAGCATATAATTTACTCCCCCCCAGCACACACATAGGGCAGCATATAATTTACTCCCCCCCCCAGCACACACATAGGGCAGCATATAATTTACTCCCCCCAGCACACACATAGGGCAGCATATAATTTACTCCCCCCCCAGCACACACATAGGGCAGCATATAATTTACTCCCCCCCAGCGCACACATTGGGCAGCATATAATTTACTCCCCCCCCCCCCTCAGCGCTTCAAGAAGGCGCCTTGTGATTGGTTGCAGCGCGCTGCTTCCACACCAGCAAGGACCATTGTATTTAAGCCGCACTTCAGTAGCAGAGAGCGATTCCAGCAACCTCATTGGTTGTTGGGTACACACACCCCAGTTTGAGGTGTGGGGGGTGTGTACCCAACAACCAATGAGGTTGCTGGAATCGCTCACTGCTACTGAAGTGCGGCCGAAATATAATATATGCGGCCCCTTCAGCAGCGCTCTGCGCTCATACTAACCTGCTATGTGTTGAAGCGGCCCCTTCAGCAGCGCTCTGCGCTCACACTAACCTGCTATGTGTGGAAGCGACCCCTTCAGCAGTGCTCTGCGCTCACACTAACCTGCTATGTGTGGAAGCGGCCCCTTCAGCAGCGCTCTGCGCTCACACTAACCTGCTATGTGTGGAAGCGGCCCCTTCAGCAGCACTCTGCGCTCACACTAACCTGCTATGTGTGGAAGCGGCCCCTTCAGCAGCGCTCTGCACTCATACTATAGCAGGTTAGTGTGAGAGCGCAGAGCGCTGCTGAAGGGGCCGCGGGATTGTTCCTTTTAGAACAAAAGTTCCCGGCGGTGCCGCGGACCGGCAGTAAACACCTAACGGCCCGGCCCCGGTCCGCGGACCGGTGGTTGGGCACCCCTGCCCTAAACCAAACCCCTCTGTACTCCACCTGATTATATGCTGCCTGTCCTACTGACTGCAATCCCTGCCATCCGCCATCAACTCCCCCTGCAGTCACACTGATTCTGCCACCACACAGCTCAAGTCTGACCATTGTCTGTGTATAGCACTCCTCACTCTCCACCCCGCCATACCGCGCACATCTCCAGCCCCTTTACCTACTGTATTACCCCATTACTTGTAGTATGTAAGCTCGTTGGAGCAGGACCCGCACCCCTACTGTCTCCATCAACTGATTACTATGTAACCGCGGTTTTTGTACTTTTGTCATTCTGTATCCTGTTATTGTCAGCGCTGCGGAATATGTTGGTGCTATATAAAGATTATTATTAAATCCCTTTTCCCTAGCAGTACCCCATATTGGTGACATCCGTTTCTCCTGCTGATGTGCAGAACCTTACATTTATCCACATTGAACTTTATTTGCCATCTTTCTCCCCCAGCCCCCAGCTTATCTCGGTCCGTTTGTAGCCGCACATTGTCCTCCGTTGCATTGATTATATTGTATAATTTTGTATCATCTGCAAATATTGATATTTTGCTGTGCAGCCCCTCTATCAGGTTATTGATAAATATACTGAACAGAATGGGGCCTAATACTAAACCATGTGGCCCCCCACTAGCAACAGTGACCCAATCAGAGTAGGAACCATTTATTACCACCCTCTGCTTTCTATCTCTGAGCCAGTTCTTTACCCAGATACACATGTTCTCGCCCTGTCCGAGCTGTGTCATGTGACCTATACGGGGAGGAGGTGAGCTGTGACCATCACTTATAGACTTGCTGTGTGGACATGCTTTGTGATCTGTGCCAGGAGGAGGTGAGCTCTGACATCATTTATAGACTTCTATGGGAGAGTGTTGTACAAATGCTCTGTGATTTATGCAGGCAGGAGGTGAGCTGTGATCATCTCCTATTGACGTCTATGGGGGAGATCTGTGGGCATGCTCTGTGACTGTGCAGGGAGGTGGTAGGAGGTGAGCTGTGACATCACCTATTGTAAATGGTGGATATTTATGTATATAAGGACGGCTCCACACTGGAACCTAGGGAAACCTGGCTCGCCCCGGATGGTAACAGGCAGGAATACCAGACAAGGACGTAACGCACAACAAACACAGTTGAGAATACTCCATTCACTTTTAAGAGAACCGTGAAAATCAGACAACGGCCATAGGCTGTGCAATGTTTGTTTGTGTCCAATTTTGCGGAAAGAACAAATCCACGTCCCGTTACTTTCAGTCTAAATGTGTGATTTCTTTTCCATGCATGAAGCCACATGCTAAATAAAAAAAAAGTAATGTCATTTCCTGACCCAGACTTCACGCTGGATCCATGTCAGGAGTTCCAGAAGCAGACTTACTATTTAAAAGGGCTGAATCTGCAGGTATACATGTGCATAGCTTCTGCCGAAATCCACAGCTCTGCCACGTGGCTTCTGCCATGAAAATTAGTAAAATTAACAAAAATATTTATGTATATTTAGACATTTTTAAACATACTGGGGTGATTTACTGACGCTAGTACCGGGACTCTGGTGTCAAAAACGTCAAATTTTGGTGCACGTGAGGTTTTTTCACAAAACATTACTTTTTGCAGCTACCGTATGTGCAGCCTCTACCACTTTCCTGAATAATGGACAGGGCGCAGCAGTGTGGCCTCTTGCAGCACAAGACGGCTGGACATGCGAGAAATTTATTAAGATGCATGCCACCTAAACTTTACCCATCTAACATCGGCAGGCACATTATTACAACCAGTCTTCGTAAACATACCCAGTTTAATCATTTTGTACAATTTAACCCTAATAGAAAAAAAAAATTAATATAAAAAAAAAAAAATTATGAAAAAAAATGTAATCAACCAACAAAAAGCTTTAGCCATTAAACCACCATGTGCGCAAAACTTCAGAAACGTGTCTGTTCAGTAAGAGCTTGTTCACGTCCGCATTAACCTCGTTTGGAACAGAGAAACGTAATTCCCTTTCTTGTAGCATATTTTTTGTAACTATGTGCCGCCTCTGCCTCCGTCTGCCGCCGCCGCACCATCTCGCGTCCAGCAAAACCGAATGTTACCACCGGCCTGATTCACTGGGATAGATGTCGTCTTAAGCTGCATGTAAGCAGGGATGTGGCAGCCATCTTGGAAAATAGTGAGGTGGGGAAACATCAGAAATGGGGGACAGGACAGGAAAGTAATGGCTGCGTGATTTATACCCATAAAAATGGCGCATACCCCTTTTATATATGGAAGTATTGTAAATTTCCTTCACAAGTGGAAAACCCCTTTAAAGGGAACCCGTCACCTCCGAACAGCACCTTAAACTAAGTTATGGGTGCTGTGGGTGCCAAGGCAGGTAGCCTGCAGCCGGGGTGCTGTGGGTGCCAAGGCAGGTAGCCTGCAACTGGGGTGCTGTGGATGCCAGGGCAGGTAGCCTGTAGCCTGCAGACACGTACTGTATATTAGATTGTAGGCTCTCAGGATCGGGACATGTACTGTATATTAGATTGTGAGCTCTCAGGATCAGGACATGTACTGTATATTAGATTGTAAGCTCTCAGGATCGGGACATGTACTGTATATTAGATTGTAGGCTCTCAGGATCGGGACATGTACTGTATATTAGATTGTGAGCTCTCAGGATCAGGACACGTACTGTATATTAGATTGTGAGCTCTCAGGATCGGGACATGTACTGTATATTAGATTGTAGGCTCTCAGGATTGGGACATGTACTGTATATTAGATTGTGAGCTCTCAGGATCGGGACATGTACTGTATATTAGATTGTAGGCTCTCAGGATTGGGACATGTACTGTATATTAGATTGTAAGCTCTCAGGATCGGGACATGTACTGTATATTAGATTGTAGGCTCTCAGGATCGGGACATGTACTGTATATTAGATTGTGAGCTCTCAGGATCAGGACACGTACTGTATATTAGATTGTGAGCTCTCAGGATCGGGACATGTACTGTATATTAGATTGTAGGCTCTCAGGATTGGGACATGTACTGTATATTAGATTGTGAGCTATTAGGGCCAGGCAGTGAACCATACGGTAGGTTAAAAAGCCTTTGCTGGCCTTATATATATTAGGTTACCAACTCGTAGAGAAAAAAAAACAGCAGTAGAATGTATGATGACATCACAAGTCACATGATGTTACAGGGCTTATGACATCTTAGACAGGACATGACATCATAATAGGCCAGAATGTGAAAGTTCTAAACCAGAAGCTTCTTGTGTCAGCTCAGCAGGACAGCCTGGCGAGGACGGTTCCAGGTAAGTAGCTCCTCACTCAGCGCTGAGGCCGTGTTCACACATTGTGTAGCCGGGGGGCGAGTGGTGAAGTTCAGTACTGCACCATTTTCTCCCCCCACATCTCAGCACAGATACCTGTAGGACGTGTTACTTGCTGCGATTTTCAGGAAAAAAAAACTTTGAAAGGAAATATTTTAAAGAACTGATCTTTGACCGGATTTTATGGAGAATGTGCGCATCTGGGCGCCATGTGTTCTGTCTCTCCAAAAAGAACAAAATGCGCCCTGTGTGAACCCGGACTCACAGGGGTTTCCTATAAAGCTAGAGTAGACAGACAAGGTACAGTAGACAGGGAGGTAGCCTGCACCCGGAGTGCTGTGGGTGCCAGGGCAGGTGGCCTGCAGCCTAGGTGCTGTGGATGCCAGTGCACGTAGCCTTCAGCCGGAGTGCTGTGGGTGCCAGGGCAGGTGGCCTGCAACCTAGGTGCTGTGGGTGCCAGGGATAATAGCCTGCAGCCTAGGTGCTGTGGATGCCAGTGCACGTAGCCTTCAGCCGGAGTGCTGTAGGTGCCAGGGCAGGTAGCCTGCAACCGGGGTGCTGTGGGTGCCAGGGATAATAGCCTGCAGCCGGGGTGCTGTAGGTGCCAGGGCAGGTAGCCTGCAGCCGGGGTGCTGTGGGTGCCAGGCCAGGTAGCCTGCAGCCGGGGTGCTGTGGGTGCCAAGGCAGGTAGCCTGCAACCGGGGTGCTGTGGGTGCCAAGGCAGGTAGCCTGCAACCGGGGTGCTGTGGCTGCCAAGGTAGGTAGCCTGCAACCGGGGTGCTGTGGGTGCCAGGGCAGGTAGCCTGTAGCCTGTAGCCTGCAGACACGTACTGTATATTAGATTGTACGCTCTTAGCATCAGGACACGTACAGTGTTTTAGATTGTAGGCTCTCAGGATTGGCACATGTACTGTATATTAGATACTAAGCTCTCAGGATCAGGACATGTACTGTATATTAGATTGTGAGCTCTCGGGATCAGGACATGTACTGTATATTACATTGTGAGCTATTAGGGCCAGGAAGTGAACCATATGGTAGGTTAAAAAAAAGCCTTTGCTGGCCTTATATATATAACTAGCTGATATACCCGGCTTCACCCCAGTTAATTTGGTACTGGTGTTTATCTGGTGTTCACACGGAAAATCTTATGAAGTCGCGGTTACTTTAGAGATACTGAGGAAAAACATATGTTCACCATTTTGCATAGTTCTCTGCGTTACCCAGGAAACACCACGGGGAGGCAACCATGCAATGTTTCCTTTATATAAAATGACATCAGGAAGTGAGAGAATTAGATTACGTACGTAAAATTTGGACACTAATTCTTTTGCGCTTAGAATTGAATAATGGAGTTGGGACCCATTAACTTTTCATATTTATGACATAATCAATGCTCGTGCCAAATTTCCCGTTCTATGACACCGGAAAGTGAAAAAATTACATTCCGTACGTAAAATTTGGACGCTAATTCTTTTGTGCATAGAATTGAATAATGGAGTTGGGACCCAATTACTTTTCCTATTTTGGAGATAATCTATGCTCGTGCCAAAATTCATGTTTCTACGATATCGGGAAGTTGGAGAACTTTTGGCGAGTGAGTCAGTGAGTCAGTGAGTCAGTGAGTCAGTCAGTCAGTCAGTCAGTGAGTCAGTGAGGGCTTTCAGCTTTATATATATATAGATGTTACCAACTCGTAGAGAAAAAAAAAAAAACGGCAGTAGAATCAATGATGACATCACAAGTCACATGATGTCACAGGGCTTATGACATCATAAACAGTACATGACCTCATAATGATGTCACAGGGCTTATGACATCATAAACAGTACATGACCTCATAATGGGCCAGAATGTTTAAATTCAAAAGCAGAAGCATCTTATGTCAGTTCAGCAGGACAGCCTGGCGAGGATGGTTCCAGGTAAGTAGCTCTTAGCCTGAAGGTGGGGTGCTGCGGGTGCCAAAAGGCAGGTAGCCTGCAGCAGCCAGTGGGGTGCTGCGGGTGCCAAAAGGCAGATAGCCTGCAGCAGCCAGTAGGGTGCTGGAGGGGCCAAAAGGCAGGTAGCCTGCAGGAGCCGGTGGGGTGCTGGAGGGGCCAAAAGGCAGGTAGCCTGCAGCAGCCGGTGGGGTGCTGGACGGGCCAAAAGGCAGGTAGCCTGCAGCAGCCGGCAGGGTGCTGGAGGTGCCAAAAGGCAGGTAGCCTGCAGCAGCCGGTGGGGTGCTGCGGGTGCCAAAAGGCAGGTGGCCTGCAGCAGGCGGTGAGGTGCTGCGGGTGCCAAGAGGAAGGTGGCCTGCAGCAGCCGGTGGGGTGCTGCGGGTGTCAACCTGCAGCAGCCAGCGGGGTGCTGGAGGTGCCAAAAGGCAGGTAGCCTGCAGCAGCCAGTGGGGTGCTGCGGCTGCCTTTCTAAAGGCGCCAGCCTGCAGCAGCAGCAGCTGGCGGGACGCTGCGGCTGCCTTTCTAAAGGCGGCCAGCCTGCAGCAGCAGCAGCCGGCGGGGCGCTGCGGCTACCTTTCTAAAGGCGGCCAGCCAGCAGCAGCAGCAGCCGGCGGGGCGCTGCGGCTGCCTTTCTAAAGGCGGCCAGCCTGCAGCAGCAGCAGCCGGCGGGGCGCTGCGGCTGCCTTTCTAAAGGCGGACAGCCTGCAGCAGCAGCAGCCGGCGGGGCGCTGCGGCTGCCTTTATAAAGGCGGCCAGCCTGCAGCAGCAGCAGCTGGCGGGGCGCTGCGGGTGCCTTTCTAAAGGCAGCCAGCCTGCAGCAGCAGCCGGCGCAGCCAGCCAGCAGCAGCAGCCGGTGGGGCGCTGAGGCTGCCTTTCTAAAGGCGGCCAGCCTGCAGCAGCAGCAGCCTGCGGGGCGCTGCGGCTGCCTTTCTAAAGGCGGCCAGCCTGCAGCAGCAGCAGCCGGTGGGGCGCTGCGGCTGCCTTTCTAAAGGCGGCCAGCCTGCAGCAGCAGCAGCCGGCGGGGCGCTGCGGCTGCCTTTCTAAAGGCGGCCAGCCTGCAGCAACAGCAGTCGGCGGGGCGCTACCAGCCTGCAGCAGCAGCCGGCGGGGCGCTGCGGCTGCCTTTCTAAAGGCGGCCAGCCTGCAGCAGCAGCAGCCGGCGGGGCGCTGCGGCTGCCTTTCTAAAGGCGGCCAGCCTGCAGCAGCAGCAGCTGGCGGGGCGCTGCGGGTGCCTTTCTAAAGGCAGCCAGCCTGCAGCAGCAGCCGCCGCAGCCAGCCAGCAGCAGCAGCCGGCGGGGCGCTGCGGCTGCCTTTCTAAAGGCGGCCAGCCTGCAGCAGCAGCAGCCGGCGGGGCGCGGCGGCTGCCTTTCTAAAGGCGGCCAGCCTGCAGCAGCAGCAGCTGGTGGGGCGCTGCGGCTGCCTTTCTAAAGGCGGCCAGCCTGCAGCAGCAGCAGCCGGCGGGGCGCTGCGGCTGCCTTTCTAAAGGCGGCCAGCCTGCAGCAACAGCAGTCGGCGGGGCGCTACCAGCCTGCAGCAGCAGCAGCCGGCGGGGCGCTGCGGCTGTCTTTCTAAAGGCGGCCAGCCTGCAGCAGCAGCAGCCGGTGGGGCGCTGCGGCTGCCATTCTAAAGGCGGCCAGCCTGCAGCAGCAGCAGCTGGCGGGGCGCTGCGGGTGCCTTTCTAACGGCAGCCAGCCTGCAGCAGCAGCAGCCGGCGCAGCCAGCCTGCAGCAGCAGCAGCCGGCGGGGCGCTGCGGCTGCCTTTCTAAAGGCGGCCAGCCTGCAGCAGCAGCAGCCGGAGGGGCGCTGCGGCTGCCTTTCTAAAGGCGGCCAGCCTGCAGCAGCAGCAGCCGGTGGGGCGCTGCGGCTGCCTTTCTAAAGGCGGCCAGCCTGCAGCAGCAGCAGTCGGCGGGGCGCTACCAGCCTGCAGCAGCAGCCGGCGGGGCGCTGCGGCTGCCTTTCTGAAGGCGGCCAGCCTGCAGCAGCAGCCGGCGGGGCGCTGCGGCTGCCTTTCTGAAGGCGGCCAGCCTGCAGCAGCAGCAGCCGGCAGGGCGCTGCAGCTGCCTTTCTGAAGGCGGCCAGCCTGCAGCAGCAGCCGGCGCAGCCAGCCAGCAGCAGCAGCCGGCGGGGCGCTGCGGCTGCCTTTCTAAAGGCGGCCAGCCTGCAGCAGCAGCAGCCGGCGGGGCGCGGCGGCTGCCTTTCTAAAGGCGGCCAGCCTGCAGCAGCAGCAGCTGGTGGGGCGCTGCGGCTGCCTTTCTAAAGGCGGCCAGCCTGCAGCAGCAGCAGCCGGCGGGGCGCTGCGGCTGCCTTTCTAAAGGCGGCCAGCCTGCAGCAACAGCAGTCGGCGGGGCGCTACCAGCCTGCAGCAGCAGCAGCCGGCGGGGCGCTGCGGCTGCCTTTCTAAAGGCGGCCAGCCTGCAGCAGCAGTAGTCGGCGGGGCGCTGCGGCTGCCTTTCTAAAGGCGGCCAGCCTGCAGCAGCAGCAGCCGGCGGGGCGCTGCGGCTGCCTTTCTAAAGGCGGCCAGCCTGCAGCAGCAGCCGGCGGGGCGCTGCGGCTGCCTTTCTGAAGGCGGCCAGCCTGCAGCAGCAGCAGCCGGCTGGGCGCTGCGGCTACCTTTCTAAAGGTGGCCAGCCTGCAGCAGCAGCAGCAGCCGGCGGGGCGTTGCGGCTGCTTTTCTAAAGGCGGCCAGCCTGCAGCAGCAGCAGCCGGCGGGGCGCTGCGGCTGCCTTTCTGAAGGCGGCCAGCCTGCAGCAGCCGGCGGGGCGCTGCGGCTGCCTTTCTAAAGGCAGCCAGCCTGCAGCAGCCGGCGCAGCCAGCCTGCAGCAGCAGCCGGCGGGGCGCTGCGGCTGCCTTTCTAAAGGCGGTCAGCCTGCAGCAGCAGCAGCCGGTGGGGCGCTGCGGCTGCCATTCTAAAGGCGGCCAGCCTGCAGCAGCAGCAGCTGGCGGGGCGCTGCGGGTGCCTTTCTAACGGCAGCCAGCCTGCAGCAGCAGCAGCCGGCGCAGCCAGCCTGCAGCAGCAGCAGCCGGCGGGGCGCTGCGGCTGCCTTTCTAAAGGCGGCCAGCCTGCAGCAGCAGCAGCCGGCGGGGCGCTGCGGCTGCCTTTCTAAAGGCGGCCAGCCTGCAGCAACAGCAGTCGGCGGGGCGCTACCAGCCAGCAGCAGCAGCAGCCGGCGGGGCGCTGCGGCTGCCTTTCTAAAGGCGGCCAGCCTGCAGCAGCAGTAGTCGGCGGGGCGCTGCGGCTGCCTTTCTAAAGGCGGCCAGCCTGCAGCAGCAGCAGCCGGCGGGGCGCTGCGGCTGCCTTTCTAAAGGCGGCCAGCCTGCAGCAGCAGCCGGCGGGGCGCTGCGGCTGCCTTTCTGAAGGCAGCCAGCCTGCAGCAGCAGCAGCCGGCGGGGCGCTGCGGCTACCTTTCTAAAGGCGGCCAGCCTGCAGCAGCAGCAGCAGCCGGCGGGGCGCTGCGGCTGCTTTTCTAAAGGCGGCCAGCCTGCAGCAGCAGCAGCCGGCGGGGCGCTGCGGCTGCCTTTCTGAAGGCGGCCAGCCTGCAGCAGCCGGCGGGGCGCTGCGGCTGCCTTTCTAAAGGCAGCCAGCCTGCAGCAGCCGGCGCAGCCAGCCTGCAGCAGCAGCCGGCGGGGCGCTGCGGCTGCCTTTCTAAAGGCGGTCAGCCTGCAGCAGCAGCAGCCGGTGGGGCGCTGCGGCTGCCATTCTAAAGGCGGCCAGCCTGCAGCAGCAGCAGCTGGCGGGGCGCTGCGGGTGCCTTTCTAACGGCAGCCAGCCTGCAGCAGCAGCAGCCGGCGCAGCCAGCCTGCAGCAGCAGCAGCCGGCGGGGCGCTGCGGCTGCCTTTCTAAAGGCGGCCAGCCTGCAGCAGCCGGAGGGGCGCTGCAGCTGCCTTTCTAAAGGCGGCCAGCCTGCAGCAGCAGCAGCCGGTGGGGCGCTGCGGCTGCCTTTCTAAAGGCGGCCAGCCTGCAGCAGCAGCAGTCGGCGGGGCGCTACCAGCCTGCAGCAGCAGCCGGCGGGGCGCTGCGGCTGCCTTTCTGAAGGCGGCCAGCCTGCAGCAGCAGCCGGCGGGGCGCTGCGGCTGCCTTTCTGAAGGCGGCCAGCCTGCAGCAGCAGCAGCCGGCAGGGCGCTGCGGCTGCCTTTCTGAAGGCGGCCAGCCTGCAGCAGCCGGCGGGGCGCTGCGGCTGCCTTTCTAAAGGCAGCCAGCCTGCAGCAGCCGGCGCAGCCAGCCTGCAGCAGCAGCCAGCGGGGCGCTGCGGCTGCCTTTCTAAAGGCGGTCAGCCTGCAGGAACAGCAGCCGGTGGGGCGCTGCGGCTGCCTTTCTAAAGGCGGCCAGCCTGCAGCAGCAGCAGCTGGCGGTGCGCTGCGGGTGCCTTTCTAAAGGCAGCCAGCCTGCAGCAGCAGCAGCGGGCACAGCCTGCCTGCATAAGCAGCAGCCGGCGGGGCGCTGCGGCTGCCTTTCTAAAGGCGGCCAGCCTGCAGCAGCCGGCGGGGCGCTGCGGCTGCCTTTCGAAAGGCGGCCAGCCTGCAGCAGCAGCAGCCGGAGGGGCGCTGCGGCTGCCTTTCTAAAGGCGGCCAGCCTGCAGCAGCAGCAGCCGGCGGGGCGCTGCGGCTGCCTTTCTAAAGGCGGCCAGCCTGCAGCAGCAGCAGTCGGCGGGGCGCTACCAGCCTGCAGCAGCAGCCGGCGGGGCGCTGCGGCTGCCTTTCTAAAGGCGGCCAGCCTGCAGCAGCAGCAGCCGGCGGGGCGCTGCGGCTGCCTTTCTAAAGGCGGTCAGCCTGCAGCAACAGCAGTCGGCGGGGCGCTACCAGCCTGCAGCAGCAGCCGGCGGGGTGCTGCGGCTGCCTTTCTAAAGGCGGCCAGCCTGCAGCAGCAGCCGGCGGGGCGCTGCGGCTGCCTTTCTAAAGGCGGCCAGCCTGCAGCAGCAGCAGCTGGCGGGGCGCTGCGGGTGCCTTTCTAAAGGCAGCCAGCCTGCAGTAGCAGCCGGCGCAGCCAGCCAGCAGCAGTAGCCGGCGGGGCGCTGCGGCTGCCTTTCTAAAGGCGGCCAGCCTGCAGCAGCAGCAGCCGGCGGGGCGCTGCGGCTGCCTTTCTAAAGGCGGCCAGCCTGCAGCAGCAGCAGCCGGCGGGGCGCTGCGGCCGCCTTTATAAAGGCGGCCAGCCTGCAGCAGCAGCAGCTGGCGGGGCGCTGCGGGTGCCTTTCTAAAGGCAGCCAGCCTGCAGCAGCAGCCGGCGCAGCCAGCCAGCAGCAGCAGCCGGTGGGGCGCTGAGGCTGCCTTTCTAAAGGCGGCCAGCCTGCAGCAGCAGCAGCCGGCGGGGCGCTGCGGCTGCCTTTCTAAAGGCGGCCAGCCTGCAGCAGCAGCAGCCGGTGGGGCGCTGCGGCTGCCTTTCTAAAGGCGGCCAGCCTGCAGCAGCAGCAGACGGCGGGGCGCTGCGGCTGCCTTTCTAAAGGCGGCCAGCCTGCAGCAACAGCAGCCGGCGGGGCGCTGCGGCCGCCTTTATAAAGGCGGCCAGCCTGCAGCAGCAGCAGCTGGCGGGGCGCTGCGGGTGCCTTTCTAAAGGCAGCCAGCCTGCAGTAGCAGCCGGCGCAGCCAGCCAGCAGCAGCAGCCGGCGGGGCGCTGCGGCTGCCTTTCTAAAGGCGGCCAGCCTGCAGCAGCAGCAGCCGGCGGGGCGCTGCGGCTGCCTTTCTAAAGGCGGCCAGCCTGCAGCAGCAGCAGCCGGCGGGGCGCTGCGGCCGCCTTTATAAAGGCGGCCAGCCTGCAGCAGCAGCAGCTGGCGGGGCGCTGCGGGTGCCTTTCTAAAGGCAGCCAGCCTGCAGCAGCAGCCGGCGCAGCCAGCCAGCAGCAGCAGCCGGTGGGGCGCTGAGGCTGCCTTTCTAAAGGCGGCCAGCCTGCAGCAGCAGCAGCCGGCGGGGCGCTGCGGCTGCCTTTCTAAAGGCGGCCAGCCTGCAGCAGCAGCAGCCGGTGGGGCGCTGCGGCTGCCTTTCTAAAGGCGGCCAGCCTGCAGCAGCAGCAGACGGCGGGGCGCTGCGGCTGCCTTTCTAAAGGCGGCCAGCCTGCAGCAACAGCAGTCGGCGGGGCGCTACCAGCCTGCAGCAGCAGCCGGCGGGGCGCTGCGGCTGCCTTTCTAATGGCGGCCAGCCTGCAGCAGCAGCAGCCGGCGGGGCGCTGCGGCTGCCTTTCTAAAGGCGGCCAGCCTGCAGCAGCAGCAGCTGGCGGGGCGCTGCGGGTGCCTTTCTAAAGGCAGCCAGCCTGCAGCAGCAGCCGGCGCAGCCAGCCAGCAGCAGCAGCCGGCGGGGCGCTGCGGCTGCCTTTCTAAAGGCGGCCAGCCTGCAGCAGCAGCAGCCGGCGGGGCGCTGCGGCTGCCTTTCTAAAGGCGGCCAGCCTGCAGCAGCAGCAGCCGGTGGGGCGCTGCGGCTGCCTTTCTAAAGGCGGCCAGCCTGCAGCAGCAGCAGCCGGCGGGGCGCTGCGGCTGCCTTTCTAAAGGCGGCCAGCCTGCAGCAACAGCAGTCGGCGGGGCGCTACCAGCCTGCAGCAGCAGCAGCCTGCGGGGCGCTGCGGCTGCCTTTCTAAAGGCGGCCAGCCTGCAGCAGCAGTAGTCGGCGGGGCGCTGCGGCTGCCTTTCTAAAGGCGGCCAGCCTGCAGCAGCAGCAGCCGGCGGGGCGCTGCGGCTGCCTTTCTAAAGGCGGGCAGCCTGCAGCAGCAGCAGCCGGCGGGGCGCTGCGGCTGCCTTTCTGAAGGCGGCCAGCCTGCAGCAGCAGCAGCCGGCGGGGCGCTGCGGCTACCTTTCTAAAGGCGGCCAGCCTGCAGCAGCAGCAGCAGCCGGCGGGGCGCTGCGGCTGCCTTTCTAAAGGCGGCCAGCCTGCAGCAGCAGCAGCCGGCGGGGCGCTGCGGCTGCCTTTCTGAAGGCGGCCAGCCTGCAGCAGCCGGCGGGGCGCTGCGGCTGCCTTTCTAAAGGCAGCCAGCCTGCAGCAGCCGGCGCAGCCAGCCTGCAGCAGCAGCCGGCGGGGCGCTGCGGCTGCCTTTCTAAAGGCGGTCAGCCTGCAGCAGCAGCAGCCGGTGGGGCGCTGCGGCTGCCATTCTAAAGGCGGCCAGCCTGCAGCAGCAGCAGCCGGCGGGGCGCGGCGGCTGCCTTTCTAAAGGCGGCCAGCCTGCAGCAGCAGCAGCTGGTGGGGCGCTGCGGCTGCCTTTCTAAAGGCGGCCAGCCTGCAGCAGCAGCAGCCGGCGGGGCGCTGCGGCTGCCTTTCTAAAGGCGGCCAGCCTGCAGCAACAGCAGTCGGCGGGGCGCTACCAGCCTGCAGCAGCAGCAGCCGGCGGGGCGCTGCGGCTGTCTTTCTAAAGGCGGCCAGCCTGCAGCAGCAGCAGCCGGTGGGGCGCTGCGGCTGCCATTCTAAAGGCGGCCAGCCTGCAGCAGCAGCAGCTGGCGGGGCGCTGCGGGTGCCTTTCTAACGGCAGCCAGCCTGCAGCAGCAGCAGCCGGCGCAGCCAGCCTGCAGCAGCAGCAGCCGGCGGGGCGCTGCGGCTGCCTTTCTAAAGGCGGCCAGCCTGCAGCAGCAGCAGCCGGAGGGGCGCTGCGGCTGCCTTTCTAAAGGCGGCCAGCCTGCAGCAGCAGCAGCCGGTGGGGCGCTGCGGCTGCCTTTCTAAAGGCGGCCAGCCTGCAGCAGCAGCAGTCGGCGGGGCGCTGCGGCTGCCTTTCTAAAGGCGGCCAGCCTGCAGCAACAGCAGTCGGCGGGGCGCTACCAGCCTGCAGCAGCAGCCGGCGGGGCGCTGCGGCTGCCTTTCTAAAGGCGGCCAGCCTGCAGCAGCAGCAGCCGGCGGGGCGCTGCGGCTGCCTTTCTAAAGGCGGCCAGCCTGCAGCAGCAGCAGCTGGCGGGGCGCTGCGGGTGCCTTTCTAAAGGCAGCCAGCCTGCAGCAGCAGCCGCCGCAGCCAGCCAGCAGCAGCAGCCGGCGGGGCGCTGCGGCTGCCTTTCTAAAGGCGGCCAGCCTGCAGCAGCAGCAGCCGGCGGGGCGCGGCGGCTGCCTTTCTAAAGGCGGCCAGCCTGCAGCAGCAGCAGCTGGTGGGGCGCTGCGGCTGCCTTTCTAAAGGCGGCCAGCCTGCAGCAGCAGCAGCCGGCGGGGCGCTGCGGCTGCCTTTCTAAAGGCGGCCAGCCTGCAGCAACAGCAGTCGGCGGGGCGCTACCAGCCTGCAGCAGCAGCAGCCGGCGGGGCGCTGCGGCTGTCTTTCTAAAGGCGGCCAGCCTGCAGCAGCAGCAGCCGGTGGGGCGCTGCGGCTGCCATTCTAAAGGCGGCCAGCCTGCAGCAGCAGCAGCTGGCGGGGCGCTGCGGGTGCCTTTCTAACGGCAGCCAGCCTGCAGCAGCAGCAGCCGGCGCAGCCAGCCTGCAGCAGCAGCAGCCGGCGGGGCGCTGCGGCTGCCTTTCTAAAGGCGGCCAGCCTGCAGCAGCAGCAGCCGGAGGGGCGCTGCGGCTGCCTTTCTAAAGGCGGCCAGCCTACAGCAGCAGCAGCCGGTGGGGCGCTGCGGCTGCCTTTCTAAAGGCGGCCAGCCTGCAGCAGCAGCAGTCGGCGGGGCGCTACCAGCCTGCAGCAGCAGCCGGCGGGGCGCTGCGGCTGCCTTTCTGAAGGCGGCCAGCCTGCAGCAGCAGCCGGCGGGGCGCTGCGGCTGCCTTTCTGAAGGCGGCCAGCCTGCAGCAGCAGCAGCCGGCAGGGCGCTGCAGCTGCCTTTCTGAAGGCGGCCAGCCTGCAGCAGCAGCCGGCGGGGCGCTGCGGCTGCCTTTCTAAAGGCGGCCAGCCTGCAGCAGCAGCAGCCGGCGGGGCGCTGCGGCTGCCTTTCTAAAGGCGGCCAGCCTGCAGCAGCAGCAGCTGGCGGGGCGCTGCGGGTGCCTTTCTAAAGGCAGCCAGCCTGCAGCAGCAGCCGCCGCAGCCAGCCAGCAGCAGCAGCCGGCGGGGCGCTGCGGCTGCCTTTCTAAAGGCGGCCAGCCTGCAGCAGCAGCAGCCGGCGGGGCGCGGCGGCTGCCTTTCTAAAGGCGGCCAGCCTGCAGCAGCAGCAGCTGGTGGGGCGCTGCGGCTGCCTTTCTAAAGGCGGCCAGCCTGCAGCAGCAGCAGCCGGCGGGGCGCTGCGGCTGCCTTTCTAAAGGCGGCCAGCCTGCAGCAACAGCAGTCGGCGGGGCGCTACCAGCCTGCAGCAGCAGCAGCCGGCGGGGCGCTGCGGCTGTCTTTCTAAAGGCGGCCAGCCTGCAGCAGCAGCAGCCGGTGGGGCGCTGCGGCTGCCATTCTAAAGGCGGCCAGCCTGCAGCAGCAGCAGCTGGCGGGGCGCTGCGGGTGCCTTTCTAACGGCAGCCAGCCTGCAGCAGCAGCAGCCGGCGCAGCCAGCCTGCAGCAGCAGCAGCCGGCGGGGCGCTGCGGCTGCCTTTCTAAAGGCGGCCAGCCTGCAGCAGCAGCAGCCGGAGGGGCGCTGCGGCTGCCTTTCTAAAGGCGGCCAGCCTGCAGCAGCAGCAGCCGGTGGGGCGCTGCGGCTGCCTTTCTAAAGGCGGCCAGCCTGCAGCAGCAGCAGTCGGCGGGGCGCTACCAGCCTGCAGCAGCAGCCGGCGGGGCGCTGCGGCTGCCTTTCTGAAGGCGGCCAGCCTGCAGCAGCAGCCGGCGGGGCGCTGCGGCTGCCTTTCTGAAGGCGGCCAGCCTGCAGCAGCAGCAGCCGGCAGGGCGCTGCAGCTGCCTTTCTGAAGGCGGCCAGCCTGCAGCAGCAGCCGGCGCAGCCAGCCAGCAGCAGCAGCCGGCGGGGCGCTGCGGCTGCCTTTCTAAAGGCGGCCAGCCTGCAGCAGCAGCAGCCGGCGGGGCGCGGCGGCTGCCTTTCTAAAGGCGGCCAGCCTGCAGCAGCAGCAGCTGGTGGGGCGCTGCGGCTGCCTTTCTAAAGGCGGCCAGCCTGCAGCAGCAGCAGCCGGCGGGGCGCTGCGGCTGCCTTTCTAAAGGCGGCCAGCCTGCAGCAACAGCAGTCGGCGGGGCGCTACCAGCCTGCAGCAGCAGCAGCCGGCGGGGCGCTGCGGCTGCCTTTCTAAAGGCGGCCAGCCTGCAGCAGCAGTAGTCGGCGGGGCGCTGCGGCTGCCTTTCTAAAGGCGGCCAGCCTGCAGCAGCAGCAGCCGGCGGGGCGCTGCGGCTGCCTTTCTAAAGGCGGCCAGCCTGCAGCAGCAGCCGGCGGGGCGCTGCGGCTGCCTTTCTGAAGGCGGCCAGCCTGCAGCAGCAGCAGCCGGCGGGGCGCTGCGGCTACCTTTCTAAAGGTGGCCAGCCTGCAGCAGCAGCAGCAGCCGGCGGGGCGTTGCGGCTGCTTTTCTAAAGGCGGCCAGCCTGCAGCAGCCGGCGGGGCGCTGCGGCTGCCTTTCTGAAGGCGGGCAGCCTGCAGCAGCCGGCGGGGCGCTGCGGCTGCCTTTCTAAAGGCAGCCAGCCTGCAGCAGCCGGCGCAGCCAGCCTGCAGCAGCAGCCGGCGGGGCGCTGCGGCTGCCTTTCTAAAGGCGGTCAGCCTGCAGCAGCAGCAGCCGGTGGGGCGCTGCGGCTGCCATTCTAAAGGCGGCCAGCCTGCAGCAGCAGCAGCTGGCGGGGCGCTGCGGGTGCCTTTCTAACGGCAGCCAGCCTGCAGCAGCAGCAGCCGGCGCAGCCAGCCTGCAGCAGCAGCAGCCGGCGGGGCGCTGCGGCTGCCTTTCTAAAGGCGGCCAGCCTGCAGCAGCAGCAGCCGGCGGGGCGCTGCGGCTGCCTTTCTAAAGGCGGCCAGCCTGCAGCAACAGCAGTCGGCGGGGCGCTACCAGCCAGCAGCAGCAGCAGCCGGCGGGGCGCTGCGGCTGCCTTTCTAAAGGCGGCCAGCCTGCAGCAGCAGTAGTCGGCGGGGCGCTGCGGCTGCCTTTCTAAAGGCGGCCAGCCTGCAGCAGCAGCAGCCGGCGGGGCGCTGCGGCTGCCTTTCTAAAGGCGGCCAGCCTGCAGCAGCAGCCGGCGGGGCGCTGCGGCTGCCTTTCTGAAGGCAGCCAGCCTGCAGCAGCAGCAGCCGGCGGGGCGCTGCGGCTACCTTTCTAAAGGCGGCCAGCCTGCAGCAGCAGCAGCAGCCGGCGGGGCGCTGCGGCTGCTTTTCTAAAGGCGGCCAGCCTGCAGCAGCAGCAGCCGGCGGGGCGCTGCGGCTGCCTTTCTGAAGGCGGCCAGCCTGCAGCAGCCGGCGGGGCGCTGCGGCTGCCTTTCTAAAGGCAGCCAGCCTGCAGCAGCCGGCGCAGCCAGCCTGCAGCAGCAGCCGGCGGGGCGCTGCGGCTGCCTTTCTAAAGGCGGTCAGCCTGCAGCAGCAGCAGCCGGTGGGGCGCTGCGGCTGCCTTTCTAAAGGCGGCCAGCCTGCAGCAGCAGCAGCCGGCGGGGCGCGGCGGCTGCCTTTCTAAAGGCGGCCAGCCTGCAGCAGCAGCAGCTGGTGGGGCGCTGCGGCTGCCTTTCTAAAGGCGGCCAGCCTGCAGCAGCAGCAGCCGGCGGGGCGCTGCGGCTGCCTTTCTAAAGGCGGCCAGCCTGCAGCAACAGCAGTCGGCGGGGCGCTACCAGCCTGCAGCAGCAGCAGCCGGCGGGGCGCTGCGGCTGCCTTTCTAAAGGCGGCCAGCCTGCAGCAGCAGTAGTCGGCGGGGCGCTGCGGCTGCCTTTCTAAAGGCGGCCAGCCTGCAGCAGCAGCAGCCGGCGGGGCGCTGCGGCTGCCTTTCTAAAGGCGGCCAGCCTGCAGCAGCAGCCGGCGGGGCGCTGCGGCTGCCTTTCTAAAGGCGGCCAGCCTGCAGCAGCAGCAGCCGGCGGGGCGCTGCGGCTACCTTTCTAAAGGTGGCCAGCCTGCAGCAGCAGCAGCAGCCGGCGGGGCGTTGCGGCTGCTTTTCTAAAGGCGGCCAGCCTGCAGCAGCAGCAGCCGGCGGGGCGCTGCGGCTGCCTTTCTGAAGGCGGCCAGCCTGCAGCAGCCGGCGGGGCGCTGCGGCTGCCTTTCTAAAGGCAGCCAGCCTGCAGCAGCCGGCGCAGCCAGCCTGCAGCAGCAGCCAGCGGGGCGCTGCGGCTGCCTTTCTAAAGGCGGTCAGCCTGCAGCAACAGCAGCCGGTGGGGCGCTGCGGCTGCCTTTCTAAAGGCGGCCAGCCTGCAGCAGCAGCAGCTGGCGGTGCGCTGCGGGTGCCTTTCTAAAGGCAGCCAGCCTGCAGCAGCAGCAGCGGGCACAGCCTGCCTGCATAAGCAGCAGCCGGCGGGGCGCTGCGGCTGCCTTTCTAAAGGCGGCCAGCCTGCAGCAGCCGGCGGGGCGCTGCGGCTGCCTTTCGAAAGGCGGCCAGCCTGCAGCAGCAGCAGCCGGAGGGGCGCTGCGGCTGCCTTTCTAAAGGCGGCCAGCCTGCAGCAGCAGCAGCCGGCGGGGCGCTGCGGCTGCCTTTCTAAAGGCGGCCAGCCTGCAGCAGCAGCAGTCGGCGGGGCGCTACCAGCCTGCAGCAGCAGCCGGCGGGGCGCTGCGGCTGCCTTTCTAAAGGCGGCCAGCCTGCAGCAGCAGCAGCCGGCGGGGCGCTGCGGCTGCCTTTCTAAAGGCGGCCAGCCTGCAGCAACAGCAGTCGGCGGGGCGCTACCAGCCAGCAGCAGCAGCAGCCGGCGGGGCGCTGCGGCTGCCTTTCTAAAGGCGGCCAGCCTGCAGCAGCAGTAGTCGGCGGGGCGCTGCGGCTGCCTTTCTAAAGGCGGCCAGCCTGCAGCAGCAGCAGCCGGCGGGGCGCTGCGGCTGCCTTTCTAAAGGCGGCCAGCCTGCAGCAGCAGCCGGCGGGGCGCTGCGGCTGCCTTTCTGAAGGCAGCCAGCCTGCAGCAGCAGCAGCCGGCGGGGCGCTGCGGCTACCTTTCTAAAGGCGGCCAGCCTGCAGCAGCAGCAGCAGCCGGCGGGGCGCTGCGGCTGCTTTTCTAAAGGCGGCCAGCCTGCAGCAGCAGCAGCCGGCGGGGCGCTGCGGCTGCCTTTCTGAAGGCGGCCAGCCTGCAGCAGCCGGCGGGGCGCTGCGGCTGCCTTTCTAAAGGCAGCCAGCCTGCAGCAGCCGGCGCAGCCAGCCTGCAGCAGCAGCCGGCGGGGCGCTGCGGCTGCCTTTCTAAAGGCGGTCAGCCTGCAGCAGCAGCAGCCGGTGGGGCGCTGCGGCTGCCATTCTAAAGGCGGCCAGCCTGCAGCAGCAGCAGCTGGCGGGGCGCTGCGGGTGCCTTTCTAACGGCAGCCAGCCTGCAGCAGCAGCAGCCGGCGCAGCCAGCCTGCAGCAGCAGCAGCCGGCGGGGCGCTGCGGCTGCCTTTCTAAAGGCGGCCAGCCTGCAGCAGCCGGAGGGGCGCTGCAGCTGCCTTTCTAAAGGCGGCCAGCCTGCAGCAGCAGCAGCCGGTGGGGCGCTGCGGCTGCCTTTCTAAAGGCGGCCAGCCTGCAGCAGCAGCAGTCGGCGGGGCGCTACCAGCCTGCAGCAGCAGCCGGCGGGGCGCTGCGGCTGCCTTTCTAAAGGCGGCCAGCCTGCAGCAGCAGCAGCCGGCGGGGCGCTGCGGCTGCCTTTCTAAAGGCGGTCAGCCTGCAGCAACAGCAGTCGGCGGGGCGCTACCAGCCTGCAGCAGCAGCCGGCGGGGTGCTGCGGCTGCCTTTCTAAAGGCGGCCAGCCTGCAGCAGCAGCCGGCGGGGCGCTGCGGCTGCCTTTCTAAAGGCGGCCAGCCTGCAGCAGCAGCAGCTGGCGGGGCGCTGCGGGTGCCTTTCTAAAGGCAGCCAGCCTGCAGTAGCAGCCGGCGCAGCCAGCCAGCAGCAGTAGCCGGCGGGGCGCTGCGGCTGCCTTTCTAAAGGCGGCCAGCCTGCAGCAGCAGCAGCCGGCGGGGCGCTGCGGCCGCCTTTATAAAGGCGGCCAGCCTGCAGCAGCAGCAGCTGGCGGGGCGCTGCGGGTGCCTTTCTAAAGGCAGCCAGCCTGCAGCAGCAGCCGGCGCAGCCAGCCAGCAGCAGCAGCCGGTGGGGCGCTGAGGCTGCCTTTCTAAAGGCGGCCAGCCTGCAGCAGCAGCAGCCGGCGGGGCGCTGCGGCTGCCTTTCTAAAGGCGGCCAGCCTGCAGCAGCAGCAGCCGGTGGGGCGCTGCGGCTGCCTTTCTAAAGGCGGCCAGCCTGCAGCAGCAGCAGACGGCGGGGCGCTGCGGCTGCCTTTCTAAAGGCGGCCAGCCTGCAGCAACAGCAGCCGGCGGGGCGCTGCGGCCGCCTTTATAAAGGCGGCCAGCCTGCAGCAGCAGCAGCTGGCGGGGCGCTGCGGGTGCCTTTCTAAAGGCAGCCAGCCTGCAGTAGCAGCCGGCGCAGCCAGCCAGCAGCAGCAGCCGGCGGGGCGCTGCGGCTGCCTTTCTAAAGGCGGCCAGCCTGCAGCAGCAGCAGCCGGTGGGGCGCTGCGGCTGCCTTTCTAAAGGCGGCCAGCCTGCAGCAGCAGCAGACGGCGGGGCGCTGCGGCTGCCTTTCTAAAGGCGGCCAGCCTGCAGCAACAGCAGTCGGCGGGGCGCTACCAGCCTGCAGCAGCAGCCGGCGGGGCGCTGCGGCTGCCTTTCTAATGGCGGCCAGCCTGCACCAGCAGCAGCCGGCGGGGCGCTGCGGCTGCCTTTCTAAAGGCGGCCAGCCTGCAGCAGCAGCAGCTGGCGGGGCGCTGCGGGTGCCTTTCTAAAGGCAGCCAGCCTGCAGCAGCAGCCGGCGCAGCCAGCCAGCAGCAGCAGCCGGCGGGGCGCTGCGGCTGCCTTTCTAAAGGCGGCCAGCCTGCAGCAGCAGCAGCCGGCGGGGCGCTGCGGCTGCCTTTCTAAAGGCGGCCAGCCTGCAGCAGCAGCAGCCGGTGGGGCGCTGCGGCTGCCTTTCTAAAGGCGGCCAGCCTGCAGCAGCAGCAGCCGGCGGGGCGCTGCGGCTGCCTTTCTAAAGGCGGCCAGCCTGCAGCAACAGCAGTCGGCGGGGCGCTACCAGCCTGCAGCAGCAGCAGCCTGCGGGGCGCTGCGGCTGCCTTTCTAAAGGCGGCCAGCCTGCAGCAGCCGGCGGGGCGCTGCGGCTGCCTTTCGAAAGGCGGCCAGCCTGCAGCAGCAGCAGCCGGAGGGGCGCTGCGGCTGCCTTTCTAAAGGCGGCCAGCCTGCAGCAGCAGCAGCCGGTGGGGCGCTGCGGCTGCCTTTCTTAAGGCGGCCAGCCTGCAGCAGCAGCAGTCGGCGGGGCGCTACCAGCCTGCAGCAGCAGCCGGCGGGGCGCTGCGGCTGCCTTTCTGAAGGCGGCCAGCCTGCAGCAGCAGCCGGCGGGGCGCTGCGGCTGCCTTTCTAAAGGCGGCCAGCCTGCAGCAGCAGCAGCCGGCGGGGCGCTGCGGCTGCCTTTCTAAAGGCGGCCAGCCTGCAGCAGCAGCCGGCGGGGCGCTGCGGCTACCTTTCTAAAGGCGGCCAGCCTGCAGCAGCAGCAGCCGGCGGGGCGCTGCGGCTGCCTTTCTGAAGGCGGCCAGCCTGCAGCAGCAGTAGCCGGCGGGGCGCTGCGGGTTCCTTTCTAAAGGCGGCCAGCCTGCAGCAGCAGCAGCCGGCGGGGCGCTGCGGCTGCCTTTCTGAAGGCGGCCAGCCTGCAGCAGCAGCAGCCGGCGGGGCGCTGCGGCTGCCTTTCTGAAGGCGGCCAGCCTGCAGCAGCCGGCGGGGCGCTGCGGCTGCCTTTCTGAAGGCGGCCAGCCTGCAGCAGCCGGCGGGGCGCTGCGGCTGCCTTTCTGAAGGCGGACAGCCTGCAGCAGCAGCAGCCGGCGGGGCGCTGCGGCTGCCTTTCTGAAGGCGGCAAGCCTGCAGCAGCAGCAGCCGGCGGGGCGCTGCGGCTGCCTTTCTGAAGGCGGCCAGCCTGCAGCAGCAGCAGTCGGCGGGGCGCTACCAGCCTGCAGCAGCAGCCTGCGGGGCGCTGCGGCTGCCTTTCTGAAGGCGGCCAGCCTGCAGCAGCAGCAGCCGGCGGGGCGCTGCGGCTGCCTTTCTAAAGGCGGCCAGCCTGCAGCAGTAGCAGCCGGCGGGGCGCTGCGGCTGCCTTTCTAAAGGCGGTCAGCCTGCAGCAGCAGCAGCCGGCGGGGCGCTGCGGCTGCCTTTCTGAAGGCGGCCAGCCTGCAGCAGCAGCAGCCGGCGGGGCGCTGCGGCTGCCTTTCTGAAGGCGGCCAGCCTGCAGCCGCAGCAGCCGGCGGGGCGCTGCGGCTGCCTTTCTGAAGGCGGCCAGCCTGCAGCCGCAGCAGCCGGCGGGGCGCTGCGGCTGCCTTTCTGAAGGCGGCCAGCCTGCAGCAGCAGCAGCCGGCGGGGCGCTGCGGCTGCCTTTCTGAAGGCGGCCAGCCTGCAGCAGCCGACGCAGCCAGCCTGCAGCAGCAGCAGCCGGCGCAGCCAGCCTGCAGCACCAGCCGGCGCAGCCAGCCTGCAGCAGCAGCAGCCGGCGGGGTGCTGCGGCTGCCTTTCTAAAGGCGGCCAGCCTGCAGCAGCTGGCGGGGCGCTGCGGCTGCCTTTCGAAAGGCGGCCAGCCTGCAGCAGCAGCAGCCGGAGGGGCGCTGCGGCTGCCTTTCTAAAGGCGGCCAGCCTGCAGCAGCAGCCGGCGGGGCGCTGCGGCTGCCTTTCTAAAGGCGGCCAGCCTGCAGCAGCAGCAGTCGGCGGGGCGCTACCAGCCTGCAGCAGCCGTCGGGGCGCTGCGGCTGCCTTTCTGAAGGCGGCCAGCCTGCAGCAGCAGCAGTCGGCGGGGTGCTGCGGCTGCCTTTCTAAAGGTGGCAAGCCTGCAGTAGCAGCAGCCGGCGGGGCGCTGCGGCTGCCTTTCTAAAGGCGGCCAGCCTGCAGCAGCAGCAGTCGGCGCAGCCAGCCTGCAGCAGCAGCCGGCGGGGCGCTACCAGCCTGCAGCAGCAGCAGCCGGCGGGGCGCTACAAGCCTGCAGCAGCAGCAGCCGGCGGGGCGCTGCGGCTGCCTTTCTGAAGGCGGCCAGCCTGCAGCAGCAGCAGCCGGCGGGGCGCTGCGGCTGCCTTTCTAATGGCGGTCAGCCTGCAGCAGCAGCAGCCGGCGGGGCGTTGCGGCTGCCTTTCTAAAGGCGGCCAGCCTGCAGCAGCAGCAGCCGGCGGGGCGCTGCGGCTGCCTTTCTAAAGGCGGCCAGCCTGCAGCAGCAGCAGCTGGCGGGGCGCTGCGGGTGCCTTTCTGAAGGCGGCCAGCCTGCAGCAGCAGCAGCCGGCAGGGCGCTGCGGGTGCCTTTCTAAAGGCGGCCAGCCTGCAGCAGCAGCAGCCGGCGGGGCGCTGCGGCTGCCTTTCTGAAGGTGGCCAGCCTGCAGCAGCAGCAGCCGGCGGGGCGCTGCGGCTGCCTTTCTAATGGCGGTCAGCCTGCAGCAGCAGCAGCCGGCGGGGCGTTGCGGCTGCCTTTCTAAAGGCGGCCAGCCTGCAGCAGCAGCAGCCGGCGGGGCGCTGCGGCTGCCTTTCTAAAGGCGGCCAGCCTGCAGCAGCAGCAGCTGGCGGGGCGCTGCGGGTGCCTTTCTGAAGGCGGCCGGCCTGCAGCAGCAGCAGCCGGCGCAGCCAGCCTGCAGCAGCAGCAGCCGGCGGGGCGCTGCGGCTGCCTTTCTAAAGGCGGCCAGCCTGCAGCAGCCGGCGGGGCGCTGCGGCTGCCTTTCGAAAGGCGGCCAGCCTGCAGCAGCAGCAGCCGGAGGGGCGCTGCGGCTGCCTTTCTAAAGGCGGCCAGCCTGCAGCAGCAGCAGCCGGCGGGGCGCTGCGTCTGCCTTTCTAAAGGCGGCCAGCCTGCAGCAGCAGCAGTCGGCGGGGCGCTACCAGCCTGCAGCAGCAGCAGCCGGCGGGGCGCTGCGGGTGCTTTTCTAAAGGCGGCCAGCCTGCAGCAGCCGACGGGGCGCTGCGGCTGCCTTTCGAAAGGCGGCCAGCCTGCAGCAGCAGCAGCCGGAGGGGCGCTGCGGCTGCCTTTCTAAAGGCGGCCAGCCTGCAGCAGCAGCAGCCGGCGGGGCGCTGCGTCTGCCTTTCTAAAGGCGGCCAGCCTGCAGCAGCAGCAGTCGGCGGGGCGCTACCAGCCTGCAGCAGCAGCAGCCGGCGGGGCGCTGCGGGTGCTTTTCTAAAGGCGGCCAGCCTGCAGCAGCCGACGGGGCGCTGCGGCTGCCTTTCTAAAGGCGGCCAGCCTGCAGCAGCAGCAGCCGGCGCAGCCAGCCTGCAGCAGCAGCCGGCGGGGCGCTGCAGCTGCCTTTCTAAAGGCGGTCAGCCTGCAGCAGCAGCCGGCGGGGCGCTGCATCTGCCTTTCTAATGGCGGCCAGCCTGTAGCAGCAGCAGCCGGCGGGGCGCTGCGGGTGCTTTTCTAAAGGCGGCCAGCCTGCAGCAGCCGACGGGGCGCTGCGGCTGCCTTTCGAAAGGCGGCCAGCCTGCAGCAGCAGCAGCCGGAGGGGCGCTGCGGCTGCCTTTCTAAAGGCGGCCAGCCTGCAGCAGCAGCAGCCGGCGGGGCGCTGCGTCTGCCTTTCTAAAGGCGGCCAGCCTGCAGCAGCAGCAGTCGGCGGGGCGCTACCAGCCTGCAGCAGCAGCAGCCGGCGGGGCGCTGCGGGTGCTTTTCTAAAGGCGGCCAGCCTGCAGCAGCCGACGGGGCGCTGCGGCTGCCTTTCTAAAGGCGGCCAGCCTGCAGCAGCAGCAGCCGGCGCAGCCAGCCTGCAGCAGCAGCCGGCGGGGCGCTGCAGCTGCCTTTCTAAAGGCGGTCAGCCTGCAGCAGCAGCCGGCGGGGCGCTGCATGTGCCTTTCTAATGGCGGCCAGCCTGTAGCAGCAGCAGCCGGCGGGGCGCTGCGGCTGCCTTTCTAAAGGCGGCCAGCCTGCAGCAGCAGCAGCCGGCGAGGCGCTACCAGCCTGCAGCAGCAGCAGTCGGCGGGGCGCTGCGGCTGCCTTTCTAAAGGCGGCCAGCCTGCAGCAGCAGCAGCCGGCGGGGCGCTGCGGCTGCCTTTCTAAAGGCGGTCAGCCTGCAGTAGCAGCAGCCGGCGGGGCGCTGCGGTTGACTTTCTAAAGGCGGCCAGCCTGCAGCAGCAGCAGCCGGCGGGGCGCTGCAGCTGCCTTTCTAAAGGCGGCCAGCCTGCAGCAGCAGAAGCCGGCGGGGCGCTGCGGCTGCCTTTCTAAAGGCGGCCAGCCTGCAGCAGCCGTCGGGGCGCTGCGGCTGCCTTTCTGAAGGCGGCCAGCCTGCAGCAGCAGCAGTCGGCGGGGTGCTGCGGCTGCCTTTCTAAAGGTGGCCAGCCTGCAGTAGCAGCAGCCGGCGGGGCGCTGCGGCTGCCTTTCTAAAGGCGGCCAGCCTGCAGCAGAAGCAGTCGGCGCAGCCAGCCTGCAGCAGCAGCCGGCGGGGCGCTACCAGCCTGCAGCAGCAGCAGCCGGCGGGGCGCTACCACCCTGCACCAGCAGCAGCCGGCGGGGCGCTGCGGCTGCCTTTCTGAAGGCGGCCAGCCTGCTGCAGCAGCAGTCGGCGGGGTGCTGCGGCTGCCTTTCTAAAGGTGGCCAGCCTGCAGTAGCAGCAGCCGGCGGGGCGCTGCGGCTGCCTTTCTGAAGGCGGCCAGCCTGCAGCAGCAGCAGCCGGCGGGGCGCTGCGGCTGCCTTTCTAATGGCGGTCAGCCTGCAGCAGCAGCAGCCGGCGGGGCGTTGCGGCTGCCTTTCTAAAGGCGGCCAGCCTGCAGCAGCAGCAGCCGGCGGGGCGCTGCGGCTGCCTTTCTAAAGGCGGCCAGCCTGCAGCAGCAGCAGCTGGCGGGGCGCTGCGGGTGCCTTTCTGAAGGCGGCCAGCCTGCAGCAGCAGCAGCCGGCAGGGCGCTGCGGGTGCCTTTCTAAAGGCGGCCAGCCTGCAGCAGCAGCAGCCGGCGGGGCGCTGCGGCTGCCTTTCTGAAGGCGGCCAGCCTGCAGCAGCAGCAGCCGGCGGGGCGCTGCGGCTGCCTTTCTAATGGCGGTCAGCCTGCAGCAGCAGCAGCCGGCGGGGCGTTGCGGCTGCCTTTCTAAAGGCGGCCAGCCTGCAGCAGCAGCAGCCGGCGGGGCGCTGCGGCTGCCTTTCTAAAGGCGGCCAGCCTGCAGCAGCAGCAGCTGGCGGGGCGCTGCGGGTGCCCTTCTGAAGGCGGCCGGCCTGCAGCAGCAGCAGCCGGCGCAGCCAGCCTGCAGCAGCAGCAGCCGGCGGGGCGCTGCGGCTGCCTTTCTAAAGGCGGCCAGCCTGCAGCAGCCGGCGGGGCGCTGCCGCTGCCTTTCGAAAGGCGGCCAGCCTGCAGCAGCAGCAGCCGGAGGGGCGCTGCGGCTGCCTTTCTAAAGGCGGCCAGCCTGCAGCAGCAGCAGGCGGCGGGGCGCTGCGTCTGCCGTTCTACAGGCGGCCAGCCTGCAGCAGCAGCAGTCGGCGGGGCGCTACCAGCCTGCAGCAGCAGCAGCCGGCGGGGCGCTGCGGGTGCTTTTCTAAAGGCGGCCAGCCTGCAGCAGCCGACGGGGCGCTGCGGCTGCCTTTCGAAAGGCGGCCAGCCTGCAGCAGCAGCAGCCGGAGGGGCGCTGCGGCTGCCTTTCTAAAGGCGGCCAGCCTGCAGCAGCAGCAGCCGGCGGGGCGCTGCGTCTGCCTTTCTAAAGGCGGCCAGCCTGCAGCAGCAGCAGTCGGCGGGGCGCTACCAGCCTGCAGCAGCAGCAGCCGGCGGGGCGCTGCGGGTGCTTTTCTAAAGGCGGCCAGCCTGCAGCAGCCGACGGGGCGCTGCGGCTGCCTTTCTAAAGGCGGCCAGCCTGCAGCAGCAGCAGCCGGCGCAGCCAGCCTGCAGCAGCAGCCGGCGGGGCGCTGCAGCTGCCTTTCTAAAGGCGGTCAGCCTGCAGCAGCAGCCGGCGGGGCGCTGCATCTGCCTTTCTAATGGCGGCCAGCCTGTAGCAGCAGCAGCCGGCGGGGTGCTGCGGCTGCCTTTCTAAAGGCGGCCAGCCTGCAGCAGCAGCAGCCGGCGGGGCACTGCGGGTGCCATTCTAAAGGCGGCCAGCCTGCAGCAGCAGCAGCCGGCGAGGCGCTACCAGCCTGCAGCAGCAGCAGTCGGCGGGGCGCTGCGGCTGCCTTTCTAAAGGCGGCCAGCCTGCAGCAGCAGCAGCCGGCGGGGCGCTGCGGCTGCCTTTCTAAAGGCAGCCAGCCTGCAGCAGCCGGTGCAGCCAGCCTGCAGCAGCAGCCTGCAGCAGCAGCCGGCGGGGCGCTGCGGCTGCCTTTCTAAAGGCGGTCAGCCTGCAGTAGCAGCAGCCGGCGGGGCGCTGCGGTTGACTTTCTAAAGGCGGCCAGCCTGCAGCAGCAGCAGCCGGCGGGGCGCTGCAGCTGCCTTTCTAAAGGCGGCCAGCCTGCAGCAGCAGAAGCCGGCGGGGCGCTGCGGCTGCCTTTCTAAAGGCGGCCAGCCTGCAGCAGCCGGCGGGGCGCTGCGGCTGCCTTTCTAAAGGCGGCCAGCCTGCAGCAGCCGGCGGGGCGCTGCGGCTGCCTTTCGAAAGGCGGCCAGCCTGCAGCAGCAGCAGCCGGAGGGGCGCTGCGGCTGCCTTTCTAAAGGCGGCCAGCCTGCAGCAGCAGCAGCCGGCGGGGCGCTGCGTCTGCCTTTCTAAAGGCGGCCAGCCTGCAGCAGCAGCAGTCGGCGGGGCGCTACCAGCCTGCAGCAGCAGCAGCCGGCGGGGCGCTGCGGGTGCTTTTCTAAAGGCGGCCAGCCTGCAGCAGCCGACGGGGCGCTGCGGCTGCCTTTCGAAAGGCGGCCAGCCTGCAGCAGCAGCAGCCGGAGGGGCGCTGCGGCTGCCTTTCTAAAGGCGGCCAGCCTGCAGCAGCAGCAGCCGGCGGGGCGCTGCGTCTGCCTTTCTAAAGGCGGCCAGCCTGCAGCAGCAGCAGTCGGCGGGGCGCTACCAGCCTGCAGCAGCAGCAGCCGGCGGGGCGCTGCGGGTGCTTTTCTAAAGGCGGCCAGCCTGCAGCAGCCGACGGGGCGCTGCGGCTGCCTTTCTAAAGGCGGCCAGCCTGCAGCAGCAGCAGCCGGCGCAGCCAGCCTGCAGCAGCAGCCGGCGGGGCGCTGCAGCTGCCTTTCTAAAGGCGGTCAGCCTGCAGCAGCAGCCGGCGGGGCGCTGCATCTGCCTTTCTAATGGCGGCCAGCCTGTAGCAGCAGCAGCCGGCGGGGCGCTGCGGCTGCCTTTCTAAAGGCGGCCAGCCTGCAGCAGCAGCAGCCGGCGAGGCGCTACCAGCCTGCAGCAGCAGCAGTCGGCGGGGCGCTGCGGCTGCCTTTCTAAAGGCGGCCAGCCTGCAGCAGCAGCAGCCGGCGGGGCGCTGCGGCTGCCTTTCTAAAGGCAGCCAGCCTGCAGCAGCCGGTGCAGCCAGCCTGCAGCAGCAGCCGGCGGGGCGCTGCGGCTGCCTTTCTAAAGGCGGTCAGCCTGCAGTAGCAGCAGCCGGCGGGGCGCTGCGGTTGACTTTCTAAAGGCGGCCAGCCTGCAGCAGCAGCAGCCGGCGGGGCGCTGCAGCTGCCTTTCTAAAGGCGGCCAGCCTGCAGCAGCAGAAGCCGGCGGGGCGCTGCGGCTGCCTTTCTAAAGGCGGCCAGCCTGCAGCAGCCGTCGGGGCGCTGCGGCTGCCTTTCTGAAGGCGGCCAGCCTGCAGCAGCAGCAGTCGGCGGGGTGCTGCGGCTGCCTTTCTAAAGGTGGCCAGCCTGCAGTAGCAGCAGCCGGCGGGGCGCTGCGGCTGCCTTTCTAAAGGCGGCCAGCCTGCAGCAGAAGCAGTCGGCGCAGCCAGCCTGCAGCAGCAGCCGGCGGGGCGCTACCAGCCTGCAGCAGCAGCAGCCGGCGGGGCGCTACCAGCCTGCACCAGCAGCAGCCGGCGGGGCGCTGCGGCTGCCTTTCTGAAGGCGGCCAGCCTGCTGCAGCAGCAGTCGGCGGGGGTGCTGCGGCTGCCTTTCTAAAGGTGGCCAGCCTGCAGTAGCAGCAGCCGGCGGGGCGCTGCGGCTGCCTTTCTGAAGGCGGCCAGCCTGCAGCAGCAGCAGCCGGCGGGGCGCTGCGGCTGCCTTTCTAATGGCGGTCAGCCTGCAGCAGCAGCAGCCGGCGGGGCGTTGCGGCTGCCTTTCTAAAGGCGGCCAGCCTGCAGCAGCAGCAGCCGGCGGGGCGCTGCGGCTGCCTTTCTAAAGGCGGCCAGCCTGCAGCAGCAGCAGCTGGCGGGGCGCTGCGGGTGCCTTTCTGAAGGCGGCCAGCCTGCAGCAGCAGCAGCCGGCAGGGCGCTGCGGGTGCCTTTCTAAAGGCGGCCAGCCTGCAGCAGCAGCAGCCGGCGGGGCGCTGCGGCTGCCTTTCTGAAGGCGGCCAGCCTGCAGCAGCAGCAGCCGGCGGGGCGCTGCGGCTGCCTTTCTAATGGCGGTCAGCCTGCAGCAGCAGCAGCCGGCGGGGCGTTGCGGCTGCCTTTCTAAAGGCGGCCAGCCTGCAGCAGCAGCAGCCGGCGGGGCGCTGCGGCTGCCTTTCTAAAGGCGGCCAGCCTGCAGCAGCAGCAGCTGGCGGGGCGCTGCGGGTGCCCTTCTGAAGGCGGCCGGCCTGCAGCAGCAGCAGCCGGCGCAGCCAGCCTGCAGCAGCAGCAGCCGGCGGGGCGCTGCGGCTGCCTTTCTAAAGGCGGCCAGCCTGCAGCAGCCGGCGGGGCGCTGCCGCTGCCTTTCGAAAGGCGGCCAGCCTGCAGCAGCAGCAGCCGGAGGGGCGCTGCGGCTGCCTTTCTAAAGGCGGCCAGCCTGCAGCAGCAGCAGGCGGCGGGGCGCTGCGTCTGCCGTTCTACAGGCGGCCAGCCTGCAGCAGCAGCAGTCGGCGGGGCGCTACCAGCCTGCAGCAGCAGCAGCCGGCGGGGCGCTGCGGGTGCTTTTCTAAAGGCGGCCAGCCTGCAGCAGCCGACGGGGCGCTGCGGCTGCCTTTCGAAAGGCGGCCAGCCTGCAGCAGCAGCAGCCGGAGGGGCGCTGCGGCTGCCTTTCTAAAGGCGGCCAGCCTGCAGCAGCAGCAGCCGGCGGGGCGCTGCGTCTGCCTTTCTAAAGGCGGCCAGCCTGCAGCAGCAGCAGTCGGCGGGGCGCTACCAGCCTGCAGCAGCAGCAGCCGGCGGGGCGCTGCGGGTGCTTTTCTAAAGGCGGCCAGCCTGCAGCAGCCGACGGGGCGCTGCGGCTGCCTTTCTAAAGGCGGCCAGCCTGCAGCAGCAGCAGCCGGCGCAGCCAGCCTGCAGCAGCAGCCGGCGGGGCGCTGCAGCTGCCTTTCTAAAGGCGGTCAGCCTGCAGCAGCAGCCGGCGGGGCGCTGCATCTGCCTTTCTAATGGCGGCCAGCCTGTAGCAGCAGCAGCCGGCGGGGTGCTGCGGCTGCCTTTCTAAAGGCGGCCAGCCTGCAGCAGCAGCAGCCGGCGGGGCACTGCGGGTGCCATTCTAAAGGCGGCCAGCCTGCAGCAGCAGCAGCCGGCGAGGCGCTACCAGCCTGCAGCAGCAGCAGTCGGCGGGGCGCTGCGGCTGCCTTTCTAAAGGCGGCCAGCCTGCAGCAGCAGCAGCCGGCGGGGCGCTGCGGCTGCCTTTCTAAAGGCAGCCAGCCTGCAGCAGCCGGTGCAGCCAGCCTGCAGCAGCAGCCTGCAGCAGCAGCCGGCGGGGCGCTGCGGCTGCCTTTCTAAAGGCGGTCAGCCTGCAGTAGCAGCAGCCGGCGGGGCGCTGCGGTTGACTTTCTAAAGGCGGCCAGCCTGCAGCAGCAGCAGCCGGCGGGGCGCTGCAGCTGCCTTTCTAAAGGCGGCCAGCCTGCAGCAGCAGAAGCCGGCGGGGCGCTGCGGCTGCCTTTCTAAAGGCGGCCAGCCTGCAGCAGCCGGCGGGGCGCTGCGGCTGCCTTTCTAAAGGCGGCCAGCCTGCAGCAGCCGGCGAAGCCAGCCTGCAGCAGCAGCCGGCGGGGCGCTGTGGCTGCCTTTCTAAAGGCGGCCAGCCTGCAGCAGCAGCCGGCGGGGCGCTGCGGCTGCCTTTCTAAAGGCGGCCAGCCTGCAGCAGCCGGCGGGGCGCTGCGGCTGCCTTTCGAAAGGCGGCCAGCCTGCAGCAGCAGCAGCCGGAGGGGCGCTGCGGCTGCCTTTCTAAAGGCGGCCAGCCTGCAGCAGCAGCAGCCGGCGGGGCGCTGCGTCTGCCTTTCTAAAGGCGGCCAGCCTGCAGCAGCAGCAGTCGGCGGGGCGCTATCAGCCTGCAGCAGCAGCAGCCGGCGGGGCGCTGCGGCTGCCTTTCTAAAGGCGGCCAGCCTGCAGCAGCAGCAGCTGGCGGGGCGCTGCGGCTGCCTTTCTAAAGGCGGCCATCCTGCAGCAGCAGCCGGCGGGGCGCTGCGGGTGCTTTTCTAAAGGCGGCCAGCCTGCAGCAGCCGACGGGGCGCTGCGGCTGCCTTTCTAAAGGCAGCCAGCCTGCAGCAGCAGCAGCCGGCGGGGCGCTGCGGCTGCCTTTCTAAAGGCGGCCAGCCTGCAGCAGCAGCAGCCGGCGGGGCGCTGCGGCTGCCTTTCTAAAGGCAGCCAGCCTGCAGCAGCCGGTGCAGCCAGCCTGCAGCAGCAGCCGGCGGGGCGCTGCGGCTGCCTTTCTAAAGGCGGTCAGCCTGCAGCAGCAGCAGCCGGCGGGGCGCTGTGGCTGCCTTTCTAAAGGCGGCCAGCCTGCAGCAGCCGGCGGGGCGCTGCGGCTGCCTTTCGAAAGGCGGCCAGCCTGCAGCAGCCGGAGGGGCGCTGCGGCTGCCTTTCTAAAGGCGGCCAGCCTGCAGCAGCAGCAGCCGGCGGGGCGCTGCGTCTGCCTTTCTAAAGGCGGCCAGCCTGCAGCAGCAGCAGTCGGCGGGGCGCTGCGTCTGCCTTTCTAAAGGCGGCCAGCCTGCAGCAGCAGCAGTCGGCGGGGCGCTATCAGCCTGCAGCAGCAGCAGCCGGCGGGGCGCTATCAGCCTGCAGCAGCAGCAGCCGGCGGGGCGCTGCGGCTGCCTTTCTAAAGGCGGCCAGCCTGCAGCAGCAGCAGCTGGCGGGGCGCTGCGGCTGCCTTTCTAAAGGCGGCCATCCTGCAGCAGCAGCCGGCGGGGCGCTGCGGGTGCTTTTCTAAAGGCGGCCAGCCTGCAGCAGCCGACGGGGCGCTGCGGCTGCCTTTCTAAAGGCAGCCAGCCTGCAGCAGCAGCAGCCGGCGGGGCGCTGCGGCTGCCCTTCTAAAGGCAGCCAGCCTGCAGCAGCAGCCAGCGGGGCGCTGCGGCTGCCCTTCTAAAGGCAGCCAGCCTGCAGCAGCAGCAGCCGGCGGGGCGCTGCGGCTGCCCTTCTAAAGGCAGCCAGCCTTCAGCCGCAGCGGCCGGCGGGGTGCTGCGGCTGCCTTTCTGAAGGCGGCCAGCCTGCAGCAGCAGCAGTCGGCGGGGTGCTGCGGCTGCCTTTCTAAAGGTGGCCAGCCTGCAGCAGCAGCAGCCGGCGGGGCGCTGAGGCTGCCTTTCTAAAGGCGGCCAGCCTGCAGCAGCAGCAGCCGGCGGGGCGCTGCGGCTGCCTTTCTAAAGGCGGCCAGCCTGCAGCAGCAGCAGCCGGAGGGGCGCTGCGGCTGCCTTTCTGAAGGCGGCCAGCCTGCAGCAGCAGCAGCCGGCGGGGTGCTGCGGCTGCCTTTCTGAAGGCGGCCAGCCTGCAGCAGCAGCAGCCGGCAGGGCGCTGCGGGTGCCTTTCTAAAGGCGGCCAGCCTGCAGCAGCAGCAGCCGGCGGGGCGCTGCGGCTGCCTTTCTGAAGGCGGCCAGCCTGCAGCAGCAGCAGCCGGCGGGGCGCTGCGGCTGCCTTTCTAATGGCGGTCAGCCTGCAGCAGCAGCAGCCGGCGGGGCGTTGCGGCTGCCTTTCTAAAGGCGGCCAGCCTGCAGCAGCAGCAGCCGGCGGGGCGCTGCGGCTGCCTTTCTAAAGGCGGCCAGCCTGCAGCAGCAGCAGCTGGCGGGGCGCTGCGGGTGCCTTTCTGAAGGCGGCCGGCCTGCAGCAGCAGCAGCCGGCGCAGCCAGCCTGCAGCAGCAGCAGCCGGCGGGGCGCTGCGGCTGCCTTTCTAATGGCGGCCAGCCTGCAGCAGCCGGCGGGGCGCTGCGGCTGCCTTTCGAAAGGCGGCCAGCCTGCAGCAGCAGCAGCCGGAGGGGCGCTGCGGCTGCCTTTCTAAAGGCGGCCAGCCTGCAGCAGCAGCAGCCGGCGGGGCGCTGCGTCTGCCTTTCTAAAGGCGGCCAGCCTGCAGCAGCAGCAGTCGGCGGGGCGCTACCAGCCTGCAGCAGCAGCAGCCGGCGGGGCGCTGCGGGTGCTTTTCTAAAGGCGGCCAGCCTGCAGCAGCCGACGGGGCGCTGCGGCTGCCTTTCTAAAGGCGGCCAGCCTGCAGCAGCAGCAGCCGGAGGGGCGCTGCGGCTGCCTTTCTAAAGGCGGCCAGCCTGCAGCAGCAGCAGCCGGCGGGGCGCTGCGTCTGCCTTTCTAAAGGCGGCCAGCCTGCAGCAGCAGCAGTCGGCGGGGCGCTACCAGCCTGCAGCAGCAGCAGCCGGCGGGGCGCTGCGGGTTCTTTTCTAAAGGCGGCCAGCCTGCAGCAGCCGACGGGGCGCTGCGGCTGCCTTTCTAAAGGCGGCCAGCCTGCAGCAGCAGCAGCCGGCGCAGCCAGCCTGCAGCAGCAGCCGGCGGGGCGCTGCAGCTGCCTTTCTAAAGGCGGTCAGCCTGCAGCAGCAGCCGGCGGGGCGCTGCATCTGCCTTTCTAATGGCGGCCAGCCTGTAGCAGCAGCAGCCGGCGGGGCGCTGCGGCTGCCTTTCTAAAGGCGGCCAGCCTGCAGCAGCAGCAGCCGGCGGGGCACTGCGGCTGCCATTCTAAAGGCGGCCAGCCTGCAGCAGCAGCAGCCGGCGAGGCGCTACCAGCCTGCAGCAGCAGCAGTCGGCGGGGCGCTGCGGCTGCCTTTCTAAAGGCGGCCAGCCTGCAGCAGCAGCAGCCGGCGGGGCGCTGCGGCTGCCTTTCTAAAGGCAGCCAGCCTGCAGCAGCCGGTGCAGCCAGCCTGCAGCAGCAGCCGGCGGGGCGCTGCGGCTGCCTTTCTAAAGGCGGTCAGCCTGCAGTAGCAGCAGCCGGCGGGGCGCTGCGGTTGACTTTCTAAAGGCGGCCAGCCTGCAGCAGCAGCAGCCGGCGGGGCGCTGCAGCTGCCTTTCTAAAGGCGGCCAGCCTGCAGCAGCAGAAGCCGGCGGGGCGCTGCGGCTGCCTTTCTAAAGGCGGCCAGCCTGCAGCAGCCGGCGGGGCGCTGCGGCTGCCTTTCTAAAGGCGGCCAGCCTGCAGCAGCCGGCGCAGCCAGCCTGCAGCAGCAGCCGGCGGGGCGCTGTGGCTGCCTTTCTAAAGGCGGCCAGCCTGCAGCAGCAGCCAGCGGGGCGCTGCGGCTGCCTTTCTAAAGGCGGCCAGCCTGCAGCAGCAGCCGGCGGGGCGCTCCGGCTGCCTTTCTAAAGGCAGCCAGCCTGCAGCAGCCGGTGCAGCCAGCCTGCAGCAGCAGCCGGCGGGGCGCTGCGGCTGCCTTTCTAAAGGCGGTCAGCCTGCAGCAGCAGCAGCCGGCGGGGCACTGTGGCTGCCTTTCTAAAGGCGGCCAGCCTGCAGCAGCCGGCGGGGCGCTGCGGCTGCCTTTCGAAAGGCGGCCAGCCTGCAGCCGCAGCAGCCGGAGGGGCGCTGCGGCTGCCTTTCTAAAGGCGGCCAGCCTGCAGCAGCAGCAGCCGGCGGGGCGCTGCGTCTGCCTTTCTAAAGGCGGCCAGCCTGCAGCAGCAGCAGTCGGCGGGGCGCTATCAGCCTGCAGCAGCAGCAGCCGGCGGGGCGCTGCGGCTGCCTTTCTAAAGGCGGCCAGCCTGCAGCAGCAGCAGCTGTCGGGGCGCTGCGGCTGCCTTTCTAAAGGCGGACATCCTGCAGCAGCAGCCGGCGGGGCGCTGCGGGTGCTTTTCTAAAGGCGGCCAGCCTGCAGCAGCCGACCGGGCGCTGCGGCTGCCATTCTAAAGGCGGCCAGCCTGCAGCAGCAGCAGCCGGCGCAGCCAGCCTGCAGCAGCAGCCGGCGGGGCGCTGCGGCTGCCTTTCTAAAGACAGCCAGCCTGCAGCAGCAGCAGCCGGCGGGGCGCTGTGGCTGCCTCTCTAATGGCGGCCAGCCTGCAGCAGCGGCTTCTGCTGGCTGGCTGCGGCAGCTGCTGCTGCAGGCTGGCTGCCTTTAGAAAGCCATCCGAAGCGCCCCGCCGGGCCCCCGTTCGGCTGCCCTTCTAAAGGCAGCCAGCCTGCAGCAGCAGCAGCTGGCGGGGCGCTGCGGCTGCCCTTCTAAAGGCAGCCAGCCTGCAGCAGCAGCAGCCGGCGGGGCAATGCGGCTGCCCTTCTAAAAGCAGCCAGCCTGCAGCCGCAGCAGCCGGCGGGGCGCTGCGGCTGCCCTTCTAAAGGCAGCCAGCCTGCAGCAGCAGCCAGCGGGGCGCTGCGGCTGCCCTTCTAAAGGCAGCCAGCCTGCAGCAGCAGCAGCCGGCGGGGCGCTGCGGCTGCCCTCCTAAAGGCAGCCAGCCTTCAGCCGCAGCGGCCGGCGGGGTGCTGCTTCAGCCCTTCTAAAGGCAGCCAGCCTGCAGCAGCTGGCGGGGCGCTGCGGCTGCCCTTCAAAAGGCAGCCAGCCTGCAGCAGCAGCAGCCGGCGGGGCGCTGCGGCTGCCCTTCTAAAGGCAGCCAGCCTGCAGCAGCAGCAGCCGGCGGGGCGCTGCGGCTTCCCTTCTAAAGGCAGCCAGCCTGCAGCAGCAGCCGGCGGGGCGCTGCGGCTGCCCTTCTAAAGGCAGCCAGCCTGCAACCGCAGCAGCCGGCGGGGCGCTGCGGCTGCCCTTCTAAAGGCAGCCAGCCTGCAGCAGCAGCCGGCGGGGCGCTGCGGCTGCCCTTCTAAAGGCAGCCAGCCTGCAGCAGCAGCAGCCGGCGGGGCGCTGCGGCTGCCCTTCTAAAGGCAGCCAGCCTGCAGCAGGCTGTGTGCCGGTAGGGTGCTCCTGGTGCCACAAGGCAGGTTGCCTGCAGCAGCCTGTGAGCCGGTAGGGTGCTCCGGGTGCCACAAGGCAGGTAGCCTGCAGCAGCCGGTGGGCCGGTGGGGTGCTCCGGGTGCCAAAAGGCAGGTAGCCTGCAGCAGCTGCTGGGGTGCTGCGGTTATTTAAAAGGCAGGCACCCTGCTGCAGCCAGTGCGGTGCTGCGGGTGCCAAAAGGCAGGTAGCCTGCAGCAGCCAGTGCGGTGCTGCGGGTGCCAAAAGGCAGGTAGCCTGCAGCAGCCGGTGGGGTGCTGCGGGTGCCAAAAGGCAGGTAGCCTGCAGCAGCCGGGGTGCTGCGGGTGCCAAAAAGCAGGTAGCCTGCAGCAGCCGGTGGGGTGCTGAAAGTGCCAAAAGGCCGGTAGCCTGCAGCAGCCGCTGGGGTGCTGCGGGTCCCAAAAGGCAGTTAGCCTGCAGCAGCCGCTGGGGTGCTGCGGGTCCCAAAAGGCAGGTAGCCTGCAGCAGCCGCTGGGGTGCTGGGGGTGCCAAAAAGCAGGTAGCCTGCAGCAGCCGGTTGGGTGCTGGAGGCACTGGGGTGCTGCGGGTCACAAAAGGCAGGTAGCCTGCAGCAGTCGCTGGGGTGCTGCGGGTTCCAAAAGGCAGGTAGCCTGCAGCAGCCGGTGGGGTGCTGGCGGTGCCAAAAAGCAGGTAGCCTGCAGCAGCCGGTGGGGTGCTGGAGGTGCCAAACGGCAGGTAGCCTGCAGCAGACGGCAGGGTGCTGCGGCTGCCTTTCTAAAGGCAGCCAGCCTGCAGCAGCCGGTAGGGTGCTCCGGGTGCCACAAGGCAGGTAGCCTGCAGCAGCCGGTGGGGTGGAGTGCCAAAAGGCAGGTAGCCTGCAGCAGCCGGTGGGGTGGAGTGCCAAAATGCAGGTGGCATGCAGCAGCCGGTGTGGTGCTGCGGGTGCAAAAAGGCAGGTGGCCTGCAGCAGCCGGTGGGGCGCTGAAGGTGCCAAAAGGCAGGTAGCCTGCAGCAGCCGGTGGGGTGCTGCGGGTGCCAAAAAACAGGTAGCCTGCAGCAGCCGGTGGGGTGCTGCGGGTGCCAAAAGGCAGATAGTCTGCAGCAGCCGGTGGGGTGCTGCGGGTGCCAAAAGGCAGGTAGCCTGCAGCAGCCGGTGGGGTGGAGTGCCAAAAGGCAGGTAGCCTGCAGCAGCCGGAGGGGTGGAGTGCCAAAAGGCAGGTGGCCTGCAGAAGCCGGTGTGGTGCTGCGGGTGCAAAAAGGCAGGTGACCTGCAGCAGCCGGTGGGGTGCTGAAGGTGCCAAAAGGCAGATAGTCTGCAGCAGCCGGTGGGGTGCTGCAGGTGCCAAAAATAGGTAGCCCACAGCCGGGGTGCTGCGGGTGCCAATGCAGGTAGCCTGCAGCAGCCGGTGTGCTGCGGGTGCCAGAAGGCAGGTAGCCTGCAGCAGCCGGTGGGGTGCTACGTGTGCCAAAAAGTAGGTAGCCTGCAGTAACCGGTGGGGTGTTGCAGGTGCCAAAAGGCAGGTAGCCTGCAGCAGCCGGTGGGGTGCTGCGGGTGCCAAAAGGCAGGTAGCCTGCAGCAGCCGGTGTGGTGCTGCGGGTGCAAAAAGGCAGGTAGCCTGCAGCAGCCGGTGGGGTGCTGAAGGTGCCAAAAGGCTGGTAGCCTGCAGCAGCCGCTGGGGTGCTGCGGGTCCCAAAAGGCAGGTAGCCTGCAGCAGCCGGTGGGGTGCTACGGCTGCCTTTCTCAAGGCAGCCAGCCTGCAGCAGCCGGTGGGGTGCTGCGGGTGCCTTTCTAAAGGCAGCCAGCCTGCAGCAACCGGTGGGGTGCTGCGGGTGACAAAAGGCAGGTAGTCTGCAACAGCCGGTGGGGTGGAGTGCTAAAAAGGCAGGTGGCCTGTAGCAGCCGGTGTGGTGCTGCAGGTGCAAAAAGGCAGGTGGCTTGCAGCAGCCGGTGGGGTGCTGCGGGTTCCAAAAAACAGGTAGACTGCAGCAGCCGGTGAGGTGCTGCGGGTGCCAAAAGGCAGATAGTCTGCAGCAGCCGGTGGGGTGCTGCGGGTGCCAAAAATAGGTAGCCTACAGCCGGGGTGCTGCGGGTGACAATGAAGGTAGCCTGCAGCAGCCGGTGTGCTGCGGGTGCCAAAAGGCAGGTAGCCTGCAGCAGCCGGTGGGGTGCTGGAGGTGCCAAAAAGCAGGTAGCCTGCAGCAGCCGGTGGGGTGCTGGAGGTACCAAAAGGCAGGTAGCCTGCAGTAGCCGGTGGGGTGCTGCGTGTGCTAAAAAGCAGGTAGCGTGCAGTAGCCGGTGGGGTGCTGCGTGTGCCAAAAGGCAGGTAGCCTGCAGCAGCCGGTGTGGTACTGCGGGTGCAAAAAGGCAGGAAGCCTGCTGCAGCCGGATGGGTGCTGCGGGTGCCAAAAGGCAGGTAGCCTGCAGCAACCGGTGGGGTGCTGCGGGTGCCAAAAGGCAGGTAGCCTGCAGCAGCCGGTGGGGTGATGCGGGTGCCAAAAGGCAGGTAGCCTGCAGCAGCCGTGGGGTACTGCAGGTGCAAAAAGGCAGGTAGCCAGCAGCAGCCAGTGGGGTGCTAGAGGTGCCAAAAAGCAGGTAGCCTGCAGCAGCCAATGGGGTGCTGGAGGTGCCAAAAGGCAGGTAGCCTGCAGTAGCCGGTGGGGTTCTGCGTGTGCTAAAAGGCAGGTAGCCTGCAGTAGCCGGTGGGTTGCTGCGTGTGCCAAAAGTCAGGTAGCCTGCAGCAGCCGGTGTGGTACTGCGGGTGCAAAAAGTCAGGTAACCTGCAGCAGCCGGTGGGGTGCTGCGGGTGCCAAAAGGCAGTTAGCCTGCAGCAGCCGGTGTGGTGCTGCGGGTGCCAAAAGGCAGGTAGCCTGCAGCAACCGGTGGGGTGCTGCGGGTGCCAAAAGGCAGTTAGCCTGCAGAAGCCGGTGGGGTGCTACGGGTGCCAATGCAGGTAGCCTGCAGCAGCCGGTGGGGTGATGCGGGTGCCAAAAGGCAGGCAGCCTGTGCTGCGGGTGCCAATGCAGGTAGCCTGCAGCAGCCGGTGGGGTGATGCAGGTGCCAAAAGGCAGCTAGCCTGCAGCAGCCGGTGGGGTGCTGAAGGTGTCAAAAGGCAGGTAGCCTGCAGCAGCCAGTGGGGTGCTGCGGGTGCCAAAAGACAGTTAGCCTGCAGCAGCCGGTGGGGTGCTGCGGGTGCCAATGCAGGTAGCCTGCAGCAGCCGATGGGGTGATGCGGGTGCCAAAAGGCAGGTAGCCTGTGCTGTGGGTGCCAATGCAGGTAGCCTGCAGCATCCGGTGGGGTGCTGAAGGTGCCAAAAGGCAGGTAGCCTGCAGCAGCCGGTGGGGTGCTGCGGGTGCCCATGCAGGTAGCCTGCAGCAGCCGGTGGGCTGATGCGGGTGCCAAAAGGCAGGTAGTCTGTGCTGCGGGTGCCAATGCAGGTAGACTGCAGCAGCCGGTGGGGTGCTGAAGGTGCCAAAAGGCAGGTAGTATTTTGGGATATTTATCTATATATAAAATTGAATGTATGTCTGCGTGTCTGTTTGTCCTTTATGCGCTACTGCACCATTCATCCGATCGCCATGAAACTTTGGGAAGTTGTTAAGTACACTCCTGGGAAGATTATAGGCATAGTACAATTATGCTATGATAAATGGCGCGCGTGCGAGCGTCGTCGACAGTTACGCCCCCCCACGTAGATCGTTTGATTTCCATCACTGCCACTAATTCTCTCACTTCGCGATGTCGTAGAAACATGAAATTTGGCACCAGCATTGATTATGTCATAAATAGGAAAAGCTAATGGGTCCCAACTCGATTATTCAATTCTAAGCGCCAAAGAATTAGCATCCAAATTTTACGTACGGAATCTAATTCTCTCACTTCCCAATGTCATAGAAACTTGAAATTTGGCACGAGCCATGATTATGTCATAAATAGGAAAAGCTAATGGGTCCCAACTCGATTATTCGATTCTAAGCGCAAAAGAATTAGCGTCCAAATTCCTAACCATTCCTGAATATACTTGTATTAGCAGATTTGCTTAAATGGGTTGTTCAGGACTTTTACTGTTGATAATCTATTCTCAGGATAAGTCATCAATAGTTGAACAGTGGGGGTCCGCTCAGGATCCCCTCTCATCTGCTGTTTTCTGGGCTGCTGTCAGTGTGAACAGCCCTGGAAGCAGATAGCGCTGTCCGTATTGCAGTGGTCGGTGTTGGTACTGCAGGTACAGCATTGATTCAATGCAGTACCAACCCGGGTTGCTGCAATGTTGACAGTGCTACTTGCTTCCAGCGCTGTCAGCAGGCCCGGCAAACAGCTGATCGGTATGTATCCCAAGTGGCAGATCATCAATAGTGTAGAGAGAAAGAAAAAAAATTCCCTGACATCTCCCTTAATTTCTGTATCAGGTTAAACGGAATGTAACGGGCCAACAACTGCAGGAATTAAAAATTTCCAAGGTGACTTGTCCATAAGCAGGCATGAATGGTCTGTAGTCAGTCAAGCTTACTTGGTTGGACCTTAAAGAATCCTAAAATATAACTTTTATTCTAATTAATTAAAAAGGTATAGAAGGACAAACATATACATGTATTTACAAAAAGAGAAAGGGTTGTTGAAAATAATCCGTTTAGAGCCACTAAAGCACTAAGATAATGACTGATTTGGTTAAGTTCCAACGGTGGGCGCTCAACCAACTAGTTCAATCAGTCCAGAACGTAACAGATTCTTTAAGGTCTTTAAGGCGTGCTCTAAAAACGTACCTCTTCAGGGAGGCGTACCGCATCCCCTAAACCAGTGGGTCACCAACCTTTTTGGCACCAGGGACCGGCTTCAAGCAAGACCATTTTTACAAAGCCCGGCAGGGTGGGGCAGGATATGGGCGGGGCTTTGGTTATATGGGGCGGAGTTATGAAGGGGGTTGGAGTTTAGTGCATACCTATTTAATTATGACATTTAGAATGTCCTGGCAGTACGCACATAGGGCAGTATAATATATCCCTGCCCCCGCCTGGCAGCACACACATAGGGCAGTGGGCAGTATATAATCTATCTCCCAAACCCCCGCCCCCCCAGCACACACATAGCGCAGCATATAATTTACTCCCCCCCAGCACACACATAGGGCAGCATATAATTTACTTTCCCCCCCCCAGCACACACATAGGGCAGCATATAATTTACTTCCCCCCCAGCACACACATAGGGCAGCATATAATTTATCTCCACCACCCCCCCAGCACACACATAGCGCAGCATATAATTTACTCCCCCCCAGCACACACATAGGGCAGCATATAATTTACTTTCCCCCCCCCAGCACACACATAGGGCAGCATATAATTTACTCCCCCCCAGCACACACATAGGGCAGCAAATAATTTACTCCCCCCCAGCACACACATAGGGCAGCATATAATTTACTTTCCCCCCCCCAGCACACACATAGGGTAGCATATAATTTACTTCCCCCCCAGCACACACATAGGGCAGCATATAATTTACTCCCCCCCAGCACACACATAGGGCAGCATATAATTTACTTTCCCCCCCCCCAGCACACACATAGGGCAGCATATAATTTACTTCCCCCCCAGCACACACATAGGGCAGCATATAATTTACTCCCCCCCCGCACACACATAGGGCAGCATATAATTTACTCCCCCCCCCCCAGCACACACATAGGGCAGCATATAATTTACTCCCCCCCAGCACACACATAGGGCAGCATATAATTTACTCCCCGGCACACACATAGGGCAGCATATAATTTACTCCCCCCCCCCAGCACACACATAGGGCAGCATATAATTTACTCCCCCCCCAGCACACACATAGGGCAGCATATAATTTACTCCCCCCCCCAGCACACACATAGGGCAGCATATAATTTACTCCCCCCCCCCAGCACACACATAGCGCAGCATATAATTTACTCCCCCCCAGCACACACATAGGGCAGCATATCATTTACTCCCCCCCCAGCACACACATAGGGCAGCATATAATTTACTCCCCCCCAGCACACACATAGCGCAGCATATAATTTACTCCCTCCCCCAGCACACACATAGGGCAGCATATCATTTACTCCCCCCCCAGCACACACATAGGGCAGCATATAATTTACTCCCCCCCCAGCACACACATAGGGCAGCATATAATTTACTCCCCCCCCAGCACACACATAGGGCAGCATATATTTTACTCCCCCCCAGCACACACATAGCGCAGCATATAATTTACTCCCCCCCCCCAGCACACACATAGGGCAGCATATCATTTACTCCCCCCCCAGCACACACATAGGGCAGCATATAATTTACTCCCCCCCAGCACACACATAGGGCAGCATATAATTTACTCCCCCCCAGCACACACATAGGGCAGCATATAATTTACTCCCTCCCCCAGCACACACATAGGGCAGCATATAATTTACTCCCCCCCCCAGCACACACATAGGGCAGCATATATTTTACTCCCCCCCAGCACACACATAGGGCAGCATATAATTTACTCCCCCCCCCCCAGCACACACATAGGGCAGCATATAATTTACTCCCCCCCACCAGCACACACATAGAGCAGCATATAATTTACTCCCCCCCAGCACACACATAGGGCAGCATATAATTTACTCCCCCCCAGCACACACATAGGGCAGCATATAATTTACTCCCCCCCCCAGCACACACATAGGGCAGCATATAATTTACTCCCCCCCCCCCCAGCACACACATAGGGCAGCATATAATTTACTCCCCCCAGCACACACATAGGGCAGCATATAATAAACTCCCCCCCAGCACACACATAGGGCAGCATATAATTTACTCCCCCCCCCCAGCACACACATAGGGCAGCATATAATTTACTCCCCCCCCCCCAGCACACACATAGGGCAGCATATAATTTACTCCCCCCCAGCACACACATAGGGCAGCATATAATTTACTCTCCCCAGCACACACATAGGGCAGCATATAATTTACTCCCCCCGAGCACACACATAGGGCAGCATATAATTTACTCCCCCCGAGCACACACATAGGGCAGCATATAATTTACTCCCCCCCCAGCACACACATAGGGCAGCATATAATTTACTCCCCCCCCCAGCACACACATAGAGCAGCATATAATTTACTCCCCCCCCAGCACACACATAGGGCAGCATATAATTTGCTCCCCCCCCAGCACACACATAGGGCAGCATATAATTTACTCCCCCCCCAGCACACACATAGAGCAGCATATAATTTACTCCCCCCCAGCACACACATAGGGCAATATATAATTTACTCCCCCCAGCACACACATAGGGCAGCATATAATTTACTCCCCCCCCCCCAGCACACACATAGGGCAGCAAATAATTTACTCCCCCCCAACACACACATAGGGCAGCATATAATTTACTCCCCCCCCAGCACACACATAGGGCAGCATATAATTTACTCCCCCCCCCAGCACACACATAGGGCAGCATATAATTTACTCCCTCCCCCCAGCACACACATAGGGCAGCATATAATTTACTCCCCCCAGCACACACATAGGGCAGCATATAATTTACTCCCCCCCCCAGCACACACATAGGGCAGCATATAATTTACCCCCCCAGCACACACATTGGGCAGCATATAACTTACCCCCCCCCCCAGCACACACATAGGGCAGCATATAATTTACTCCCCCCAGCACACACATAGGGCAGCATATAATTTACTCCCCCCCAGCACACAGATAGGGCAGCATATAATTTACTACCCCCCCAGCACACACATAGGGCAGCATATAATTTACTCCCCCCCAGCACCCACATAGGGCAGCATATAATTTACTCCCCCCCCCCAGCACACACATAGGGCAGCGTATAATTTACTCCCCCCCAGCACACACATAGGGCAGCATATAATTTACTCCCCCCCCCAGCACACACATAGGGCAGCATATAACTTACCCCCCCCCCCCCAGCACACACATAGGGCAGCATATAATTTACTCCCCCCCAGCACACACATAGGGCAGCATATAATTTACTCCCTCCCCCCAGCACACACATAGGGCAGCATATAATTTACTCCCCCCCAGCACACACATAGGGCAGCATATAATTTACTCCCCCCCCCAAGCACACATAGGGCAGCATATAATTTACTCCCCCCCAGCACACACATAGGGCAGCATATAATTTACTCCCCCCAGCACACACATAGGGCAGCATATAATTCCCCCCCCCAGCACACACATAGGGCAGCATATAATTTACTCCCCCCCCAAGCACACACATAGGGCAGCATATAATTTACTCCCCCCCAGCACACACATAGGGCAGCATATAATTTACTCCCCCCCCAGCACACACATAGGGCAGCATATAATCTACTCCCCCCCAGCATACACATAGGGCAGCATATAATTTACTCCCCCCCCCACGACACACACATAGGGCAGCATATAATTTACTCCCCCCCCAGCACACACATAGGGCAGCATATAATTTACCCCCCCCCCCCCAGCACACACATAGGGCAGCATATAATTTACTCCCCCCCCAGCACACAGATAGGGCAGCATATAATTTACTACCCCCCCAGCACACACATAGGGCAGCATATAATTTACTCCCCCCCAGCACGCACATAGGGCAGCATATAATTTACTCCCCCCCCCCCCAGCACACACATAGGGCAGCGTATAATTTACTCCCCCCCAGCACACACATAGGGCAGCATATAATTTACTCCCCCCCAGCACACACATAGGGCAGCATATAAATTACTCCCTCCCCCCAGCACACACATAGGGCAGCATATAATTTACTCCCCCCCCCAGCACACACATAGGGCAACATATAATTTACTCCCCCCCCAGCACACACATAGGGCAATATATAATTTACTCCCCCCCCAGCACACACATAGGGCAGCATATAATTTACTCCCCCCCAGCACACACATAGGGCAGCATATAATTTACTCCCCCCCCCCCAAGCACACATAGGGCAGCATATAATTTACTCCCCCCCAGCACACAGATAGGGCAGCGTATAATTTACTCCCCCCCCCCAGCACACACATAGGGCAGCATATTATTTACTCCCCCCAGCACACACATAGGGCAGCATATAATTTACTCCCCCCCAAGCACACACATAGGGCAGCATATAATTTACTCCCCCCCCCAGCACACACATAGGGCAGCATATAATTTACTCCCCCCCCCCAGCACACACATAGGGCAGCATATAATCTACTCCCTCCCCCCCAGCACACACATAGGGCAGCATATAATTTACTCCCCCCCCCCCACGACACATAGGGCAGCATATAATTTACTCCCCCCCAGCACACACATAGGGCAGCATATAATTTACTCCCCCCCAGCACACACATAGGGCAGCATATAATTTACTCCCCCCCCCCAGCACACACATAGGGCAGCATATAATTTACTCCCCCCCAGCACACACATAGGGCAGCATATAATTTACTCCCCCCAGCACACACATAGGGCAGCATATAATTTACTCCCCCCAGCACACACATAGGGCAGCATATAATTTACTCCCCCCCCCTGCGCACACATAGGGCAGCATATAATTTACCCCCCCAGCACACACATAGGGCAGCATATAATTTACTCCCCCCCCAGCACACACATAGGGCAGCATATAAATTACTCCCCCCCCCCAGCATACACATAGGGCAGCATATAATTTACTCCCCCCAGCACACACATAGGGCAGCATATAATTTACTCCCCCCCAAGCACACACATAGGGCAGCATATAATTTACTCCCACCCAGCACACACATAGGGCAGCATATAATTTACTCCCCCCCCCAGCACACACATAGGGCAGCATATAATTTACTCCCCCCCCCCTCAACACACATAGGGCAGAATATAATTTACTCCCCCCCCCAGCACACACATAGGGCAGCATATAATTTACTCCCCCCCAGCACACGCATAGGGCAGCATATAATTTACTCCCTCCCCCCAGCACACACATAGGGCAGCATATAATTTACTCCCCCCACAACACACACATAGGGCAGCATATAATTTACTCCCCCCCCCCAGCACACACATAGGGCAGCATATAATTTACTCCCCCCCCCAGCACACACATAGGGCAGCATATAATTTACTCCGCCCCCCCCAGCACACACATAGGGCAGCATATAATTTACTCCCCCCCAGCACACACATAGGGCAGCATATAATTTACTCCCCCCCCCAGCACACACATAGGGCAGCATATAATTTACTCCCACCCCCCCAGCACACACATAGGGCAGCATATAATTTACTCCCCCCCAGCACACACATAGGGCAGCATATAATTTACTCCCCCCCCCAGCACACACATAGGGCAGCATATAATTTACTCCGCCCCCCCCAGCACACACATAGGGCAGCATATAATTTACTCCCCCCCAGCACACACATAGGGCAGCATATAATTTACTCCCCCCCCCAGCACACACATAGGGCAGCATATAATTTACTCCCACCCCCCCAGCACACACATAGGGCAGCATATAATTTACTCCGCCCCCCCCAGCACACACATAGGGCAGCATATAATTTACTCCCCCCCAGCACACACATAGGGCAGCATATAATTTACTCCCCCCCCCAGCACACACATAGGGCAGCATATAATTTACTCCCACCCCCCCAGCACACACATAGGGTAGCATATAATTTACTCCCCCCTCCTCCCCGGCAGGATTACCTTGAAAACTGACCTAAGTCCTAAGAGGTGTACAGGCTGCTTCTTGCACAGAGGCGGCTCTTCCTCCTACTCGTGGGACGCTCTGCTGTTTGGTGCTGCAGTCCTCAGCGCTTCAAGAAGGCGCCTTGTGATTGGTTGCGGCAGCTGCTTCCACACCAGCAAGGACCATTATATTTCAGCCGCACTTCAGTAGCAGTGAGAGATTCCAGCAACCTCATTGGTTGTTGGGTACACACACCCCAGTTTGAGGTGTGGGGGGGGGTGTACCCAACAACCAATGAGGTTGCTGGAATCTCTCACTGCTACTGAAGTGCGGCTGAAATATAATATATGCGGCCCCTTCACTCACACTAACCTGCTATGTGTGGCAGCGGCCCCTTCAGCAGCGCTCTGCGCTCACACTAACCTGCTATGTGTGGAAGCGGCCCCTTCAGCAGCGCTCTGCACTCACACTAACCTGCTATGTGTGGAAGCGGCCCCTTCAGCAGCGCTCTGCACTCACACTAACCTGCTATGTGTGGAAGCGGCCCCTTCAGCAGCGCTCTGCACTCACACTAACCTGCTATGTGTGGAAGCGGCCCCTTCAGCAGCGCTCTGCACTCACACTATAGCAGGTTAGTGTGAGAGCGCAGAGCGCTGCTGAAGAGGCCGCCGGATTGTTCCTTTTAGAACAAAAGTTCCCGGCGGTGCCGCGGACCGGCAGTAAACACCTAATGGCCCGGCCCCGGTCCGCGGACCGGTGGTTGGGGACCCCTGATTAAAGAAGAATTTCGGTTAATCCCTTTGCTTTTATGCTCTTTACATTACAAGGGTTGCGCCATCGGTTGATCATTTTCTCCTTTTCATAATTAACCCATATAAAAGTAACACATTATTCGTCCCGCACAGTGAATATCATCAGAAAAAGCGATCAAAAGGTCATATGAACTTCAAAATGGTACCAATAGAAACTACAGGACGTCCCGCAAAAACTATGTCGACAGAAAAATAAAAAAGTTATGGTGGTCAGAAGATGGCGGCTGAAAATTGTTTTATTTTTTTTTTAAAGATATTTTTTTAAAGTAATATAAGAAGAACAATGATGATATAAATTTAGTACCGTAGTAATCGTACCGACCCCAGAATAACATGATGTGTGGAGCTGATTGGTGGGAGTCCTGAGTGGTGGACTCCGTTGATCTACATCCCCAGAATCCATATTACACGTGTTGGCAGTGGCTCAGTGATGGCCATATATAGCATACTCCAACGTATGTGGATGTATACAAACATGATCCATCAGAAAATGCACAATCATCAAGCGATCAGGACAGATCATCTAGTAGTCAGGGCCTAAATGTGGATGAAAAGAGAGTCCTGAGACTTGTTTTTCTGCCACAGATCGTCTGGTAAATACAGGTTGGAGTGACATGTGAATATACACCAGAGTCTGGAGCCGTGCTGCGGTTTCCATTATGGCGCTAGGTGGCGCTGTCTGGCAGCAGATATACTGTATATAATGTGCAGGTGCTAAATTTGCTGCTGTGGCAGGATGCAGACTTTGGGCTCCTAAAACCTCTACTCTATGAACGAGCCTCCAGCAGGGGGTCTCCTTACCACTGCCCCCTCACACTTTAAGGCCGAGCTCACATGAGCGTAAAATTACCATGTATTACGTGTGTGATATCCACGTGTGTAATATCCGTGTCTGTGATATGTGGTAATTCCCAGGCAATCAAATACATTGCATTTCTCTGTTTCGCTCACATTTGCATGTAAGTGTATATATATATACAGTTAGGGCCAGAAATATTTGGACAGTGACACAAGTTTTGTTATTTTAGCTGTTTACAAAAACATGTTCAGAAATACAATTATATATATAATATGGGCTGAAAGTGCACACTCCAGCTGCAATATGAGAGTTTCCACATCCAAATCGAAGAAAGGGTTTAGGAATCATAGCTCTGTAATGCATAGCCTCCTCTTTTTCAAGGGACCAAAAGTAATTGGACAATGGAATCTAATGGCTGCAATTAACTCAGAAGGCGTCTCCCGCGTTAACCTGTAATCAATTAAGTAGTTAAAAGGTCTGGGGTTGATTCCAGGTGTGTGGTTTTGGATTTGGAAGCTGTTGCTGTGACCAGACAACATGCGGTCAAAGAAACTCTCAATTGAGGTGAAGCAGAACATCCTGAGGCTGAAAAAAAAGAAAAAATCCATCAGAGAGATAGCAGACATGCTTGGAGTAGCAAAATCAACAGTCGGGTACATTCTGAGAAAAAAGGAATTCACTGGTGAGCTTGGGAACTCAAAAAGGCCTGGGCGTCCACGGAAGACAACGGTGGTGGATGATCGCTGCATACTTTCTTTGGTGAAGAAGAACCCGTTCACAACATCAACTGAAGTCCAGAACACTCTCAGGGAAGTAGGTGTATCTGTCTCTAAGTCAACAGTAAAGAGAAGACTCCATGAAAGTAAATACAAAGGGTTCACATCTAGATGCAAACCATTCATCAATTCCAAAAATAGACAGGCCAGAGTTAAATTTGCTGAAAAACACCTCAAGAAGCCAGCCCAGTTCTGGAAAAGTATTCTATGGACAGATGAGACAAAGATCAACCTGTACCAGAATGATGGGAAGAAAAAAGTTTGGAGAAGAAAGGGAACGGCACATGATCCAAGGCACACCACATCCTCTGTAAAACATGGTGGAGGCAACGTGATGGCATGGGCATGCATGGCTTTCAATGGCACTGGGTCACTTGTGTTTATTGATGACATAACAGCAGACAAGAGTAGCCGGATGAATTCTGAAGTGTACCGGGATATACTTCCAGCCCAGATTCAGCCAAATGCTGCAAAGTTGATCGGACGGCGCTTCACAGTACAGATGGACAATGACCCCAAGCATACAGCCAAAGCTACCCAGGAGTTCATGAGTGCAAAAAAGTGGAACATTCTGCAATGGCCAAGTCAATCACCAGATCTTAACCCAATTGAGCATGCATTTCACTTGCTCAAATCCAGACTTCAGACGGAAAGACCCACAAACAAGCAAGACCTGAAGGCTGCGGCTGTAAAGGCCTGGCAAAGCATTAAGAAGGAGGAAACCCAGCGTTTGGTGATGTCCATGGGTTCCAGACTTAAGGCAGTGATTGCCTCCAAAGGATTCGCAACAAAATATTGAAAAAAATATATTTTGTTTGGGTTATGTTTATTTGTCCAATTACTTTTGAGCTCCTAAAATGTGGAGTGTTTGTAAAGAAATGTGTACAATTCCTACATTTTCTATCAGAGATTTTTGTTCAACCCTTTAAATTAAACGTTACAATCTGCACTTGAATTCTGTTGTAGAGGCTTCATTTCAAATCCAATGCGGTGGCATGCAGAGCCCAACTCGCGAAAATTGTGTTACTGTCCAAATATTTCTGGCCCTAACTGTATATATATATATATATATATATATTGAGACTCTGAAGGGGTTAATTCTGGACGGCCGGTATGTTTCACTTCGGTTCAGAGGTTATGCTCAGTGGGTATGAAGGGAGTTTGTGTCTCACTGCATAGGACACGGGGAAAAACCAGGGGTGTAATATGATCTCCAGCAAAAGTTAGTTGCTGGAGATGTTTTGTAAAACATGTTTGGGTCTGTTTTTTTTGGAATAGATGGCAGGCTTGGTAGTGGGGCTGTCCATTCCACCCCCTCCACTCCAGGTCTTATTAGGGGGAGGCAAGCTCCCCAGGTGTAGAAGCTGGGTAATTAACCCAGTCCATAAAGTCTGCAGCTATGCAGACAGGGAGGAGGCCGGGTGCAGCTAGATATGCTGGAAGCTGCTGGTCTCAAGGGACGCTCTATCCTGGACCCAGGGAAGAAACTGGACTGCGTGCTATTGTGTGGTTTTTCGTGCGGCTGCAGCAAGCCATACAAAAAGTCAGGGAAGAACTCTGTATAGTAAGTGCTGGATAAGCAGGATTTTGTTTACACCTAAAGTTAAGGCTCTGTCTGAGCTAACTCTCCCACAATATATATAGATAGATTATATATATATACGCATCTTCAGATCTATTCCATTATGTCTGAGGAAGAACCCTGAGAGGTTCGAAAGCTCGCCATTAAAACATCATGTATTTTTTTTAGCCATTAAAAGGTCTCGTATCTACAAGATTACTTGGTTTCTCTTGCTGGGAACAATCATATATTGAAATTGCTCAAGAACACGTGCAAAGGATGCATCCTCTCCCTTTTTTTCAACCTCTATGCGGAAGTGATCATGAGGCGGCTGGAGTATTTGGTCAAGAGTCGGACACCACTGAAAGAATAGAATTGGAATTACCACTGGGGCCACTATGGGGGTCACCTACTATAGGGACCACTATGGGGTACCCTATTTACTACGGCAGTCATTATTATTACATAGGTCACTATAGGAGCTCTATTATTACTATGGCCTCTATGGGGATCACTATTATTATTGGGGTCACTATGTGGTACCCTATTACTACTGGGGTCATTATCACTACTGCAGCTGCTATGGGGGTCACTATTACTACTGGGGCCACTATAGGAGCTACATTATTACTGTGGCCACTATGGGGATCACTGTTATTATTGGGATCCCTTCCTACTGGGGCCACTATGGGGTACCCTGTTACTACTAGGGTCATTATCACTACTGCAGCTGCTATGGGGGTTGCTATTACTACTAGGGCCACTATGGGGGTCACATACTACTGGGGACATTGTGGGGGATCCCCTTACTACTAGGCCCACTATAGGAGCTCTATTATTACTGTGGCCAGTACGGGGGTCACTACTGGGGCCACTATGGGGGGGGTACTATTACTCCTGCATCAACCAATATAGGGGAACAATTGATACTGGGGTCACTATGACTATAAACAGTCTTACAATTACAAGGCAACAATAAAGCTGATGTGGCCCTCGGTGAAAATGAGTTTGACACCCCTGCTATACAGTATAGGCTGGTATCCTACTTTTCCTGAATCCTTAGACCCAAAGAGAGGTGTCTGCTGGAGTTAGGAGGACCTATCTGATTGCATTGACTGCCTAGATATGGTGGATGGCATTTCCATGCAGTTAGTATATACCGTATATACCGGCGTATAAGACGACTTTTGAACCCCGAAAAATCTGCTCTGCAGTCGGGGGTCGTCTTATGCGCCGGTAATACAAAAAAAAAAAGTGTAAAAAAGAAAAAAATCATTACTCACCTCCCCCGGCGTTCTGTCGCGCTCCGGCAGGATGTCGCTCGCTCCTCGTCCCCGGCGCAGCATTGCTTTCTGAATGCGGGGCTTGAAATCCCCGCTTCCAGAAAGCTAATACACACGCCGTCAGCCGGTACAGCTATTCAATGACAGCATTGAATGGCTGTGATTGGCTAAAACACACGTGGCTTCAGCCAATCACACTATTCAATGACATCATTGAATGGCTGTGATTGGCTGAAGGCGCACGTGTGTTAGCAATCACACCCATTCAATGATGTCATTGAATAGTGTGATTGGCTGAAGCCACATGTGTTTTAGCCAATCACAGCCATTCAATGATGTCATTGAATGGCTGTAACTGGCTGACGGCGTGTGTATTAGCTTTCTGGAGGCGGGGATTTCAAGCCCCGCATTCAGAAAGCAATGCTGCACCGGGGACGAGTAGCGAGCGACATCCTGCCGGAGCGCGACAGAACGCCGGGGGAGGTGAGTAATGATTTTTTTTTTCTCCATTGTAATACCGGCGTATAAGGTGACAGTTGGGGGGTCGTCTTATACGCCCCGTCGCCTTATACGCCGGTATATACGGTACACATATAGCACATTAGCATTTTTATTCAGATATGAAATGAGTATGAGCGCTGAGTTTCTGGTAGTTGGAGAGCGAGGTGTTTTTTTTACATCCCAGCATTTAAAGTCCCATAACTTTTGTTATTCTTCCTCTGAAGTCTGTTTTTTGTGTGACAAACTATAGTTTTTATTGGTACCATCTTGGGCTACGTATGGATTTTTAAATCACTTTTATTGCGTTTTAGTGCAAAAAAAAAAGGCTTTTGTTCTCTGCTATTTTTTATGTTTCTTTTTTACTAATTTATTAGGCTGTTTTTACATTTTTTTTATATATCCCTGCAGGGGACTTTAAGCTCTATTTCCCCTGTGAATACTTTTACATGCCATGATCAATATTGATTGCGGCATATAAGGGGTTAACAATGGGGATTGGTGTTCTCACTGATCCTCACTGTTACAGCAGGAGGCCAGCTGTCAGTCACAGCCGCTTCCTGCTGCGGATGGCGTGAGTTTAGCTTTTGAGCCCGTGCCATCGATAGAACATAAATGTATGCAATGGGAAAGGAACTACGTAAATTTATAAAAATCACCAGGATGCCTAGAAACTATGTTCCAAGTGTAACAGGGTGGGAGGAATGGTCTGGAGTGGAAGGTATGTGTCACAGAGGTTATTAGCCTCTGTGAGGTAGTCCGGTCCTCTTTCACTCCAGGCCAGACCTTACCACCTGTCCAGCCTGCCATTTAAGGAGACAGGTGGAAGGTAGAGGGAGGTGTGTGCACCTGGGAGATACAGGCTGCAGTTACTCTGTGACTTGAAAGTGTGAGCAGAGAGAGGCGCTGTGGACGAGGCGCTACCTGGTGGGAGCAGGACCCCTGGAGGGGATACGCCTGCCCTTGGACTAGAGCCTGAGAGATTGAAGGCATAAGGACCAGCTGCGCTCTGGACATCCACAGGTCTGTGCACCTCTATGGACTTGTATGGTCTCCTCAGCTGAGGAGTTACCTGTGTCACCTCCGGACTGAGGAGGGTTAAACCTGAACAGAAACTTTTTTGTTGTTGCTATCATTTACCATTTATCTGGAGACCCAGTTATTTATGTTTCTGTTAAAGACTGTATAAATAAACCAAACAAGAAGAAAAGTGACGGTTTGGAGTGCTCTTTAACCCCCGCTGTGCTACACAAGCTAAAAAAAAAACATCCACTGTAGTTATAGCATGGTTGCCATGGATGCTACAAAATTCATGAAGCAGAAGAACTTGAAGACTCGGTGAGATGATGAAGGATCCGGACGTGAGTGGTTGCATATGCTCAGACTGAGGTTCCACCTCCAAAGTTCCCAGAAAAATGCTCTTCTCAAAGTTGATTCGTAACTTTCCGTAATTCAGTTTTCAGTTTTTTTGTAACTTTGCTTCTAATAAACATATGAAAACCAAACTTGGTGCAGCTGTCCTGCCAGTGCCTTGTCTCTTGCTTCCATCACATTACAGTATATGATGTTGTATAGGGAGTAATAGTCGTGTCTCTTATTACCCAAAGTGGGAAATAGGAGACATTACTTAGGGTAATAAGAGGTAAATTTTTTTCTCTGTTGCACAATATGCATAATTAAATGGATGTTATGAATGTAGAGCCTTTCTGCAACTGATGGCAATAAGGCATCTGTGCACGCTGATGTAGTGCCACAAAAAAATGGGGCATCTCTTATGAACGCAATCAACACTTATTACCCCTGCTGAATTTGTTGCAGCCATGGGTTATGAGCACATGCACATTAACTTTTTGGAAGTGCCATTCCTTCTCCCTCCCTCAAACTGTTCACTTCAAAAAACTGCTAAAATCTATCTAGGTGAACAAAAGCTCGCTGACAGATCAGATTTTATTCTACACATAAAAGTATAGAGAAAAGGAGTAGAATTAGAGAAAAGCATAGAGATACAGAGAGGCTACTGTGATATATAGTATTTTGTGGTTTCACAGCTATTGGAGTCACAGCTACACTGCTCAGTGCTTCTCTATAATGTCTTCCATGTTGTGTTTTTGTTTATGAAAGATGTAGAGAGGAGTAGATACTGCTCCCCGATCAAAATGTGCTACGAATAGGAGAGATATGAATTAGGATCTCCTCTCCTCTGTTTACAGTGTATGGGAGGGATCGAGAAGAGATCCTGCTCCTCTATGTGTATAGTGTATGGTAAATTGCAAATATACACGTATAGCAGCGGGATTTCTGCTTCTCTCAAAAAACTGTAAACATAGAGAAGAGGAGATCCTACTCCACTATTTCTATCTCTCCCATCATCTGCAGGATCTCACCCATGTGTACACTATATGGAGAGTAATAAAAAAGGAAGCAGGATCTCCTTATCTATGTGTACAGTCTATAGAAGAGAGAGAAATGGGGAGCAGATCTCCTCTTCTCTGTGTATAGTGTATGGGAGAGATAGAGATAGGGGAGCAGGATATATCCTACGTGTATAGTGTATGGGAGAGCTAGACATAGGGAAGCAGGATCTCCTCTTCTCTATATGTATAGTGTATGGGAGAGATAGAGATAGGGGAGCAGGATATATCCTATGTGTATAGTGTATGGGAGAGCTAGACATAGGGTAGCAGGATCTCCTCTTCTCTATATGTATAGTGTATGGGAGAGATAGAGATGGGGGCAGGATATATCCTACGTGTATAGTGTATGGGAGAGATAGACACAGGGAAGCAGGATCTCCTCTTCTCTATATGTATAGTGTATGGGAGAGATAGAGATAGGGGAGCAGGATATATCCTACGTGTATAGTGTATGGGAGAGATAGACATAGGGAAGCAGGATCTCCTCTTCTCTATATGTATAGTGTATGGGAGAGATAGAGATGGGGGGCAAGAACTCTCTATGTGTGTGGTATATAGAGAGACTGAGAAAGGGGAGCAGTATCTCATCCACTCAATGTTTTTATTGTATGGACAAGATAGAAATAGGGGAGCAGGATCTCCTCTTCTCAGAGAGAGAGAGAATCTCCTCTTCTCTTTGTGTATAGTGTATGGGAGAGATATAAACAGAGAAGAGGAGATGCTACTCCTCTTCTCTGTATGTACAGTTTATGAGAGAGATAGTTAGAGGGGGAAAGGATCTCTTCAATGTGTTTAGCGTATGTTAAAGATATACTTAGAGAAAAGGAGATTCTGTGCCTCTGTGTATTATGTATGGAAGAGATAGAGATAGGGGAGCAAGATCTCCACTTCTCTATTTGTATAGTGTATGCAAGCAGAATCTTTTCTTTCAAAATGTATTTATTGAGGTTTTCTTTAGCAAATCTCATTCAGTAAAAAGGTGAATAAATAAATAAAACTTACTTATCAAGGTTACAAATATGTGCACTGCCTTGCTGAGTAGCGTGCAACAGGTCATGGTCTGTTAACAAATAGAGATGAGCGAACGTACTCGTTTCGAGTAATTACTCGATCGAGTACTTCCATACTCGGGTGAAAAGATGCGGGGGGAGGCGTGGCGGAGTGGGGGTAGCAGCGGGGAACAGAGGGGAGCCCTTTCTTTCTCCCTCTCCCCCCCCCCCCCCCCCCCCACTCCCCGCTGCAACCCCCCACTCACCCACGACGCCCTCCGAATCTTTTCGCCCGAGTATGGAAGTACTCGAAAATCGCGGCGCTCAGGCGAAAAAAGGGCGTGGCCGAGTAGGTTCGCTCATCTCTATTAACAAACCATAAATGGATAGAAGTGAGAATTTTATTTAAAGCAGTGTCAGTGCTGATCCTACATGCAAACCGTGATCTGGTTAAAACCTTGAAAACTTGGTAATAAAATTCTAGATTATGTAAAGCAGAATCTTTTCTTCTCTGTATGTATAGTGTATGGAAGAAATAGATATAGATGAGCAGGATCTGCTATTCTCTTTGTGTACAGTGTAATGGGAGACAATAGAGCAGAGGATATCCTTTCTGATTAGTTTATGTGAAAAAATAGGGGAGCAGGATCCTATCTACATGTATAGTGTGTGTTAGAGATACACATATGGGAGCAGTATCTCCTCTTCTCTATGTCTCTAATGCATAGGACAGATAGAGCTAGGGGAGCAGGATCTCCTTTCCTCTATGCATATAGCATATGTGTGAGATAGAGAAGAGCAGATCCAGCTCCTCAATTTCTATGTGTACAGTGTATGGAAGACCTATACACAGGGGAGAAGGATCCCCTCTGGCTGTATAGTGTATTGAAGAGATAGACATAGGGGAGCAGGATCTCCTGTTCTCTATGTGTACAGAGTTATGGGAGTGATAGACAGAGAAAAGGAGATCCTGCTCCTATATGTGTACAATGTATGTGAGAGACTGAGATAAGGGAGCAGGATCTCCCTCTGTGTGCGGTGTATATTAGAGATTCACATAGGAGAGCAGGATCTCCTCATCTCTACGTGTTTATTGTATGGGAGAGATAGAGATAGGGAAGTAGGATGTTCTCTATCTGTATAGTGTATGTAGAGACAGCTATAGGGGAGTAGGAGCTCCTCTTTTCTATGTGTATAGTATATGGGATATATAAAGATAGAGGAGATGGATCTTACTTATGTGTGTGGTGTATAGAGAGATAGAGACAGGGGAGCAGGATCTCCTCTATTTGTATAGTGTATGTTAAGGAAGCAGGATATCCTTTTCTCTATGTGTATAGTACATGGGAGAGAGATAAGGGAGCAGGATCTCCTTCTCTTGGTGTACAGTGTATGGGAGAGATAGGGGATAAGGATATCCTCTTCTTTAGAAATAGTTGATGGGAGAGATCTCTGTACTGACCCTTGATATCTTTAAATAGTTATAAGAGCGCCCCCTTGTTACAGCCCTGGGTATAATAGATAATGGGAGAGATCTCCGTACTGACCCCTATTAGAGAGCCTCCTTGTTACAGTCACAGTCCTGGGTATAGATGATGGGAGAGATCTCTGTATTGACCACTGCTATATTTATACATGGTTATTAGAGTGCCCCCATGTTACAGTCCTGGGTATAATAGATGATGAGAGAGATCTCTATAATGACCCCTGATATATCGGCTGTCTTTTTTTTCTAAACATAATAACTCCAATTTTGATAACCTCTCCGGATGTTGCAGTCCACCCATTCCATTTATTACTTTAGTTGCCTGACTTTGTACCCACCCAAGCTCTGATATTGCAGCAGTTCAGGCACTAAAGTGGAGCCTCAGGTGTAGCAGCCGCAGGTCTAGAGAGTAGTCAGATAGAAAGCCAGGAGTCAGCAACAGGAAGTCTCGGTTTGCAGTGCATTGGATAGAATCATAGAATGGTAGAGTTGGAAGGGACCTCCAGGGTCATCTGGTCCAACCCCCTGCTCAATGCAGGATTCACTAACTCATCCCAGACAGATATTTGTCCAGCCTTTGTTTGAACACTGCCATTGAAAGAGAACTTACAACCTCCCATGGTAACCTGTTCCACTCATTGATCACCCTCACTGTCAAAAAGTTTTTTTCTAAAATGTAATTTGTCCCCCCCCCCCCCTTTCAGTTTCATCCCATTGCTTCTAGTCTTTCCTTGTGCAGATGAGAATAGGGCTGATCCCTCTGCACTGTGACAGCCCTTCAGATATTTGTAGACGGCTATTAAGTCTCCTCTCAGCCTCAGGAAGAGTAGAGTGGGATAATTACCACACGTGATCTAGACTCTATGCTTTTCTTAATACATCCCAGAATTGCGTTTGCCTTTTTGGCTGCTGCATCACATTGTTGACTCATGTTCAGTCTATGCTCTATTAGTATACCCAAGTCTTTATCACATGTGCTGCTGCTTTGCCCAATTCCTCCCATTCGGTATGTGCTTTTTTAATTTTTCTTGCCCAGATGTAAGACTTTGCATTTCTTTGTTTAAATACCATTCCTTTAGTCGCCGCCCACTGTTCAAGCTTTTCTAGATCTTTTTGAATACTCTCTCTCTCTTCCCTAGTGTTAGCTATCCCTCCTAGCTTTGTGTTGTCAGCAAATTTGATCAGTTTCCCACCAATTCCCTTCTCCAGATCATTTATAAAAACGATGAACAACACTGTGCCTAGGACAGAGCCTTGTGGTACCCCACTTGATACATTCTTCCACTTGGATGTGCAGCCATTTATGACTACTCTTTGAGTCCGATCACTCAGCCAGTTGTGAATCCACCTAACAGTTGCCTTGTCAATCCCATATTTGGTAATTTTTTCAATAAGTATAGTATGAGATACTTTGTCAAATGCATTACTAAAGTCAAGATATACTATATCCACCGCATTGTCCTGATCAACCCAGTCAGTGATTCTGTCATAGAAGGAAATTAGATTCGTCTGGCATGACTTGTTTGTTACAAACCCATGCTGGCTCTGGTTAATTACTCCATTTTTATCCAAGTACTTGCATACATGCTGTTTAATAATTTGTTTAAAGATTTTTCCCGGTATAGAAGTCAGGCTCACAGGCCTGTAGTTTCCTGGATCCACCTTCTTCTCTTTTTTGAAGATAGGAACAACATTTGCCTTTTTCCAATCTTCTGGGACTTCTCCTGTTCTCTAGGAATTTTCAAAGATTATGGCAAGTGGTTCAGCAATTTCCTCCACTGCTTACTTTAGTATCCTAGGATGTAATTCATCTGGACCTTGAGACTTCAATTCATTTAGGTTAGCTACTTGAAAAAGACTCAGTCTAGTCGAAACGTTGTTTTAGCGCTGGGATGAATAAAGGATTTTATTTGCACCTGATTGCTGCCATCTCCACTCCTTACGGATTCATTTATGTTAGCTAAATGTTCCCTCACCATCTCTCTGCTTATAGATAGCCTGCATTCTTTTATTCGCCCAATAGCACAGGGAACATCAGTCAATGTTACATCTACTTTTTTAGAGAAAACTGATACAAAATAGGAATTTAAAAGTTTGGCCTTCTCAACATCATTCTTTACCAATTCATCATTTTCATCCTGTAAGCGTCCAATAGCATCTTTGACTTTTCTTTTGACATACCCCCAAAATCCCTTTTTATTGCTTTTGGCCTCTGTTACAAGCCTCAGTTCATTATTAGCTTTAGCTTTTCTGACGATTGACCTACAGTTTTTGCAGACGACATTATATTATTCTTTAGATATTTCCCCCTCTTTCAATTTGATACACATATTTTTCTTCCTTTTTAACATGTGTGCAAGTTCTGTGTTCATCTGTCCTCGTCTTTTTAAATGCCTTCCATTCTTCCTTCTTTTAGGGATTGTTAATGATTGTGCTTTGAGAATCTCATTTTGCAATATTTCCCAACTTTCTTGGACATTTCTATCCTTTCTGAGTTCATTAAAATCTGCCTTTCTGAAATCCAACCTTGAGGTCTAGGTTTTCTCAGGTCTTCCTCCTCTTTTTATCCAAAATTCAAGGATATCACGATCACTGCCTCCTAAGGGCCCAGCCATCCTTACCTCCTCAACCATTCCCTTCCTGTTGGTAAGAATTAGCTCCAAGATAGCAGATCCCCTTGTTTTCTCTTTGACCTTTTGGAAGATAAAGTTGTCAGCAAGAGTGGATAAGAATTTGTTGGATCCATTACTTTTATCTGAGAGAGATTCCCAACAAATGTCTGGATGGGTAAAATCTCCCATGATCACTATGTTGTACTTTTTTGAGAGCCTGGCCATTTGATGTGGAAAGAGTTCATCAATATCTTCTGCTTGCCCAGGTGGCCTACAGTAAATGCCTACAATAGTGTCCTTTCTGTTGTTCCCTCCTTGTATTCTTACCCAAACAGTTTCTACAGAACTCCCATGCTCTGAAGCTTGAATCTCTGTGGAGATTAATGTTCTCCTAACATACAACACAATACCTCCTCCCCTTTTTTTTAGGTCTGTTTCTTATAAATAAGTTGTATCCTTCAAGCCTTGTATCCCAATCATGTGTATCATTCCACCAAGTTTCCGTGATGCCTATGACATCATATTTCTCTTCCTGTGTTAGGAGCTCAATTCTCCTTATTTGTTTCCCATGCTCTGTGCATTTGTGTAGAAACATTTTAGTTTGTGATCGGTGTCTCTTTTTCCTCTACTTTCCTTCTGAATTTTTAGTCTTTGTTCTTTCTTCCCACTTCTAATGGCAAGCTTTTCAAATATATTAATTACCTGTATATTTTTACCTGGCCTTTCACTTCCCTTCCCAAATTGTTCTAGCTTAAAGCTCTCCTAATGAGGCGGGTAATGTATTCAGAAGGGAAGCCAAAAGTAGGGTATGGGTAATCACACTTTGTAAGAGAGAAGCAAGTTTAGGAGATGATGCTTGATCAAGGCAATAGAGCACAATAATCTCGCTGGGAGCTGGTGGAAGGGCCAGGCTTTTATAGGAAATTCTAAAGCAGGGTGGGGCCAGGACAGGGAGGCAGGAACTGAGAAGGGGAATTTGTCCAAAGGCTTGGATGGATCAACAGGGAGAGCTGCTGGTCTGGGAACAGGAGTTCCTGGGTTTGAGTCCCAATAGACTTTTCTTTCTTGAGTACCGGTGCCCAAAACTGTCTACAATATTCCATGTGTGGTCTGACCAGTGACTTGTAAAGAGGAAGAGCAATGTTTTTGTAATGCAACTCTAAACCTCTTTTGATGCCCTTCATGATCCTATTTGCCTCGACAGCAGCTGCCTGACACTGGTTGCTCCAGTTAAGCTTACAGTTATAATACCCCCAGGTTTTTTTCCATACCAGTGTTCCCCAGTGGTTTCCCATGTAGTGTTTAATGGTGACATGTATTTCCTTCCTATGTGCAGAACCTTACATTTATTAGTGTTACACCTTTTTTGCCACTTTTTTGCCTCAAACTTATCCAGATCCTCTTGCAATCTCATTGTGTCCTTTCTTCTGTTAATTACTTTACATAGTTTTGTATAATCTACCACTATTTATATTTTACTGCACAATCCTTCTACTAGGTCATTACTAAATTTATTAAAAAGAAAAGAGCCCAAAACTGACTCCTGTGGTACCCCACTAGTAACAGTGACCCCTCCAGTTCTGCCCCCTGTAATACCCCACTAGTAACGGTGACCCAGAGTATGTGCCATTAATAACCCTCCTCTGCTTTCTATCACTGACCAGTTACTTACCCACTTATACACATTCTCGCCCAGACCAAGCATTCTCATTTTAACCTTTTATGCGCACAGTATCACACGCTTTGGACAAGTCCAGATACACAAGATCCAGTGACTCTCCCCGGTCCAGTCTAGAACTTACCTCCGCGTAGAAGCTGATCAGGTTGGTGTGACAGGAGTGATCCCTCATAAACCCATACTGATACAGTGTTATACAGCTATTTTCCTTGAAGTCCTCTAGGATAGTATCCCTTAGAAACCCTTTAAACATTTACCCACAATAGAAGTAAGACTTACCGGACTGTATCTTTCAAGTTCACTTTTTGAATATCTGCACGACATTGGCAATGCGCCAATCCAGTGGAACAGACCCTAACACTATAGAGTCCTTAAATATAAGAAAGAAAGGTTTATGTATCACATTACTTAATTCCCATAGAACCAGGGGGTGTATGCCATCGGGGTATGGCAATATCTCTATTTTAATCTTTTTAAGACAGCTCTGCGCTTCTTCCTAGGTTAGACTAGTGACATTTAGTGGAGAGTTTACTTTATCACTCTTCATCTCATCTAACATTTCTTTTTCCCTTGTGAATACACTGGAGAAAAAGTTATTTAACAGATTTGCTTTCTCCTCATCACCCTCTACAATTTCTACTACATTATTTATTAAAGGCCAACACTTTCAGTATTAATCGTTTTACTGTATATATAGTTGAACAGTTTAAGGTTAGTTTTACTCTCCTTTGCAATAAGTTTCTCTGTCTCCATCTCACAGTAAGTAATTAGGATGTTTTTAAACACTTCACATTTATTGTCTGTAATCTTATTTTTGCGGTCATTGGCCCAGTCTGTAAGGTTAAGGGCATCTCTGAGCTGGTCAAACTTGGTCTTCCTAAAGTTTAGCGTTTTTGTAGTTTCCCTATAAAACTCTCTTGTGAAGGACAAGTTGAATGTATTATATTATGCTCACTATTTCCCAGGTGCCCCCCAACCTGCACCCCTGTTATTCTGTCAGGTCTATTTGTTAATATTAAATCCAAAATGTCCGTCCCTCTAGTCAGATCTTCTACAAGTTGGGTAAGGTAATTATCTTTAGCAATTGACAGAAAGTTGTTACTTCTATGAAATCCGCAGGTTTCGGCTTTCCAGTTTATACCCGGAGTTAAAGTCACCCATAATAATGACCTCATTGCGATTTGCTGCTTCACCTATTTGCTTGAGTAATAGATTTTCAATGGCTTCTGGTATATTTGGTTTCTATAGAAAACCTCTATGAGGGTCTTATTATTGTTTTTCCCTCCACATGTTCATCTCCCTTCCATATATATTCCCATAATAAGGATATTACATAACAAGAAGCCCCTCCCCCTTTTTGTTTTTTATTTTCCCTTCTGAACAGACTGTAACCCTGTAAGTTCACCGCTCAGTCACGGCTTTCATTCAACCAGGTCTCTGTTATTCCCACTGTGTAGTTTTCCTCAGACATTATTACTTCCTGCTCATCTACTTTATTGGTCAGACTTCCTGCAAAGAAACTACTTTGGAGGTCCTTGCCCTGAGCTTACATCCTAGTTCCCTGAAACCGTTTTTAAGGACCTTCCACCTAACTCTAACTTTGTCATTGATGCCAATGTGTAGCATGACCGCTGGATCCTTACCAGTGCCTCCTAGTAATCTGTCAACCCGATCCGTGATGTGTTGAAACTTGATCACCAGGTAGACAACACACCATTTGATGATTCCTTTCTTCATGGCAGATTGCCCTGTCTGTCCCCCCAATAATTAAGTCCCCCACTACCAGGACCTGTCTAGCCTGCTCTGCACTCCCTGTCCCCTTCTTACTGGAGCAAACATCCCCCTGGTGGTCAGAGGCATCCCCTTCATCTGCCAACTTTACAGACTTGTTGGGGGTGTTTAAGTTCAAGACTAGACTCCCTGTATCTCTTCCCTCTATCCCTCCTCCTGTCATCCTGCTTTCCCTAACTACCATCCACCCCCACATCCACCCCAGCGACTGCTCCGTGAGCAGCAAACCCCTTTCCATGTTGCCAATGGATCTCAGTATTGCAAGCTGCTCATTTAGATCCGGGATCTGGGCTGCCAAATGTACAACATGCTCACATCCCGTACAGTAGTATGCAGCCGGCTGGTCATGGACGGCATGCATGGCACAAGATGTGCACCGGACGGCATGCATGGCACAAGATGTGCACCGGACGGCATGCATGGCACAAGATGTGCACCGGACGGCATGCATGGCACAAGATGTACACTGGACGGCATTGTCAGTCATGGAGCACATTCTAAATAGCGATCATTATAGCGATTATATATTTGTATATTTTATCTAATCTATGTATATTCAAATAAGCAGTAATTAAATAAGTTACTCTTCCAAAGTCACTGATCTCAGGTCACACACTTATGACACAGTTCAGTTAGAGGGCAGCTTCCCATGCTCTTAGGTGTTGATTGATATAGCTCTTAGCTGTAGCGCTTCTGTTGCTCCTCTGGTTAGAATGGGCACAGAAGTTCCACAGATGCAATTTATTAAATCCTGATTGGGTAACCCCGCCCCTAATTATTCAACTGTGAAAGCATTGGAGACTGAAATCCAGAAGCAGCCTACATGGGCTTTTTAAATGTAACAATGTTTATCAATGAAATGTTAGGTTGTGCTTCTGGGACCTGTAGTACGATGGGTTTACAGGAGTACATTTCCACAGGTGTGGCATGTTTGTGCTGGCTGGGTGTGGTGTTCCCCAGCCACTCTCCACTGGTCTGCTGCATATATATACCAGTCCCTCTGCAAGAGGAAAATGGTATCCCTTCACTCTAGGGTTTGGTTTTCTTGTATGCTTGTTGCCTGTGCATTGGTATGAGCTGTGTCATTTTTAGTATCTGTGTAGGTTTCCAGACACTAGGTGTGAACAGTCCTGTTCTGTGAGTTGGTGTGAGCTGTGTCATTTTTAGTATCTGTGTAGGTTTCCAGACACTAGGTGTGAACAGTCCTGTTCTGTGAGTTGGTGTGAGCTGTGGCCTGTCCTGCTGTGGATCATTTGCGATCCAGGAATAGGTAGGTCCCTAGGTCCCAGCGCAGGGTCATCCTTATTAGGAGGATCACCCTGCTTGTAGGAAGGTTTCACGTTGTGGTTGTCCCGTTAGAGTAGGGATATGTTATGTCTGCCCGTGAGACCAGTTCACAGTCCTACCTTGGTGTTCAGTGTGCATTTTGTGTGTGCTTTTGGCATTTGTGTGAACGCCACCTTGTGTCCGTGCTGAGGCATGATGCCCTGTTGTGCCCGGCAGACGTAACAACACACTTATGATGCAGCACACTTAGATCACAGTACAGCCCACTCACTTGGGTTTTGATTTATATCGCTCTTATCTGTAATGTATCTGTTTGATAGCAGGGTCTCCTCTTCTCTAGGTGTATAGTGTAGGGGAGAGATAGAGAAGAGGAGGTCCTGCTCCCCTATGTGTATAGTGTATGGAAGAGATAGGGGAGCAAGATCTCCTCTTCTATATGTGTATGGGAGAGATAGAGAAGAGGAGATCCTGCTCCCCTATGTGTATAGTGTATAGAAAAGATAGACAAAGGGGAGCAGTATCTCCTCTTTTCTATGTGTATAATGTATGGGAGAGATAGGGGAGCACTAGCTAACACTAGGGAAGAGAGAGAGTATTCAAAAAGATCTAGAAAAGCTTGAACAGCGGGCAGCGACTAGCAGAATGGTATTTAACAAGGAGAAATACAAAGTCCGACATCTGGGCAAGAGAAATAAATAAAGCACATACCGAATAGGAGGAAGCAGCAGCACATGTGAAAAAGATCTGGGTATACTAATAGATCATAGACTGAACATGAGTCAACAATGCGATGCAGCAGCCAAAAAGGCAAACACAATTCTAGGATGTATTAAGCATAGAGTCTTGATCACATGGGGTAATTATCCCCCTCTACTCTTCCTTGGTCAGACCTTATCTGGAATACTGTGTCCAGTTCTGGGCACCCCACTTTAAAAAAGACATAGACAAACTGGAGCAAGTTCAGAGAAGAGTTACCAAGATGGTAAGCAAATCATATCCTATGAGGAACGGTTAAAGGATCTGGGAATGTTTAGCTTGCAGAAGAGAAGGCTGAGAGGAGACTTAATAGCTGTCTACAAATATCTGAAGGGCTGTCAGTGCAGAGGGATCAGCCCTATTCTCATTTGCACAAGGAAAGACTAGAAGCAATGGGATGAAACTGAAAGGGAAGAGATACAGATTAGATATTAGAAAGTGAGGGGGATCAATGAGTGGAACAGGTTGCCACTGGAGGTGGTAAGTTCTTCCTCAATGGAAGTGTTCAAACAAAGGCTGGACAAATATCTGTCTGGGATGATTTAGTGAATCCTGCATTGAGCAGGGGGGGGGTTGGACTAGATGACCCTGGCGGTCTCTTCCAACTCTACCATTCTATGATACTAACAGGATCTCCCTTGCTCTGTCATGGCAAGAAATAGTGTTATTCTTTTCATACAGACACAGTATCTGATTCTGATGTCACCTGTACAGTTAGATAGACTCTTACAATCACGCATCCTTCTTTATCTCTTTTGGTCTTCTTTTCCAGCAGCCTATACTTTGAAGTGAATGAGTCTGAAAGCTGTAGTTGCCATGAGGACTCTGAACAATTGGATCCAGAGTAGCTCATCTATATATATAAAGACGAAAGCACTGACTGACTGACTGACTGACTGACTCGCCACTAATTCTCCAACTTCCCGATGTTGTAGAAACATGAAATTTGGCACGAGCATTGACTATGTCATAAATAGGAAAAGTAAAGGGTTCCCAACTCGATTATTCAATTCTAAGTGCAAAAGAAGTAGCGTCCAAATTTTACGTACGTAATCTAATTCTCTCACTTCCCGATGTCGTAGAAATGTAAAATTTGGCACAAGCATTGATTATGTCATAAATAGGCAAAGTTAATCGGTCCCAACTCGATTATTCAATTCCAAGCGCAAAAGAATCAGCGTCCAAATTTTATGTACGGAATCTAATTCTCTCACTTCCTGATGTCATTTAATATAAAGGAAACGTCGCATGGTTACCTCCACGTGGTGTTTCCTGGGTATCGCAAAGAACCATGCAAAATGGTGAACATATTTTTTTCTCGGTATCTCTAAAGTAACCATGACTTTATAAGATTTTCCGTGTGAACACCAGATAAACACCAGTACCAAATTAACTTCGCTGGGTATATTAGCTAGTCAAAGTATATAAGGGCAAATGCCTAATCTTGTATTTTAAGTGTTTTGTGGCCAGCTCAATACAAACCTCATGTACATTAGATATCATGAAGGGGTTAAATGTAGATTGTAATATCAAAAATAAGATATTTTTTATATAACATTGAACATAAAAATGTAATTTCCAGAAGAGGTCATTTTCTGATGGCACGTCCCTTTCATTTCGAGCTGCTAAAGAGGATGTGGTAAGAGAGCTATACAAGCACACAAACACTCATTCCTTACATATACCCCTGTGCTATGCCCTCGGTGCTCTCATGGCTCCTGCTATACCTTATCACACTAATACCGCTTGGTATTAATCAGTGATATCTAACGGTATAAGAGTAGGAACAGAAAGCTAATTATCTCTGCTGACAAAATGAGAATGTGCACAGGAAAATCAGACAGGTTTGTAAGCTGCCCATGGAAGTCATTCTGCGGAGAAGCGGCTCATTTTGGCCGTTTCGGTCAACCATTGTTTCCAAATTTTCAGCAGAGTGGGAAAATATTGGCCAGGAGAAAATACAAGCTAGACCAGGTCTTTGCTGCATAGCGATGAGAGGCAAGAACAGGTTGTATATAGAAATCATGGGGCTCCATAGCAAAAAAATTGCAATCTAGCTATTATAGACAGAGGCGGACAGAGCAGATAAAAAGAGGCGGAAAGAATGAGAGGAGGAAAGAAGAGATAGAACAGAGATAAAAAAAAGAGTGCAGAAAAACAGACGGGGGGGGGGAAGTGATGGAGAGATGGAGAAAAGAAGGATACGGCGACAGCAGAAAAAAAATGAAGGAGAGTGAGAAAAAAATGAAAATAAAGCAGAACAAAAGAGACAGATAGAGGTTAAAAAACTAGCGGATGCTGACCCTCAATCCTGAAGCCACTTGGCCACACAGATAACGGTGGAGGAGTGCGGATTGGCTGATAATGCAAGAAGGCTGCAAAGCTCCTGCAACCGTAGAGCGAGGGACCTGGAGGCACGGATGACCAGCTGGGCCGTCAGCAGTCTTGTGACATGGATGATGATTGACAGTAAAGGTGGCGCTGCACAGAACAGCTGCCAGCATTAAGGAGACACAGGGCTTTCTTTGACAGGTGCAGATGAAACCTTATTTCGCTTCTGGGCTCCTCTGGACACCGGGCTCCACAGTGAGCGCATGGTCTGCCTACAATAACTGGGCAAACACCACGAAACCGCTGCCTGTTGATGGGGTCGTCTTCTAGCTTATATCCTAAGTCATGTTACAACGCCTGCTAGAAGTTCAGACATTGAGTTATAGGTGGCGCTGCAGAGACATTCTACCATCTCTCATTTGCATACCTGTTTCCCAGTGAGCACTGCATTGCCTATGAGTCTCCTCACGCCAACCCAGAGCTCTCCACAAGGAGAATAGTCCCCCTTCCAACCCATTCACCCCTGGCACAGTCCAGCCTGTGTAGTTCCTACATCCCAAACCTTCCACCACGTCAGTCACCTACTACAGACTGAGTCATCAGATGGATTTAGTGAAAATATGACACTTCCACACAAAATCTTATTCTTCAATGGACCTAATCACAGTGGCGCTGGACACAATAATACTGAAGGAGTTGGGCCATGGGGCAGCTCGGTGCTAGCCCTTAAACTGCAGAACGGGAGTTCTCTGAGCACAGCAAGAAATTAACATGCAAAGCAAACGGGCGAGAACCAACGAAGCGCACAGGAATCTCAGGGCGAAGTCCAAAACCAGCATGAAATTAGGAGGCTTGTGCTGTAAGGTCACTTCTTGTGCTTTGTGTGCAGGATGCATGGTGGCCGCCAGCCGCTCTCTTGGATGGTAGGTGACATCGGTAAGTCTCTGGGAAGCAGTCTCTTTATTCAGAGCTCTCTTTATACGTTCCATTCATGCTGTGAGGACGTTGCTTCCCTCGTCGACTGGTAGACAGAAGACGACGCAGAGAAGAAGTAGAGCTGAGGTCACAACTGTGCATGGGCGTCCCAACCAGATGTCTCTCAGGGTCGAAGGAAAGAGGACTCCTTGGGGCCTGTGAAATGACAGAATGGCACAAATCATCATAAAGAGGGAAACACGACTAACAAAGTTATATGAGAGCGCAAGCAGCATCAACATTGGGTACAGTTAGAGCCACTATGGACTCCGCCATGTTCTACACACTGTAGTGGGGACATAAATAACGGCAGGAGAGAAGTAATGATGCCTTTATCTCAGGGAAGCAACATACAAACATAAGAATTGTAGTGAAACCCAAAAAAGGAGAATCCTCTATATGGAAGAGGCAAGGTGTATCGGAATGACTCACTTCTCAGTCACCACTACAGAGAACTGAACGGTTTAGCGAGTGAACGAGCGGATGATTTATCTGTCTGCGCGAGCGAATGCTAGATCGTTACGTGTAAAAGCCCCCTTAATAGAGCAAACCGCAATCCTTGCAGAAGCTTTTTGTATTGGTTAATGACAGGGGTTCTCAGATCTACCCCCCTCTATCCACGGATTAGAGTGTATGAAGACCCGCTCCTCACAACGCAACCAGACCTTTCATTCCAAATATGGACAGATCTCCATTCCTTCAGAAGAATCGGTGATCTGGTGATTATTCCAATTGTCAGATTGAAGTCAAGGAGGAATATTTTCCCTAAAATGAGGCTTCTACCTAATGGGGGGGGTGGGGAGGGGTTGCCTTCCTCTGGATCAACATTCTAGGATAATGGGCTGAACTGGACAGACGGGCTTGTTCAGCCTTACATACTAAGTTACTATACACATTACCGGCTTTGAGTTTTCTCCTCCATCCTTGAGACTCCACCGAGATCTATTCAGGAACCTGGCCACGAGCACTCGGGTATTCCGGCCTCCCTTCAGGTCTCCCAGGGACAGAGCTCCACTTCTGGAAAGCTGCTGAACAGTTTTGCGGCTAAAATGGATTCTGCTCTTTCCCTCCGAATTAGCACGAAGAAGAGTCGACGAGCCCGGTGGACGCAGTCTGTGCAAACCAACTCCATCATATAGTCCTGCAGCAGAAGAAGCGTCATTCACACAATGTACATGTTCACCTCCAGCTTCAATCCCCACACAAAGCACCAGACAAAAGCAAACAGAATGAAATCATCCTCTCCCATCAGCTGCTATTCATCTTAGTGGTTGCAGAGCTGTCCCAGCAATCACAATGGGAGCTTCCGAAAATGATAACTGTGCCTCGTTAGGTGTGCAGAATGTAAGATCATCTGCCGTCCACTACGCTCCGTAACTAACGAGTGAAGTGAGAGCAGTGTGCACCGCATCATCCGACAAGAACACAGCGCGTTGGACATTACGATGTAGATCACATCTACTCAAATTGATAAATACGGTCTTCAGTCCATTGTTGATTTCCCCCTGACCTGTTTCCACAGATGACATGGAGACGCTGTCCTCTTCTAGAACTTTGGTGCAATCAGGGACCCCAAAATCTGAGGAAATACGAACAGAAATAGATTATAATGTGATATAGTCCTGACAGCGTGGCGTCGGATGATGTGTGCACTGTGAAGTCACCTCTGTGGGACATAAACTGCATAATGTGTTATCTGTAGATAAAGACGTGGAAGGACAAGAAGAAGGAGGACAGCAGCTTACCTGTACTGAGCAGTGAGGAGATTCCGGGGTCACTGTGTGAGCGGATGACGAGTCGCGGAGTGACATCTATGGCTAAGGCCTTAGGCCGGGTGTTCTCACTGTACCTGCGGTGAGGACAATCTGGGGTCTGGCATGGAGAGCTGTGGTGGAGAGAACAGCCGGACCCCCTGTTCACTTCTCTTTCACGTGAAACCTTTCCTTGTACGCGCAACTCTGGAAAACAAGGACCAATGGTGCACCCAATGGTTTCCAGCCTGTTACAGCTCCGTGTGGCACCACTTGCTACATGGGGAGGAGGCTCACTAGGGGTAGAACAAGAGAAGGAGCGCCCCCCTTTAACACGAGGAACTGCAACTTCTTCAAAAGGCCCTTCCAGGCTGATAGTGGGGCTCTGCTGGTGATGTCCACATTGTCCACAATCAGCACTCAGACAGTAGTCGGCTCGGCTGCGCTTGATGAAGCGATACTGGACATAACCCACAGATCCAGCGGAGCCCTGCATCTCCAGCAGGATGGATTCCTCAGAGGGGCTGCTGTCCTCTGAAATGAAGAGAGATTGTGCTCTGTGAGGCTTCACATCACCCCAGATCCTGCACTTCTCTGGTGATAATGCACCATTGTCAAGATGGTGGCTCTATCAGTTTCAGAAAATGAACCAGCAGCATAGCATGCAATTACAATCTAGGTGATCAGAGACCCCAAAAATCCATAAAAGTTGAAAGGACCTGGTCACTTCAGTTGAAAAGTCCAAACAAAATTCACATCTACACGAGTCTTTATCTTCTCCAACTTACTGTACCCTCACCATTTCCACAATGGCTGCTCTTCTATCTCTGCCATCTCACTATCACCACCATGGCATCTCTCTTAACTCATCATTACTACCATGGCTGCTCTCCTATCTCTTCCAGCTCATCATTACTACTATGGCTGGTCACCTAACTCACTATTTCGATTAGAGCTACTCTCCTATGTCTAACAACTTAACATGGCTCCCATGGCTGCTCTCCTCACAATGCACTCACCATTACCACCATTGCTAATCTCCTAACTCACCATGTACTCTCCATTTCCACCATGGCTGATCTTCTATTTCTGTCAACTCAACATGACCACCAAATCTACTTTCCTAACTTACCATTACCACCATAACTGCTCTCCTATCTGCCAAATCACTGTTAGCTCACTATTATCACCAGAGCTGCTCTCCTATATCTGCTAATTCACCATTACCATCATAGCTGCTCTCCTAAATTTAACTCTGCCAACTCACTATTACCACCATGACTGCTCTCCTAGCTGTCAACTCACCATTACTACTATGGCTACTCTCCTAACTCACTATGCACTTACGATTACCACCATAGCTGCTCTTCTATTTCTGCCAACTCACTATTAGCACCATGGCTGCACTCTTAATTCACCATGTACTTACCATGTACTTAATTCACTGTGTACTTACCATTACCACCATTTCTGCTTTCCTAACTCACTATGGACTTATTACCAGCATGGTTGCTGTCCTGTTTCTGCCAACTCACCATCACCACCAAGGCTAATCTCATAACTCATTATGCACTTGCCATTACCCCCATGACTGCACTTCTAATTCACTATGCACTCGTCATTACCATCTGCCAATTCAACATTAACACCAAATCTGCTTTCCAAGGTCAGTATTACCACCATGACTACTCTCCTAATTCACCATGCACTTATCATTATGACCACTGCTGCACTCCTAACTCACTTATATCACCATGACTCCTTTCCTAATTTGCCATTATCACTATACTTGCTCTCCTATCTGCCAACTCACCATTAATACTACGGCTGCTATCCTAACTCACTATGCACTCACGATTGCCACCATGGCTGCTGTCCTACCTCTGCCGTCTTAGTATTACCACCATGGCTGCCCTCCTACCTCATCATTTTCACAGTAACTGCTGCTCAATTTATGCCAACTCATATTTACCACCATGGATCCACTCCTAACTCACCATTATAACCAAGGCTAATCTCCTATCTCTGCTATCTCACTATTACTACCATGGCTGCTTTCCTAATTGACCATGCACTCACCATTTCCACCATGGCCACTGTCCTAACTCACCATGCACTCACTATTACCATTATGCTGCTGTCCTATTTCTGCTAAATCACAATTACCACCATACCTTCTGTCCTAACTTACTATTCACTGACCAATATGACCATGGCAGCCCTCCTAACTCACCATTATAACCATGGCTATTCTCCTATCTCTGCTATCTCACCATTATTACCATGGCTGCTTTTCTTACTCACTGTGCGCTCATCATCATCATTATCACAATGGCTACTGTCCTATGTCTGCCAGATCACCAGTACCACCATCGCTGCTCTCCAATCTCATCATTACCACCATGGCTGCTCTCCTAACTCACCATTACCAGCATTGATCTTTTCATATCGCTGCCAACTCATCATGACAATCATGGCTGCTCTCCTATCAACCAACTCCCCATTACCACCATGGCTGCTCTCCTAACTCACCAATATTATCATTCATGTTCTCCTATCTCTTCACTATTGCTGCTCACCTATCTCTGTCAACTCACCATCATCACCATGGCTGCTCTCCTAACTCACTGTGCGCTCATCGTCATCACCATGGCTAGAATCCTTTCTCTGCCAACTCATTATTACCACCATGGCAGTCCTCCTATCTCTGCCAACTCAGCCCTACTACCATGTCTGCTCTACTGATTCACCATGCAGTTACCATTACCACCATGTCTGCTCCCTGAGCTCACCAATATTATCATGGCTGCTTTCCTAACTTACCATTATCACCATGGTTCCTCAGCTATCTCTGTCAACTTACCATTTACACCATGGCTGCTTTCCTAACTCACCTTTACCACTATGGCTGCTCTAATAACTCACTGTGCACTCACTCTTACCACCATGGCTGATCTCCTCTCTCTGCAAACTCACCATTGCCACCATGTCTGTTCTCCTGACTTACTATACAATTACCATTACCACCATAGCTGCTCTCCTATCTCTACCATCTCACCATTACCATCATGGCTGCTCTCCTAAATCACCATTACCACCACGGCTGCTTTCCTATCTCTGCCAACTCACCATTACCACTATGGCCTGTGGAGTCCATTCTGTCAGATACGCTGAGACATGAGACTTCATTTGCTTGGGCAACATATAATGTGGCCTACGAGAAGGAAACATTTCAGAAGACTAATATCAAACTAGCATGTAACAGGAACACACAGCAATCACTCTTACCTGGCTGTCCTCTCTCATCCCCATTACACTCTCGTATGATGGTGGGAAGTCTACCGGGTAGAGAGGGATGGGGCTGTCCATGGATCCATTATATGTGATACTGGAGGAAAACATTGACCATTTTGGACTTGAATTTAGTTAGTAATTTCATGGACCTATAAGTCTGACATCAGCTAGGGGTGACTGTACCTCTGTGCATCGGTCTCCGAGCTGCAGGTGTATTCTGGTGGGTAATATGGTGGTGGAGGAACAGGCGGAACAAACTCTTCGCACTCAATCATGCGCTGCAAGATAGCGTCTTGGGGGGAGAAGCACTCCAGGTTGACAGAAGTGGATCTCTGGGCAGCCAGCTTAGAACAAAAAAAAGAGATATGTGAGATACGCGACAGGATGAGTGATTTCAGCTGACGTTTGTGTGTCTGCACACGTGGTACAGAACTTACTACATGGGTGACATCCAATGAGAAAATCTGAATGCAGCAGATGACAGCGGACAGGGTGCAGATGATGGTGGAAAAGATGGTGAGGCCACAGACACTGAACAAAAGGTCCTAGGACACACAGAGAGCAGTCAGTAAGAGAAAAACGTACCACCACAGACAGCGGCAGAGGACTTTCCCACAGCAGAAATACCGAGGATGCCAGGTGGTAGAAGTAGGAAGATGGCATAAGAAAAACAACAGAAATACGTTCATCTCCTCAATTTTCAGCATATCTTACTAATAAAAATCAACATAGGTCACAATGTCTTATCTACCTGGACTACTGCTACCTTTTCCAGTAGATCCCTACCTGGAAATGGATGTCACTTAATATACACTAAATGTGGTACTACTAGGGAAAAGTGATATGGAAAAAGACCTGAGGGGACTAGTGGACTGTAGACTTAACTGGAGCAATCAATGCCAGTCAGCTGCTGCAAAAGCAAATAAAATCTTGGGGTGCATTAAAAGAGGTATAGGGGTGAGGGATGAGAACGTTATCCTCCCACTATATAAGGCACTTGTCAGGCCTCACATGGAATGCTTTCCCATGATCTGTTTATACCCACGACTGCGACGGTAACAAGAGGGCATCTGCTACATCTAGAAGACAGCAGGATTTACCGCCAACATACAAGGGGGTTCTTTACCACTGTGTGAGCAGATGACGAGTCGCAGAGTAACATCCACGGCTAAGGCCTAAGGCCGGGTGTTCTCACTGTACCTGCGGTGAGGACAATCTGGGGTCTGGCATGGAGAGCTGTGGTGAAAAGAACAGCCGGACCCCCTGTTCACTTCTCTTTCATGTGGAACCTTTCCTTTTACGCGCAACTCTGGAAAAAAGGACAAATGGTGCACCCAATGGTTTCCAGCCTGTTACAGCGCCGTGTGGCTCCACTTGCTACATGGGGAGGAGGCTCACTAGGGGTAGAACAAGAGAAGGAGCGCCCCCCTTTAACACGAGGAACTGCAACTTCTTCAAAAGGATCCCTACCTACACTACTGCCCCCTTCATCAATGGATCCCTATCTGGACTGCTGCCACTTTCTCCAACGTATCCTTATTTGGACTACTGACAACTTGGAGCAGAAAAACGGAGCATGGGAATGTTGGAGCGGCACCAGAGCCGCAAGAAGACCAGGAGAGCCCCTTGAGAGGAGCTGCTGGAAAGATCTATCCAGCAGTGAAAAGAGAAGAAGAGAACAGGTAGCGGGGTGGCAGGAGGCAGAGAGGTTCCGGTGCTGAGCCTGCAGGTGACATTATCGGCTGCAGAGGAGCTGCTGACAATAGCGGATACGTATATTTTGTGTGTCTGTGTGTAAGTGTGTGCCTAAGTGTGGGGGTGTAAAAGAGTGAGTGTGTAAGTGAAGAAAATCAGTGTAAGTACCTGTGTGTAAGTGCCTGTGTGTAAATGCTGTGTATAAGTGCCTGTGAGCGAGGTGTAAGTGAAGCAGAATTGGGTGACTGAGTGAGAGCAAGTAGTAAGTGTGTTATAAAAAAAATAAATAAATGAAAAAAAAGTATGAGCGGTTGCAAATGGGTGGAGGCACATGAGTGGTTGCGAATGGGCGGAGGCACGTGAGCGGTTGCGAACGGGCAGAGGCACGCTTGCAGTGTAATCTAGTCATTCTTCATTACTTTCATAAGTAAATTGTAGATCCCCATTAGGATGAGCTCCATGCCTGGCAATGCCATCCAGTATGCTACTTGTGCAATGTATGTGGTCTTTGATCAGCCGATCAAGGCTGCATACTGTTGCGCAAGATGCGTGCTCGTTGCATATTTGGAAGCCCAAATCCTGGATCTAAATAAGCAACTGGCAAGACTGAGAGCCATTGACAACATGGAAAGGAGTTTGCTGCTCACTGAGCAGGCACTTGCTGGGGTAGAGGCGGGGGCAGATAGTAGTATGAAGAGCAGGATAAGCAGGCAGTAGCTGGGTGACAGTTAGAAGGGGTAGAGCAAAGAGAACCATGGAGGCTATTCTTGAACTGGCACACCCCAACACGTTTGCAAAGTTGGCAGATGAGGGGGATGACATTACAGAGCCAGCACCGCTGCAGTACGACATGCCCTCTGAACGCCAGGGAGATGATTGCTCTAGTGAGAAGGGGGCGGGGAGCGCAGGGTAGGCAAGGCAGGTCCCAGTGGTGGGGGATTCAATTATAAAGGGGATAGATAGGGCAATCTGCCACAAAGATAGAGATCGTAGAATGGTGTGTTGTCTTCCTGGCGCTCGAGTTCGACACATAATGGATCGGATTGACAGATTACTGGGAGGGGCTGGAGAGGATCCAGCAGTCATGGTGCACATTGGCACGAATGAACAATTTAGAGGTCAATGGAGGGCCCTCAAAAATGATTTCAGGGAGCTAGGATCCAAGATTAGGGCGAGTGCATCCAAGGTAGTTTTCTCGGAAATACTACCTGCACCAAAACCACACTAGAAAGGCACCAGGATCTTAGGGAGGTAAACAAGTGGCTCCAGAGTTGGTGTAAGAAGGAGGGGTTCGGGTTCCTGGAGAACTGGGCTGACTTTGCTTACGGCTACAGGCTCTACCGTAGGGATGGGCTGCATCTTAATGGGGAGGGTGCAGCTGTACTGGGGGAGAAGATGGCTAGAAGGCTGGAGAAGTGTGTAAACTAGGGACTTTGGGGGGGGGGGGCAAAAAGAGAAACAAGGGATAGACAGTGTAGATAGCGACCTGGGACCAAGTAATGGGAATAGGGGTCGAGCGGGGGGTGGGGTTAGTACAGTTAGAACTGACAGAACAGCCAATAGTACCATTAATAGCACAATGAATATAAAGAACAACAACAATCGTATAAATTATATGGCAACGAATGCAAGAAGTCTGATCGGTAAAGTGGGTGAGCTTGAAGCGAGAATGACTAATGAAAATTACGATATAGTGGGAATAACGGAAACATGGCTTGATGATAAGTGTGATTGAGCAGTGAATTTACAGCATTACAATCTCTTCAGAAGAGACCTTGGGGAACAGAAAGAGGGAGGGGTATGTCTCTACATTAAATCCTACTTAGTGCCGAGGTTACGAGAATATGTAGGTGCAGGAGATGAACAAGTGGAATCTCTATGGGTAGAAATATAGGGAGAAAAAAATAACTAAATACTGATAAGGGGTTTCTATAGGCCACCAAAAGCAACAGAAGAAACTGAAATCTTAATATTAAGGCAAATAGAAGAGATGTCAAACCGCAATGAACTAATTATTATGGGGGACTTTAATTATACAGATATAATATGGGAAGACGAAACCTGCAAATCTCACAAGGGCGATAAGTTCTTAAGAACAATTAAAGATAACTACCTTACCCAACATGTGCGGGAGCAAACTAGAGTGAGGGCCATCCTGGACTCTGGACTAACAAACCAGACAGAATCATAGAGGTGCAGGTGCAGGGACACGTTGGAAATAGTGACCACAATATAATTAATTTCCAGCTGTCATTCAATAAGAAGCCTTATCAGGGAGCGACAAAAAAACTGAACTTCAGTAAAGCCAAATTTGATCAGCTCAGAACTACTATCGGTAACATTAATTGGGACAGTGTCCTCAACAATATCAGTACAGACCACAAATGGGGGAAGTTTAAAAACATCCTAATTACCTCATGTGAGCAGTTCATTCCCTTCAAAAACAAAAGAACTACAAGTAGAAGGAAACCAGTGTGGCTTGACAAGACTGTAAGGGGGCAATAAACGAAAAAAAAAAGCATTTAAACTACTAATACAACAAGGCAGCAAAGAAGCGCTAAAATCATATAGGAAAAAAACCAAAATATGTAAAGAAAAGATCAAAATTGCTAAGGAGGAGGCAGAAAGACTGATCGCCAAAGAGAGCAAAAATAACCCTAAAGTATTCTTCAATTATATAAACAGTAAAAGAAGAAATGATGAGGACAGCACCTTGGTATCACAGAGTCTTGAGAGTGGTACGTATTACCGGATACTCCCTTTATCCACCAAAGTGGAGAGCCGTATGTAAAAAAAAAAAAGAGACTCAAAGTCTGAGTGTAATCCTTTTCTCTGTTATTCTATAAACAGTTAAAGTATTGGCACTGAGAGTACTGGCCCTCTAACAAATAATGCAGGAGTAATCATAGAAGACAATGGGGGGGCAGGCAAATCTATAAAATAGTTTCTTTTTAAATGTATTCACAAAGGAAAAAGAAATGTTGCACGAGACGCAGGGGAATAAAATGGACCCCCTGCTAAATATTGCATGCCTAACACAGAAGGAAGTGCAGAGCCGGTTAAAGAGGATTAAAATCGATAAATCGCCGGGCCCAGATGGAATATACCCAACGATTCTAAGGGAACTAAGTGACTTGATAGCTAGACCACTATGTGTTATATTTATGGACAGTATTGAGACTGTGGTTGTACCACTGGATTGGCGCATTGCCAATGTGGTTCCAATATACAAAAAGGGGTCCAAAAGAGAGCCTGGTAACTACAGGCCGGTAAGTCTCACTTCAATTATTAGAAAAATATTTAAGGGGTTTCTGAGAGACACCATCCTAGAATACATCAAGGAAAACAAGGGCATAACTCCTCATTAGCATTGGTTCATGAGGGGTCGACCATGTTAGACCAATCTGATCAGCTTCTACAATGAAGTAAATTCTAGGCTGGACCTGGGGGGGGGGGGCAATTGATCTCATATATCTGGATTTTTCAAAAGCATTTGACATCGTGCCGCATAATTGGCTGATATATAAAACGAGGCAACTCGGTTTTGGTCGAAAACGTGTGTATCTGGGTAAAGAACTGGCTCAGAAATAGAAAGCAGAGGGTGGTAATAAATGGTTCATACTCTGATTGGGTCACTGTTGCTAGTGGGGTGCCACAGGGTTCAGTATTAGGCCCCATTCTGTTCAATATATTTATCAATGACCTGATAGACGGGCTGCACAGTAAAATATCAATATTTGCAGATGATACAAAATAATACAAAACAATTAATACAACAGAGGACAATGTGCGACTACAAACAGACCTAGATAAGCTGGGGGCTTGGGTAGAAAAATGGCAAATGAAGTTCAATGTTGATAAATGTAAGGTTATGGACATGGGCAGGAGAAACGGATGTCACCAATATACACTAAATGGGGTACTGCTAGGGAAAAGGGAGATGGAAAAAGACCTGGGAGTACTAGTGGACTGTAGACTTAACTGGAGTAACCAATGCCAATCAGCAGCTGCAAAAAGCAAATACAGTCTTGGGATGCATTAAAAGAGGTATAGGGGCAAGGGACGAGAACATTATCCCCCACTATATAAGGCACTTGTCAGGCCTCACGTGGAATACTGTATACACTTTTGGTCACCGGTGCTCATGAAAGATGTTGCAGTGCTTGAGGGGGTTCAAAGAAGGGCAACTAAATTAATAACCAGAATGAGAGGACTGGAATACCCAGAGAGGCTATCAAAATTGGGATTATTTACCCTGGAAAAAAGATGGCTAAGGGGCGATCAAATAACTATGTATAAATACATGAGGGGACAATACAAGGATCTCTCCCACGATCTGTTTATACCTAGGACTGCGACGGTAACAAGAGGGCATCCGCTACGTCTAGAAGACAGCAGGTTTTATCACCAGCATTGAAGGGGGTTCTTTACTGTAAGAGCAGTGAGACTGTGGAACTCTCTGCCTGAGGACGTGGTGATGGCAAAATCTATAGAGTAGTTTAAGAGGGGACTAGATGCCTTCCTAGAGCGCTATGATATTACAGGACATAGACATTAGGTGTACAGCAGGGTTGATGATCTCAAATATTGATTCAGGAATTACTCTGGCTGCCATTATGGAGTCAGGAAGGATTTTTTTCCTCCAAATGAGCTAAATTGGCTCATTGGTTTTTTTTTTTTGCTTTCCTCTGGACCATCAAGGGGGGTTGAAAGAGGCTGAACTAGATGGACATTGTCTTCATTCAGCCTAACATACTATGTTACTATGTTGACCAATGGATCCCTAAGTTGACTAATTCCAGCTTTACCAACTTTTCCAAAGGATTCCTACTTGGACTACTGCCACCTTCACCAATGGATCCCTAAGCGCTGCGGAATAAGTTGGCGCTATACAAATAAAGATTATTATTATTATTATATTAAGTCGACTACTGCTACCTTCACTGATGAGTCCCTACCTGCACTGCTTCCACCTTCACCAATTGATCCCTACCCAGACTAATGCCTTCACCAATGGATCCCTACCTAGACTACTGCCAGCTTCACCAATGGATCCCTACCTGGACTACTGCCACCTTCAGCAATGGATCCATAAGTTACCAAATGTCACCTTTGCAAATGTAATATCTACATGGATTATTGTTATCTCTTCCAATGTATTACTACCTGGACTACTGCCAGCTTTACAAATGGATCACTAATTCGACTGCCACCTTCACCAATAGAAGCCTACCTCGACTAATGCCACCATCACTAATGGATCCCCACCTGGACTACTGTCACCTTCATTAATGGATCCCTACCTTGACTGCTTCAACCTTCATTAATAGATCCCTGCCTCGACTACTTCAACCTTCATTAATGGATCTCTACTTGGACTACTTCTACCTTCACAAATGGATCACTACTCCGTCTCCTGCCACCTTCACCAACAGATCTCTAACTGGTCTACTTCCACCTTTACTAATGTATGCCTAAATTGACTAATTCCACCATTACAAATTTATGTTTTTACAAATGTATTTTTAACCTGGACTACTACCAACTTTCCCAATGGATTTGTACCTGTACTACTGACACTTTTACCAATGGATCCCTACCTGAAGTGCTGCCATCCTTACCTATGGATCCCTACCTACACTACTGCCTCTTTCATCAATGGATCCCTATCTGGACTGCTGCCAGCTTCACCAATAGATCCCTACCTGGACTACTACCAACTTTTCCAATGAATCTCTATCTGGACCGCTTCCACCTTCACCAATAGATCTCTACCTGGACTGCTGCCACCTTCCCCAATGGATCCTAACCTGGACTACTGCCATGTTCACCATTGGATCCCTAGCTGGACTACTACAACCTTCACCAATAGATCCCTAAGTTTACTTATGCCACCATTACAAATGTATCATCTACTTGGACTATTGCCACTTTTTCTAGTGGATCCATATCTGGAATACTGCAGCATTCACCAAGAGATCTCCACCTGGACTACTGCCACCTTCACCAATAGATCCATACTTGGACTACTGCTACCTTCACCAATAGATCCCCACCTGGACTACTGTCATGTTCACTTACAGAATCCTACCTGGACTACTGCTACTTTTATTAATGGATCCCAAAGTTGACTAATGCCACCTCTACAAATGTATTATCGTCTGCCACCTTTCCTGCCTGGACTACTGCCACCTTCACCAATGCATCCCTACGTGGACTGCTGCCACCTTTGCTAATGGATCCCTACCTTGACTACTGCTAGCTTCACCAATGGATTCCTCCCTGTACTGCTGCCATGTTCACCATTGGATCCCTAGCTTTAACAAAACCACCTTCACCAATGGATCTCTAAGTTGACTAATGCCACCTTTGCAAATTTATTATCTACATAGATTATTCTTATCTCTTCCAATGTATCCCTACCTGGACTACTGCCACCTTCACCAGTAGATCCCCAGCTGGACTACTGCCACCTAGACCAATAGATCACTAACTCAAGTGCTGCCACCTTCACCAATGTATCCCCAAGTTGACTAATGCCACTTCTACAAATGTTATCTGGACTACTGTTATCTTCAACCAATGGATCCCTACCAGGATTACTGACACCTTCACAAATAGATCCCTACCTGTACTGCTGCCACCCTTTACCAATTGATTCCTACCTGTCCTGCTGCCACCTTTACCAATGGATTCCTACCTGTACTGCTGCCACCTTCACCATTAGATCCCGGCCTGGACTACCGACATCTTCACTAATGGATCCTTAAATTGACTAATGCCACCCTAACAAATACATTTATTTTCTACCTGAACTACTACAAACTTTTCCAATGGATTCCTACCTGGACTACTGCCACCTTTACCAATGGATCCCTACCTGGACTGCTTCTACCTTCATCAATGGATCCCTAAATGACTACTGCCAACTTCACCAATGGATCCATACTTGGACTAATGCCACCTTCTCAAATGGATCTATATTTGGATTGCTGCCACCTTCTCAAATAGATTCCTATCTGGACTGCTGCCAACTTCACCAATGAATTCCTACCCAGGCTGCTACCAACTGCAAAACAAACTGACACAGAAATGCCAGTTTTAGCCATCATAAGTAATGCATTAAGGGTTACCTACTTTTAGAGCGATGCGGATACTGTCACATTGGTGATTGGGGTACAGAGTCAGTCTCTCCAGCTCCCTGCAGTTTGGCAGCGCTTCCTGCTGTCCAACGGGGTGGCAGCAAATGCACCAGTTGTTTTCCTGAAAAGCAGAGTGCAGGTAATAAGAGCCACGTCTGATGGCACCAGAAGAGTCCGCAGAGAGCACGCTCACCCACCTTCTTACAAGAATTAAAGGATTTGACCAGCTGCCCATTCTGGCAGGAGAGGATGGAGCCAGCCAGGCTCAGCATGACACTTAGGGCACTGACCAACGTAAAGGCCGTTACCTGAAAGAGGGACTCAGTATTACTTTCATCACTGCACGGTTATATACCAATCATCGCTCTAGCCAAGCTTTTATATGCATGCTATTGCTTCGCTATCCACTTCTAATCCGTGTCACTGCCACCAATGAATGTCACCTCCTGCCCCCAACCCATCTGTATACACCATCCTGAGACTTATTTTCCTCCAAGCGGGATGGTTTAGAGTACAGAAGAACAATCTGCGGCACGGGGGCCATATGCTACCCACTATACAGTTTTTGTAGCCCCCAACCATCTAGACACAGAATTACTTGTCTGCATGCGGCTGCTCACATGTAGCTTTCCCATCAGAGAGAAAAGGAGCAGCGCACTGCTCAGGGCCAGGTACGGGCAAGGACAAATGGGGCACCATGTAGCTATCTCTGGATCCCCGATACATTGGAATGGGGACCCAGGAGCCCCACTTGGCACTCCATGATGCAGCATATGAGTTAGATGTGGCCAACTATATATGTGCAAGTCTTTCAAATGTAGTGGATGGGGGTTCTGAAAATCTAGGCACCACAACACCCATTATCTACAATGAAGAGAGCCAAATGCCTGCATAGTCTCCTCCTCTCTGGAGCATTCATTGTGGAGGTAAAGAACACCCATCATCAGGACCGGAGGCACAGGAGAAGCTGTCAGAGCCCTACAGAATATCCTCCAGCATGGGGACCAAAGGAACAGGGGGAGCTACCAGAGCCCTACAAAAACGGCTCCAGCATCAGGACCGGAGGAAGAAGAGGAACTAATAGAGCCCTACAGAATACCCTCCAGCATCAGGACTGGAGGAACAGGAGAAGCTGTGAGAGCCCTACAGACTATCCTCCAGCATTGGGACCAAAGGAACAGGAGGAGCTACCAGAGCCCTACAGAATACCCTCCAGCATCAGGACCAGAGGAACAGAAGCTGTGAGAGCCCTACAGAATACCCTCCAGCATCAGGACCAGAGGAACAGAAGCTGTGAGAGCCCTACAGAATATCCTCCAGCATTGGGACCAAAGGAACAGGAGGAGCTACCAGAGCCCTACACAATACCCCCAGCATCAAGACCGGAGGCACAAAAGGAGCTACCAGAGCCCAACAGAATACCCTCTAGCATCAGGACCGGAGAGAGAGGAGGAACTACCAGAGCCCTACAGAAAACCCTACAGCATCACGACCAGAGAAACGGGGGGATCTACCAAAGCACTACAGAATACCCTAAAGCAGTGATGGCGAACCTTTTAGAGACCGAGTGCCCAAACCGCAACCCAAAACCCACTTATTTATCGCAAAGTGCCAACACATCAGGAGGCGGGGCTTGGCACAACGTATCATTGTACCCCCGTCGTTCTAAAAAGGACAGGGCTGCTTCAAAGCAGACTGGGTGCAGATTCTGACTGCTTTTTGGATGCAGAAATGCTGCAGAACGTCCTCAGCGGAAATTTCTGTGAAAAATTCTACAGCATTTCTGCATCCAAAAAGCAGTCAAGGTCTGCACCCTGTCTATTTTGAAACAGCCCTGCCCATTTCCGCCACATGTAAACATACCCCAGCGGTAATAGTGACACCCCCCCCAGCAGCCCCAGCGGTAATAGTGACCCCCACATCACAGCGACCCCAGCGGTAATACTGACCCCCCACAGTGATAATAGTGACCCCCCACCACACAGCAGCCCCAGCGGTAATGGTGACACCCACCCATAAGCCCCATGGTTAATAGTGACCCCCACCCCACAACGGCCCCAGCGGTAATAGTGACCCCCACCCCACAGCGGCCCCAGCGGTAATAGTAACCCCCACCCCACAGCGGCCCCAGCGGTAATAGTGACCCCCACCCCACAGCGGCCCCAGCGGTAATAGTGACCCTCACCACACAGCAGCCCCAGTGGTAATACTGACACCCCCCCCCCCCCCGCACCCCCAGCGATGATAGTGACCCCCACCCAGCGGTAATAGTGACCCCCACCCCCCAGCGATAATAGTGACCCCCCACATCACAGCGGCCCCAGCGGTAATAGTGACCCCCACAGCAGCCCCAGCGCTAATAGTGACCCCCACCCCACAGCGGCCCCAGCGGTAATAGTGTCCCCCACCCCACAGCAATAATAGTGACCCCCCCAGCGGCCCCCAGTGCATTAGGGACACCCCCCAGCACCCCCCAGTGCATTAGGGACACCCCCCAGCACCCCCCAGTGCAGTAGTGACACCCCCCAGTGCAGTAGTGCAGTAGTGACGCCCCCTCCAGTGCAGTAGTGACACCCCCCAGCGGCCCCCAGTGCATTAGGGACACCCCCCAGCGGCCCCCAGTGCAGTAGTGACGCCCCCCCAGTGCAGTAGTGACGCTCCCCCCAGTGCAGTAGTGACGCTCCCCCCCAGTGCAGTAGTGACACCCCGCAGCGGCCCCCAGTGCGTTAGGGACACCCCCCAGCGGCCCCCAGTGCAGTAGTGACCCCCCTCCCCCAGTGCAGTAGTGACGCCCCCCCCAGTGCAGTAGTGACGCCCCCCAGCGCAGTAGTGACACCCCGCAGCGGCCCACAGTGCATTAGGGACACCCTTCAGCGGCCTCCAGTGCAGTAGTGATGCCCCCCCCCCAGTGCAGTAGTGACGCCCCCCCCAGTGCAGTAGTGACACCCCCCAGCGCAGTAGTGACACCCCGCAGCAGCCACCCAGTGCAGTAGTGACACCCCCCAGTGCAGTAGTGACACCCCACAGTGGCCCCCCAGTGCAGTAGTGACACCCCACAGTGCCCCTCCCGAGACCCACATACTTAGCTCCTCCTCCTGAAAGCTGATGCTCCTCTTCTGGTCAGCATGGTCCGGCATGCATATTAACATTTTCTTACCCACTTCTGCCTCAATAGGTAATTCCCAGCAACCTGATTGGTTGTTTGGTGAATCAACCAACCCAAACAACCAATCAGGTTGCTGGGAATTGCTGATTGCTGCAGAAGTGGGGAAGAAAGTGTTAACATGCTCCCGACATACACTCTGACACACACGCTGCTGGACGCCTCCCCCCCCCTCCCGGCGGAACCAAGTAGTAGGAGACGTCGGGGCAGGGGGAGAGGGATTCTAGCTGCACACTGAAGTCACTGTGTGCTGGGATCAGCGCGGCTAGCAGTGCCGTTTGTGAATGCCGGCACTGGTATTCACAAGTGGTGAGCGGCCGATGGGGCGCGTGCCAGTAGGGAGGGCTCTGCGTGCCGCCTCTGGCACGCGTGCCATAGGTTCGCCACCACTGCCCTACAGCATCAGGACCGGAGAAAGAGGAGGAACTACCAGAGCCCTACAGAAAACCCTACAGCATCACGACCAGAGAAACGGGGGGATCTACCAAAGCACTACAGAATACCCTACAGCATCAGGACCGGAGGAACAGGAGAAGCTGTGAGAGCCCTACAGAATATGCTCCAGCATTGGGACCAAAGGAACAGGAGGAGCTACCAGAGCCCTACAGAATACCCATCAGCATCAGGACTGGTGGGACAGGAGAAGCTACAAGAGCCTTACAGAATACCCATCAGCATCAGGACTGGAAGAACAGGAGGAGCTGCCAAAGCCCTAAAGCATACCCTCGAACATCAGAACCTAAGGAACAGGAGGTGCTACCACTGCTCTTTAGAATACCCTCCAGCATCGAGGAACAGGAGAAGCTACCAGAGCCCTACAGACTACCTCCTTGCATTAGGACCGGAGAAACAGGAGCAGCTACCAGAGCCTTACAGAATACCCTTCAGCATCAGAACTGGAGGAGAAGGAGTGACATTTAGAGACCTACAGAATACCCCCCAGTATCAGGGCTGGAGGAACAGGAGGAGCTACCAGAGGCCTACAAAATACCCTCTATTATCAGGACTGGAGGAACAGGAGGAACTTCCAGAAACCTACAGAATACCCCAAGCATCAGGACCAGAGGATCAGGAGGAGCTGCCAGAGCCCTACAAAATACCCTCCAGCATCAGGACAGGAGGAACAGGAAAAGCTGCCAGAGCCCTACAGAATACCCTCCAGCATCAATACTGGAGGAACAGGAGGAACTACCAGAGCCCTATAGAATACCCTCCAGCATCAGGACTGGAGGAGCAGAAGGAGCTACCAGAGCCCTACAGAATACGCTCCTGCATCAGGACTGAAGGAACAGGAGGAGCTACCAGAGACCTACAGAATACCCTCAGCTTCTGGACTGGAAGAATGGGAGGAGCTAAGAGAGCCCTACAGAATACCCTCCTGCATCAGGACGGGGGGGGGGGTAACCGGAGCAGATACCGGAGCCCTACAAAATATTTTCCAGCATCAGGAACAGAGGAACAGGAGGAGCTACCAGAGCACTACAACATACGCTGCATTATCAGGGCTGCAGAAATACCAGGGGCTGCAGGAGCCCTACAGAATACCCATAAGCATCAAAACCAGAGGAAGAGCAGAAGCTACCACTGCCCTACAGAATATCCTTCAGCATCAGCACCGGAGGAACAGGAGGAGCTATCAGAGCCCTACAGAATACCCTCCTGCATCAGGACGGGGGGAACAGGAGGAGATACCAGAGCACTATAGAATATCGTCCAGCATAAAGCCTGGAGGAACAGGATGAGCTGCCAGAGACCCATAGAATACCCTGCAGCATTAGGACCAGAGGAGCATTAGGAGCTACCAGAGCCCTACAAAATACTTTCCAGCAGCAGGAGCAGAGGAACAGGAGGAGCTACCAGAGCCCTACAAAATACTCTCCAGCATCAGGACCGGAGAGAGAGGAGGAGCTGCCAGAGCCCTACAACATACTCTGCATCATCAGGGCTGCAGGAATACCATGGGCTGCAGAAGCCCTGAAGAAAACCCTCCAGCATCAGAACCGGAGGAACAGGAGGACCTACCAGAGTCTTACCGAATATCCTTCAGCATCAGGACCGGAGAAACAGGAGGAGCTGCCAGAGCCCTACAGAAAACCCTCCAACATCAGGACTGCAGGAACAGGAGGAGCTGCCACAGCCCTACAGAATACCCTCAGCTTCAGGACTGGAGGAACGGGAGGAGCTACCAGAGCCCTACAGAATACCCTCCAGCCTCAGGACCGGAGAAACAGGAGGAGATACCAGAGCACTATAGAATACCCTCCAGTATAAAGCCTGGAGGAACAGGATGAGCCGCCAGAGCCCCATAGAATACCCTGCAGCATCAGGACCAGAGGAGCATTAGGAGCTACCAGAGCCCTACAAAATACTTTCCAGCATCAGGAACAGAGGAACAGGAGGAGCTACCAGAGCCCTACAACATACTCTGCATCATCAGGGCTGCAGGAATACCATGGGCTGCAGGAGCCCTACAGAATACCCTCCAGCATCAGAAGCGGAGGAACAGGAGGAGCTACCAGAGCCTTGCAGAATAGCCTCCAGCATCAAGAATGGAGGAACAGGAGGAGCTACCAGAGCCCTACAGAATACCCATCAACATCAGGACAGGAGGAACAGGAGGAGCTACCACTGCCCTACACAATGCATATTAGCCTTTTACTCCCCAACTCCACACCATTCACAACTTGTTTGGTTGTTTGGATTTACACATTCACGGTGATTGATTGTTTAGGTTGGCTCGTGTAGAGGTGGGGAGTAAGAGGCTAATATGCCTACAGAATACCCTCCAGTATCAGGACCTGAGGAACAAGAGGAGCTACCAGAGCCCTACAAAATACCCTCCAGCATCCGAACCGGAGGGACAGAAGGATCTACCATAGCCCTACAGAATACCCTCCAGCATTGGGACCAAAGGAACAGGAGGAGCTTTCAGAGCCTTACAGAATATCCTCCAGCATTGGGACCAAAGGAACAGGAGGAGCTACCAGAGCCCTACAGAATACCCCCAGCATCAGGACCGGAGGCACAGGGGGAGCTATTACAGCCCGACAGAATACCCTCTAGCATCAGGACCAGGGGAACAGGACGAGCTGCAAGTGCCGCACAGAATATCCTCCAGCATCAGGACCGGAGAAACAGGAGGATCTACCATAGCCCTACAGAATATCCTTCAGCATCAGGACCGGAGAAACAGGAGGAGCTGCCAGAGCCTTACAGAAAAACCTCCAGCATCAGAACTGGAGGAACAGGAGAAGCTGCCAGAGCCCTACAGAATATCCTTCAGCATCAGGACCGGAGAAACAGGAGGAGCTGCCAGAGCCTTACAGAAAACCCTCCAGCATCAGAACTGGAGGAACAGGAGGAGCTGCCAGAGCCCTACAGAATACCTTCTTGTATCAGGACTAGAGTAATGAAAGGGGATAAAAGAGCCTTACACAATACCCTCCAGCATCAGGACCTGAGGAACAAGAGGAGCTAAGAGAGCCCTACAGAATACCCTCAGCTTCAGGACTGGAGGAACAGGAGGAGCTACCAGAGCCCTACAGAATACCCTTAAGCATCAGGACCGGAGGAATGGGAGGAGCTAAAAGAGCCCTACAGAATACCCTCCAGCATCAGAACAGGGAGAACAGGAGGAGCTACCAGAGCCCCACAGAATACCCTTAAGCATCAGGACCACAAAAAAGGAGGAGCTACCAAAGTCCTACGAGATACCCTCCAGCATCTGGAGCAGAGGAAAACATGGAGGTACCAGAGCCCTACAGAATACCCTCCAGCATCAGGACCAGAGGAAGAGAAGGAGCTGCCAGAGCCCTACAGAATACACTTCAGCATCAGGACTGGAAGAACAGGAGGAGCTACGACAGCCCACAGTATACCCTTCCTACAAAATATTCTCCAGCATCAGGATGGGAGGAACGGAGCTACTAGAGCCCTAAAAGACATCCTCAAGCATCAGCACAGGAGAAAAAGGGGGAGCTACCAGAGCCCTACAGAACACTCCACAGCATCAGGCCTGGAGGAACAGGAGGAGCTACCAGAGCCCAACAGAATACCCTCCAGCATCAGGACCAGAGGAACAGGAGGAGCTACCAAAGCCCTACAAAACATCCTCCAGCCTCAGGACCAGTTGAACTACCAGAAACCTACAGAATACCCTCCAGCATCAGGACCGGTGGAACAGGAGGAGCTACCATAGCCTTACAGAATATCCTCCAGCATCAGGACCAGAGGAAGAGAAGGAGCTGCCAGAGCCCTACAGAATACACTTCAGCATCAGGACTGGAAGAACAGGAGGAGCTACGAGAGCCCACAGTATACCCTTCCTACAAAATATTCTCCAGCATCAGGATGGGAGGAACGGAGCTACTAGAGCCCTAAAAGACATCCTCAAGCATCAGCACAGGAGAAAAAGGGGGAGCTACCAGAGCCCTACAGAACACTCCACAGCATCAGGCCTGGAGGAACAGGAGGAGCTACCAGAGCCCAACAGAATACCCTCCAGCATCAGGACCAGAGGAACAGGAGGAGCTACCAGAGCCCTACAAAACATCCTCCAGCCTCAGGACCAGTTGAACTACCAGAAACCTACAGAATACCCTCCAGCATCAGGACCGGTGGAACAGGAGGAGCTACCATAGCCTTACAGAATATCCTCCAGTATCAGGACCAGAGGATCAGGAGGAGCGGCCAGAGCCCTACAGAATACCCTCCAGCATCAACACCGGAGGAACAGGAGCAACCACCGAAGCCCAACAAAATACTCTCCAGCATCAGGACTGGAGTAAGAGGAGTATCTACCAGAGCCCTACAGAAAACCCTCCAGCATCAGGACCGGAGAAACAGGAGGAGCTACCAAAGCTCCACAGAATTCCCACTAGCATTCGGACCGTAGGAACAGGAGGAGCTACCAGAGCCTACAGAATACCTTCCAGCATCAGGACCAGAGGAAAAGATGGAGCTACCAGAGTCCTACCGAATACCCTACAGCATCAGGACCAGAGGAACAGGAGGAGCTACCAGAGTCCTATTGAATACCCTACAGGATTAGGACCAGAGGAACAGGAGGAGCTATCAGAGTCCTACAGAATACCCTCTGGCAGTTACTGACCAAGCTGTCATACATAGACTCCATGAGGGTGGCCTGAGGGCCCGATGTCCTTCTAGTACCTCTGCTCCAGCATCGGGCAGTTTGATTGGCAGCTCCAGCATTGGTGCTCCGTTTCCTTTACAGATGAGAGCAGGTTCAGGACAGACGTGACCGAGGCTGGAGATCATGCGTGATTTGTGTGTTCCAGTCATATTTTGAGGAGTATATTTTTCAATTCCTGAATATCCGACCCTCCTACTGTGACCCAACCTCGTCCCGTCATGTCATGTCATGGTCCATACTTACCACCAGTGTGATTGGCTTTTTCCATGAGATGCAGCCAATAAGGCCTGAAACAGCCAACTGAGCAGCAGGAGGAGAGAAGAGAAAAGCAAAAGGGGGACATAACAGGGAAGGAGAATAATGTGAGTGCAATGACCGCAGGAAGGTACAAGCCAAGGCTCAGAGGTGGGGAAAGGCAAGACAGGGAAGGAAAGGTTTCATTAATAGATGAGGAGTCAATATACAAAGGGAAGGGGGAAAAAGAAGGAAAAGGGCCATCAGATCTCACACATTTATCATATGAATCACAAGGTTTCTTTGTTACAATGTAGGTATTCACAAGTCTCCATACATAGGGACCCTGACCTCATTCTCGCCCTCTTGTGGTGGTCGTCGTACTTCTGTGGACTCCACAGATCTCAGCTCATTTTTACTGATGGAGGTACAGAAAGGCCACGATGGAACAGGAAAGACCCGAACCACCTAAAGCTAGTACGACTGTAAGAGACGAGGGGATGAGGGTTGGGTACAGCATGTATTTTCCAGAGATGACCTCTTTATATATGGAGACTTCTATAGGACTCCTATAGCCCTACAGGACCTGGTCAAGAGGCAGAACAACTTTAAGGTCAGTGCAGGATTCATTTAATCATCCCAAACAGATATTTGTCCAGCCTTTGTTTGAACACTTCCATTGAAGGAGAACTCACCACCTCCCGTGGTAACCTGTTGCACTCATTGATCCCCCTCACTGTCTATTGTCTAATTTGTAAGTAGTAGAAAAAAGTGGCAACATAGAAAGGTATCAATAAAAGAATAACCTTTATTCCTCCATAGTCATCATAAAAATGGTAGGCTACTTATACCAGCTGTACATATATAAGTGATACATCTCCCTGTATATAGTGATATGGAGCATGCTGGTATAACCTGGGTATCTCCTGTATATAATTATATATGTACAGCTGGTACAAGTTATACATCTCCCTGCATATAGTGATATGGAGCATGCTGGTATAACCTGGGGATCTCCAAATTATATATATACACACACTCACACACATATACACAGCTGGTATAACTTATACATCCTGTATATAGTGATATGGGGCATGCTGGTATAACCTGGGGATCTGTTGTATATTATTGCACACATTTACACACAATTAAAAAACACATCAAAAAACTGCACGTAGTTTAAAAAAAAAAAACATGTATTGTTTAAATCCACGTGTTTTCACGTAATCCAGGAAATGATTCACATTTAGAAAACTTATGCCAAGGGGCTAGATCATGTATATATGCTTGTTTTGCAGCAGTATGGGTACCAGTACATATGGAGGGGCACAGCTGAACTTTTGCACCTGGGCCCCTGAGGTTTTAGTTACACGCCTGCTCTCAAGTCCTGGCCTCTCTCTTTCATCTACCTGTTCTTCTCATTTATGTTACTTGAGCTCATTCCCGACTTCCAACGCCGACCACATCCTTCCTCTACTTGTCCTCCTCCACTGAACTTCCCCTGTCTGAACCAAGCTTTCCCCACCTGTCATCCTCATTACCTGCGCTCAGTCCTGGCCTCCCACTCTCAGCATACGCTTCCAATACAGACATGGATTCTCTACGCCCCTGACGGTTCTTGCCTTTCCCCCACTTGTTGGATCATGGGGTCGGGACACCAAGGAGAAGGACGTCTGCAGCTTCTAGTAGTAAAAGCAGTAAACATTTATTGAACTATGGCAAAAGCAATGGGGTGCGCAGCCCATAAAAAGCAACGGCACATATGAGGCTCTTGATCCCAACCTGTGGTTCAAGAACCGTTCACTACTTTGACTGCTTGGTGCTGGAGCCGTCCTTCTGCTCGGGGTCAAGCTTTTCACTTTTTTCTATGTGGTTCTACAAGGAATGCTTGACAAGTCTGACAGTGCGGCCGTGTGGATGGTGAGCAAATGCCATTTTTCTTTTGGGGTGGGATGCCTGCAGCATATTATCTACCCTCCATGCCTCACCCGAGGCAGCCTCACCTGATGTCCCCAGCACTAAGTGTCCAGCAACAAGTGTTTGATGCTGTAGAATGATGCAGTTATACAGCGCAGTTCGACAGTGCAGGAGACAGGTAACGTGCACAACTGCCCAAAGCCTGGAGCAAAATGCTCTCCTCTTTGCATTGATCTCCATCACTATCCTCTTTTCAAGCCTGCACACTTTCTTCCAATGCCCAGCCCCAACACACTCCATCCACATCAGCCCTTCCCTCCTCTCCTCACCTATGTATGGCTCCCATGCACTGTTCAACTTCCTAAGACGCCTTCAACCCCCTAATACTGCAAAGAAACACCTTAGACACCCACATAAATCCCCTAGCCACGTGCTCACCCTTGCTACTCTGCTACTCCTAGCTGCAGGGGACATCTCTCCCAACCCAGGCCCACCCCGTACTGTTCTCTACCAAAATGCCCCCCTTGCCCCATTCAAATGCGCCCTATGGAACTCCCAATCTGCGTGTAACAAACTCCCAACTATCCATGACCTTTTCACCACTAAACACTTGAACTTGCTCGCCCTCACGGAAACCTGGATACAGCAGTCCGATTCTACCTCCCCCGCTGCATTGTCCTATGATGGCCTGCAGTTCTCCCACACCCCCAGATCGGATGACAGATGCGGTGGAGGAGTAGGCATCATCCTCTCCCCAAACTGTACCTTCCAGGTCATTCCCGCAGCTCCCTCGCTTACCTTTCACTCCTTCGAAGTCCACACCCTGCGACTCTTCCGCCCACTGCCTCTGCGTGTCGCAGTTATTTACCGCCCCCCAGGTCCTACCCGCCTGTTCCTAGACCACTTTGCTGCCTGGCTCCCCCACTTCCTATCCTGTGAAATCCCAACCCTCATCCTTGGTGATTTCAACATTCCTACTAACGACTCTAGCTCCTCATCTGCCTCCCGGCTCTTAACACTTACCTCCTCCCTTGGCCTATCGCTAATCTCTGACTCCCCCACTCATAGAGATGGTAACACTCTCGATTTAGTTTTCCTCCGTCTCTGCTCTGCTTCTCACTTTACTAACTCCCCACTTCCACTCTCGGATCACAACCTTCTCTCTTTCTCCATCAGGCACCCTAGCATCTGCCCTGACCCTCCTATCTATCGCACCTCTAGGAACCTCCAGTCTGTCCGCACTAAACAGTTTGCTGAAACTATTCAGTCCTCCCTATCGCCCATCTCTCGCCTCCCCTGCCCTAACCTGGCAGCCGAATACTACCACACCACCCTCAGCCGTGCCCTGGATGAAGTGGCACCGCCCGTGACGCGAGCTGTCAAACGCAGACCACGGCAACCCTGGCTCACGTCCCAAACGCGCTTCATCCGGCGGTGCTCTAGGTGCGCCGAGCGGCTGTGGAGAAAGTCAAAGCTGCCAGCTGACTTCCTCCACTTCAAATTCATGCTTAAAATGTATAACCTAGCCCTTCACCATGCCAAACAAGTCTATTTCACCTCCCTTGTCTCCTCACTATCCCACAACCCCAAACAACTCTTTGAGACCTTTCACTCCCTCCTCAGCCCCAAGGAACAGGCCCCTGCGACAGACCTGACTGCTGGAGAACTAGCTGCCTATTTCAAAGAAAAAAATCGACCACATTCGAAAAGAAATCTCTGAAAGCTGCATGGTTAGCCCTGATCCCAGCTCCATCAGCACTGCACCCAGCACCTACTCACTATCTACGCTAGAATCAACGACAGAGGAAGAAGTCTCCAGGCTCCTTTCCACTGCCCGCCCTACCACCTGCGCCAGCGACCCTCTCCCCTCTCACCTCCTCCGCTCCCTTTCCCCAGCTCTCATTACTCACCTTACCACAATCTGCAACCTCTCCCTAACCTCTGGCACTTTTCCCTCCTCATTCAAAGACTCCATTATATCCCCTCTGCTTAAAAAACCAACTCTGGACCCGACTAATGCTGCTAACTACCGACCCGTCTCAAACCTCCCCTTTATCTCCAAATTACTGGAACGCCTGGTCTACTCTCGGCTTACTCGCTTTCTCTCTGACAACTCACTCCTCGACCCCCTCCAGTCTGGTTTCCGCTCTCTACACTCGACCGAAACTGCCCTTACAAAAGTAACAAATGACCTGATGACTGCAAAGTCGAGAGGTGATTACTCTCTACTAATCCTCCTTGACCTGTCTGCTGCATTTGACACTGTCGACCATAATCTCCTTCTCACTATGCTCCACTCTATTGGTCTAAAGGATACTGCTCTCTCCTGGTTCTCCTCCTACCTCTCTGACCGCTCTTTCAGTGTTTCCTTTGCTGGTTCTATCTCTGCTCCACTTTCTCTCGCTGTCGGGGTACCCCAGGGCTCGGTCCTTGGTCCCCTTCTTTTCTCTATCTATACTGCCCCAATCGGACAAACAATCCACAGATTCGGCCTTCAATACCATCTCTATGCTGACGACACCCAACTATACACCTCCTCTCGTGAGATCTCTGGACCATTCCTCCAAAATATCACCGACTGTCTGTCCGCTGTCTCTAACACTATGTCCTCCCTTTTTCTCAAACTAAACCTCTCTAAAACTGACCTCCTTGTCTTTCCACCTTCTAACCGACCTCCCCTCAACATCTCCATTCCAGTGTCTGGCACCATCATAACCCCCCGACGGCATGCCCGATGCCTTGGGGTCACACTGGACTCTGACCTCTCCTTTACCCCCCATATCCAATCTCTGGCCCAAACATGCCACATGCACCTCAGAAATATTGCTAAAATACGTCCGTTCCTAACCACGGACACGCTAAAGACGCTCGTGGTTGCGCTCATCCACTCCCGGCTTGACTACTGCAACTCGCTACTCATTGGCCTCCCCCGCACTAGACTCGCTCCGCTCCAATCCATACTAAATGCAGCAGCTAGACTCATTTTTCTATCCAGTCGTTATTCAGACGCCTCTGCATTATGCCAGTCGCTGCATTGGCTGCCCATCCACTGCAGAACTAAATTTAAACTCCTCTGCCTCACTCACAAAGCTCTGCATGGCGCTGCGCCACCATACATCACCTCCCTCCTGTCAGTACACCACCCAGCCCGCTCACTCTGATTGGCTAACACACTCAGACTAAACACCCCTGTAATACGAACCTCTCATGCTCGCCTACAGGACTTCACCAGAGCAGCACCCATCCTCTGGAACGCTCTACCCCAAGGCATCCGGACAATTCCCGATGCACGAAATTTCAGACGTGCCTTAAAAACGCACCTCTTCAGGGAAGCTTACCAAATCTCCTGACCTCGTCCCTCGCCCCTCCCTATGGTGCCCCACCCTGTTTGCCTTCTGATAAATGATCTGTACATAAAATTTCCTATTGCCTATGTTCCCCAACCCCTGCACCTCCTGTACCACCCTCAACCCATTTGTGTCTAACCCAATGTACCTTATATTGTAATTGTTGTATTGTTTTGCATTTATCCATGCCTGAAAGCGCTGCGGAATAAGGTGGCGCTATACAAATAAAGATTATTACTATATCCCCAACATCTGTCTTAATGCTTCTTAGTACAACGCCTCTCGGAAGTTTTTATTCTCCTCTCCCTTGGTGATTTTTCCTGTTTTGTTGCATTACGACCTGGAATAAAAATGCCTTCTAGATTGTACGTAATGGACTATTCTGTTATTACAGGTTGTTACAGTGCAAGGAAAAATATCGTGTGAGTGCATATGTATTCACCCCCTATAGGGCTCTGTCCCACGAGCACATCAACAGCGCTCCGTATAAGCGCCTGAATGGGCGCTTTTCCGCGATCATGGCCAGCGTTTGCTCAACCATTCACATGACCGCAAAATAAAATAATGCCGCACCCCAGTAAACCCTCGCTCTGCCAAAATCCTTGGGATGCCTTCCAATGCCTATATGGAGGCACCTATAAACTTTTCACATCGTTGTACACTGCAAAAATGCCTCCCCCTCCCTTCTCTTTCCCTGCTCCATTAGGAGTCTATAGGACCCGCCCGCGTATATTGGCCAAAACATAGTTCCAGAACCATCTCTTGTCTGAGCGTATATGGGTCGGCCGCGTTTATGTTCTATTTTTCATGCTACCGCTGTATTTATGCGCGTATATTCGCCCGTGTGAACGGCTACATTGGCAACTAATGCTTCACATCGGTACCATATATGCACCCGGGCGTGAAAACGTGGCGTCTATGCGCTTGTGGAAATAAAGCCTTACTATGAAATCCGTAAATAAAGTCCGGTCCAAGCACTTAATTTAAGAAGTCACATAATTAGTGAATTAAGTGTATAATCAGTGTCACATGATCTGTAACATTAATTTGCAGGAATGCTGCAGGAAGGCGGTAAGCTATACAGGAGGAGAGGGAGGGACCCGGCTATGGGACGCCACAGGCCGTATGCTATACAGGAGGAGAGGGAGGGACCCGGCTATGGGACGCTACAGGCCGTACGCTAGACAGGAGGAGAGGGAGGGACCCGGCTATGGGACGCTACAGGCCGTACGCTAGACAGGAGGACAGGGGGGATCCATCTATAGCATGCTAAAGGCTTACGCTATGCAGAAGGAGACGGAGGACGCTACATGCCGTACGCTAGACAGGAGGAGAGGGAGGGACCCGGCTATGGGACGCCACAGGCCGTATGCTATACAGGAGGAGAGGGAGGGACCCGGCTATGGGACGCTACAGGCCGTACGCTAGACAGGAGGAGAGGGAGGGACCCGGCTATGGGACGCTACAGGCCGTACGCTAGACAGGAGGAGAGGCAGGGACCCGGCTATGGGACGCTACAGGCCGTATGCTATACAGGAGGAGAGGGGGGGACCCGGCTATGGGACGCTACAGGCCGTACGCTATACAGGAGGAGAGGGGGGGACCCGGCTATGGGACGCTACAGGCCGTACGCTATACAGGAGGAGAGGGGGGGGACCCGGCTATGGGACGCTACAGGCCGTACGCTATACAGGAGGAGAGGGGGGATCCAACTATAGCATGCTAAAGGCTTACGCTATGCAGAAGGAGACGGAGGGACCCGGCTATGGGACGCTACAGACCGTATGCTATACTGGAGGAAAGGGAGGGCCCCGGCTATGGGATGCTACAGACCGTATGCTATACTGGAGGAGAGGGAGGGCCCCGGCTATGGGACGCTACAGGCCGTACGCTATACAGGAGGAGAGGGAGGGCCCCGGCTATGGGACGCTACAGGCCGTACGCTATACAGGAGGAGAGGGAGGGACCCGGCTATAGGACGCTACAGGCCATACGCTATACAAGAGGAGAGGGAGAGACCCGGCTATGGGATGCTACAGGCCGTACGCTATACAAAAGGAGACGGAGGGACCCTGTTATGAGACAGGCCGCACGCTATACAGGAGGAGAGGGACGGACTCTGCTATGGGACGCTACATGCCGCACGCTATACAGGAGGAGAGGGACGGACTCGGCTATGGGACGCTACAGGCCGAACGCTATGCAGGAGGAGACGGAGGGAGCCGGCTATGGGACGCTACAGGCTGTACGCTATACAGGAGGAGAGGGAGGGACCCGGCTATAGGACGCTAACGGCCGTACAATATACAAGCAGGAGAGTGAGAGACCTGGCTATGGGACGCTAAAGGCCATACGCTATACAAGAGGGGAGGGAGAGATCCATCTATAGGATGCTAAAAGCCTACGCTATACAGGAGGAGAAGGGGGGACCCTGCTATGAGACAGGCCATACGCTATACATGAGGAGAGGGAGGGCCCCGGCTATGGGATGCTACAGGCCATACGCTATACAGGAGGAGAGGGAGGGCCCCGGCTATGGAACGCTACAGGCCGTACGCTATAAAGGAGGAGAGGGAGGGTCCCGACTATGGGACGCTAAAGGCCATATGCTATACAGGAGAAGACGGAGGGAGACTGCTATGGGATCCTTCAGGCCATACGCTATACAGGAGGGGAGGGACGGACCTGGCTATGGGACGCTAACGGCTGTACAAGAGAAGGAGGGCCCCGGCTATGGGACGCTACAGGCCGTACGCTATACAAGAGGAGAGGGATGGACCCGGCTATGGAATGCTACAGGCCGTACGCTATACAGGAGGAGAGTGAGGGCCGCGGCTATGGGACGCTACAGGCCGTACGCTATACAGGAGGAGAGGGAGGGCCGCGGCTATGGGACGCTACAGGCCGTACGCTATACAGGAGGAGAGGGAGGGCCGCGGCTATGGGACGCTACAGGCCGTACGCTATACAGGAGGGGAGGGAAAGACCCGGCTATAGGACGCTAATGGCCGTAGAATATACAAGCAGGAGAGGGACGCTAAAGGCCATACGCTATACAAAAGGAGAGGAAGAGATCCATCTATAGGATGCTAAAGGCCTACGCTATACAGGAGGAGACTGAGGGACCCGGCTATTAGACAGGCCGTACGCTATACAGGAGGAGAGGGACGGACTCTGCTATGGGACGCTACAGGCCGTACGCTATACAGGAGGAGAGGGACGGACTCTGCTATGGGACGCTACAGGCCGTACGCTATACAGGAGGAGAGGGACGGACTCTGCTATGGGACGCTACAGGCCGTACGCTATACAGGAGGAGAGGGACAGACTCTGCTATGGGACGCTACAGGCCGTACGCTATACAGGAGGAGAGGGACAGACTCTGCTATGGGACGCTACAGGCCATACGCTATACAGGAAGAGAGGGAGGGACCCGACTATGGGACGCTACAGGCCATATGCTATACAGGAGAAGACAGAGAGAGACGGCTATGGGACGCTACAGGCCATATGCTATACAGGAGAAGACAGAGAGAGACGGCTATGGGATGCTACAGGCCATATGCTATACAGGAGAAGACGGAGAGAGACGGCTATGGGATGCTACAGGCCATACGCTATACAGGAGGGGAGGGATGGACCCGGCTATGGGACGCTACAGGCCGTACGCTATACAAGAGGAGAGGGATGGACCCGGCTATGGGATGCTACAGGCCGTACGCTATACAAGAGGAGAGGGAGAGACCCGGCTATGGGATGCTACAGGCCGTACGCTATACAGGAGGAGAGGGAGAGACCCGGCTATAGGACGCTAACGGCCGTAGAATATACAAGCAGGAGAGGGACGCTAAAGGCCATACGCTATACAAGAGGAGAGGGAGAGATCCATTTATAGGATGCTAAAGGCCTACGCTATACAGGAGGAGAGGGACGTACTCGGCTATGGGACGCTACAGGCCGTACGCTATACAGGAGGAGAGGGAGGGACTCTGCTATGGGACGCTACAGGCCGTACGCTATACAGGAGGAGAGGGAGGGACCCGACTATGGGACGCTACAGGCCGTATGCTATACAGGAGGGGAGGGAGAGACCCGGCTATAGGACGCTAACGGCCGTAGAATATACAAACAGGAGAGGGACGCTAAAGGCCATACGCTATACAGGAGGAGAGGGACGGACTCGGCTATGGGACGCTACAGGCCGTGCGCTATACAGGAGGAGAGGGAGGGACCCGGCTATGGGACGCTACAGGCCGTGCGCTATACAGGAGGAGAGGGAGGGACTCGGCTATGGGACGCTACAGGCCGTGCGCTATACAGGAGGAGAGCGACGGACCCGGCTATGGGACGCTACAGGCCGTACGCTATACAGGAGGAGAGCGACGGACTCTGCTATGGGACCCTACAGGCCGTATGCTATGCAGGAGAAGACGGAGGGAGACGGCTATGGGACGCTACAGGCCGTACGCTATACAGGAGAAGAGGGACGGACCCGGCTATGGGATGCTACAGGCCGTACGCTATACAAGAGGAGAGGGAGAGACCCGGCTATGGGATGCTACAGGCCGTACGCTATACAGGAGGAGAGGGAGAGACCCGGCTATAGGACGCTAACGGCCGTAGAATATACAAGCAGGAGAGGGACGCTAAAGGCCATACGCTATACAAGAGGAGAGGGAGAGATCCATTTATAGGATGCTAAAGGCCTACGCTATACAGGAGGAGAGGGACGTACTCGGCTATGGGACGCTACAGGCCGTACGCTATACAGGAGGAGAGGGAGGGACTCTGCTATGGGACGCTACAGGCCGTACGCTATACAGGAGGAGAGGGAGGGACCCGACTATGGAACGCTACAGGCCGTATGCTATACAGGAGGGGAGGGAGAGACCCGGCTATAGGACGCTAACGGCCGTAGAATATACAAACAGGAGAGGGACGCTAAAGGCCATACGCTATACAAGAGGAGAGGGAGAGATCCATTTATAGGATGCTAAAGGCCTACGCTATACAGGAGGAGAGGGACGGACTCGGCTATGGGACGCTACAGGCCGTGCGCTATACAGGAGGAGAGGGAGGGACCCGGCTATGGGACGCTACAGGCCGTGCGCTATACAGGAGGAGAGGGAGGGACTCGGCTATGGGACGCTACAGGCCGTGCGCTATACAGGAGGAGAGCGACGGACCCGGCTATGGGACGCTACAGGCCGTACGCTATACAGGAGGAGAGCGACGGACTCTGCTATGGGACCCTACAGGCCGTATGCTATGCAGGAGAAGACGGAGGGAGACGGCTATGGGATGCTACAGGCCGTACGCTATACAGGAGAAGAGGGACGGACCCGGCTATGGGACGCTACAGGCCGTACGCTATACAGGAGGAGAGGGAGGGACCCGGCTATGGGACGCTACAGGCCGTACGCTATACAGGAGGAGAGCGACGGACCCGGCTATGGGACGCTACAGGCCGTACGCTATACAGGAGGAGAGCGACGGACTCTGCTATGGGACGCTACAGGCCGTACGCTATACAGGAGGAGAGGGACGGACCCGGCTATGGGACGCTACAGGCCGTACGCTATACAGGAGGAGAGGGACGGACTCTGCTATGGGACGCTACAGGCCGTACGCTATACAGGAGGAGAGGGAGGGACCCGGCTATGGGACGCTACAGGCCGTACGCTAGACAGGAGGAGAGCGACGGACTCTGCTATGGGACGCTACAGGCCGTACGCTATACAGGAGGAGAGGGACGGACCCGGCTATGGGACGCTACAGGCCGTACGCTATACAGGAGGAGAGCGACGGACTCTGCTATGGGACGCTACAGGCCGTACGCTATACAGGAGGAGAGGGAGGGACCCTACAGGCCGTATGCTATACAGGAGAAGACGGAGGGAGACGGCTATGGGATGCTACAGGCCATACGCTACACAGGAGAAGAGGGATGGACCCGGCTATGGGACGCTACAGGCTGTATGCTATACAGGAGAAGACGGAGGGAGACGGCTATGGGATGCTACAGGCCATACGCTATACAGGAGGGGAGGGACGGACCTGGCTATGGGACGCTAACGGCTGTACAATATAGAAGAGAAGGAGAGACCCGGCTATGGGACGCTACAGGCCATACGCTATACAAGAGGAGACGGAGGGATCCATCTATAGCAGACCTGGGCAAAGCACGGCCCGCGGGCCACATCCGGCCCGCTGAATAGCTCGGACCGGCCCGCAAAGAGTGTCCTGGTGACTCACCAATGAGTCCGGTGCTCATGTCCACGGGGAAAATCGGGCCCGCTACGGATTCTACATGTAGAATCTGCAGCGGGTCCCTCCTGCCCCGTGGACATGAGCGCTGAAAATACAAATAAATGACAATAAACTCACCTCCCATCCGCTCCGTTTCTTCTCTTCGCGGCGGCGTCATCTCTCGTCGCGGCCGGATCTTCATTCTTCGGCTCGGCGGATGTGCACGATGACGTCGGTGACGTGCCCCGCGCATGCGCCGGGCCGAAGCAAAATGATCCGGCCGCGGCTGAGAGAGGATGGCGCGGCGCCGAAGAGAAGAACCGGAGCGGGTAAGTAAAATGTGATTTTTGTGTCCCGTGGATCCGGACGGCTTCCATAGGCTTCAATAGAAGCCCGCGGGAGCCGTCCCCGCGGGAGACCCGCATGAAAATGGAGCATGGTCCAGATTTTTTCATGCTCCATTTTTTTTTAAATCCCTTTTATTGACGATCCGCGGGTGGTCAATGCATCCCTATGGGGTGCGGATCCGCGCGCGGGAGATTTTAAATCTCATTTTGCCCGCAGCGGATTTTAACTCTTCTCCCGCGCGCGGATCCGCACCCCATAGGGATGCATTGACCACCCGCGGGTAGATAAATACCCGCGGATCGTCAATAAAAGGGATTTTAAAAAAAATGGAGCATGAAAAAATCTGGACCATGCTCCATTTTCATGCGGGGCTCCCGCGGGCTTCTATTGAAGCCTATGAAAGCCGTCCGGATCCGCGGGAGACCTAAAATAGGAATTTCAAGGATTTACTCACCCGCAGCGGGCCGCGAAGCTCTTCTCTTCCTCACGGCCGCATCTCCCTTGCTTCGGCTCGGCGGATGTGCCCGGCGCATGCGCGCGGCACGTCGACGACGTGCCGGCGACGTGCCGCCGGCGTAAGGAATTCATCCGCCGGCCGAAAAAGAAGATCCGGCCGTGAGGAAGAGCAGAGCTTCGCCGCCCGCTACGGATAGGTAAATTCCTTTTTATTTGTATTTTCAGTGCTCACGTCCGCGGGGCAGGAGGGACCCGCTGCAGATTCTACATGTAGAATCCGTAGCGGGCCCGATTTTCCCCGTGGACATGAGGCCTAAGTGATGCCACTGTAACTTCTGAGTGGAGATGGGAGTGCTCCTTACCGCTCCCCTCTCCATTGGCAGACACGGGGGCCGTGCCGTAAAACGGGGTGAAACACCGGGTGTTCACCGCGCCGTATTACAGCGCCATTCATTTTCAATGGCGGCCGTATTCTGGCCGCAAATCGGGCGGCTGGAATACGGCCCCATTAAGGCAATGTGCATGGAGCCTTCGTATGTTGGTCTGGCCCTCTAAAACCATTCCAATTTCTCATGTGGCCCCATGGGAAAATTAATTGCCCACCCCTGATCTATAGGATGCTAAAGGCCTACGCTATGCAGAAGGAGACGGAGGGACCCTGCTATGAGACAGGCCGCACGCTATACAGGAGGAGACGGAGAGATCCATCTATAGGATGCTAAAGGCCTACGCTATGCAGAAGGAGACGGAGGGACCCTGCTATGAGACAGGCCGCACGCTATACAGGAGGAGACGGAGAGATCCATCTATAGCACAGGTGTCAAACACAAGGCCCACCACCTCATTTTCCCTGGCCCGCCGGCTGTATAGCAAGTTCCCTCACCCTCCATGCGGTTGTCAGTAGGCAATCTTCTATCAGCTTCTTCTGTCTCAGTAGAGCAGACAGTAAGAGGAGTGCCGATATCACACTGACAACGGCCGCGGAGGAGGGAAGACGGCTGCAGAGAACATGATCTCTTGTGCGAGGAGAGCAGCGCTGAGGAGGAGCAGCTGCAGGGCGAGAGCCTGGTCAGCACTGACCTCCTCTCACCGGCCCTACCTCTGTTCATGGCTGCAAATCTGTGCAGACGGACTCGGCTATGGGACGCTACAGGCCGTACTATATAGAGGAGGAGACGGAGGGATCCGGCTATAGTACGCTACAGGCCGTACTATATAGAGGAGGAGACGGAGGGATCCGGCTAGAGGACGCTACAGGCCGTACTATATAGAGGAGGAGACGGAGGGATCCGGCTATAGTACGCTACAGGCCGTACTATATAGAGGAGGAGACGGAGGGATCCGGCTAGAGGCCGCTACAGGCCGTACTATATAGGAGGAGGAGACGGAGGGATCCGGCTAGAGGACGCTACAGGCCGTACTATATAGAGGAGGAGACGGAGGGATCCGGCTATAGTACGCTACAGGCCGTACTATATAGAGGAGGAGACGGAGGGATCCGGCTATAGGACGCTACAGGCCGTACTATATAGAGGAGGAGACGGAGGGATCCGGCTATAGGACGCTACAGGCCGTACTATATAGAGGAGGAGACGGAGGGATCCGGCTATAGTACGCTACAGGCCGTACTATATAGAGGAGGAGGCGGAGGGATCCGGCTAGAGGACGCTACAGGCCGTACTATATAGAGGAGGAGACTGATTGATCCGGCTAGAGGACGCTACAGGCCGTACTATATAGAGGAGGAGGCGGAGGGATCCGGCTAGAGGACGCTACAGGCCGTACTATATAGAGGAGACGACGGAGGGATCCGGCTAGAGGATGCTACAGGCCGTACTATATAGAGGAGGAGACGGAGGGATCCGGCTAGAGGACGCTACAGGCCGTATTATATAGAGGAGACGACAGAGGGATCCGGCTATAGGACGCTACAGGCACTACGCTATACAGGAGACGGCTATAGGACGCTACAGGCGTACACTATACAGGAGGAGACTGAGGGAGCTGGCTATAGGACGCTACAGGCGTACACTATACAGGAGGAGACAGAGGGAGCTGGCTATGGGACACTACAGGCCTTACGCTATACAGGAGGTGACGGAGGGATCCATCTATAGGATGCTAAAGGCCTACGCTATACAGGAGGAGACGGAGGGATCCATCTATAGGATGCTAAAGGCCTACGCTATACAGGAGGAGACGGAGGGATCTGGCTATAGGACGCTACAGGCCGTACTATATACAGGAGAGGGAGGGACCCGGCTATAGGACGTTACAGGCCCTACGCTATACAGGAGACGGCTATAGGACGCTACGGGCCGTACGCTATACAGGAAGAGACGATGGGACCTGGCTCTGGGCCGCTACAGGCCGTACGATATACAATAGGAGACAGAGGGATCCATCTATAGGACGCTACAGGCTGTATGCTATACAAGAGGAGACGGAGGGATCCATCTATAGGACGCTACAGGCTGTATGCTATACAAGAGGAGACGGTGGGACCCAGCTATGGGACGCTACAGGCAGTACGCTATACAAGAGACGGAGGGATCCCGTTATGGGACGCTACAGGCAGTACGCTATACGGGAGGAGACGGAAGCATTTATGCTAGATCTATATAAGAAGGAACATATGAATGTCCTGGAATAGTCTAATTACATCTCAGACTTCAATCAAAGGAAATTATGATGATCTGAAGAGGCCGATGTGTAGATGTGCTGAGCTAACTAACATACCCAAGAGAAAAGGTGGCTCCACAAAGTACCGAGGGTGAATACTTACACACCGATGTTCTCAAACTCTTGCCTTTGTGCCACAATAAAAAATATTTGCCACCTTCCAAGCGGTTGGCACATTGTGTAAATCAGATGGTATAAACACCCATCTTAATTCCAGGTTATCATGCAACAAAACAGGAGAAATAGCAAGGGGGTGAATACTTTCCCAAGGTACTGTATATCCTTCAAGACATGGAAACTGTCACATTCACTTAGAAGAACTTAGTTGGCCAATAGCTGAAAACAACATTTCATTCTTCATATTGCTGTGGCCCCGAAAACGGAACAGAGGAGACAGCTCAACGCGAAACGCACCAGAGGTTACCAGGACTTACAGAGAATCCGGCCCACGATGGACAGGAGTGTTTGATCTTCGTGTTTGTGGTGATAGAGGCTGTGACCAGACTAAACGTGACTATCAGGACCCCCAGAATCACCTGCACAAAGCCCAGAGCGAGCAGCACATGAGTCCAGGCCCGATGCAGCCGTAACTGGGACAGGCTGCGGGATGTCCGTCCGGTGAGGGAAAAACTAGACTCCGTTGGGGAGGGCATCACTAGACAGGGCTCATCAGGAGGTGACCCCCAGTCTATCATTACAAGGGGGTCGATGGGGAGCTGCGTCAACAAGCCGCCTAATGGCTGCAGCGCACAAGTTCCACGGAACGGAGGTGGTGAGAGACTGACCCTTCGTTTTCAGTTAGCAGCACAAACTCAATTTCATGATACTCAATCCCAAAAGCCAAAAATTCCACCGATCCAGAGTTTAGTGGGAACATTGGACAACACGGCTGAGGGCGGCCATGCAGACAATACTGCAAGGAGCAAGGCAGAACGGATGGGCGCTCTCCAAGTAACGGCCCCAGGCAACACAGTGGCACATCCCCAGAGCTAACGAAATTCCAGGATCGCTCCCAAAGTCATCGCTAAGCAGAGAACACACTTTGTTATATTACCAGCAGAGGAATATGTAAAAGAGGACATAACTGAAGCCGGGGGCTCAGCTCTGGGCAAACGCAGTGACGGGCAGAAGGTGGGCGAGCAGCCAGGAAGACATCACTGGACACGGGTGGAACGATGCTTGTGTGGCGAGTTCAGCAAGAGAAGATGCTGCAGCGAACCAGGAAAGCCCAGACACGAGCGTTCATAAGACCTCACCGTGACTCCAGACCCCCGTCCTTCACACACCGCACATCCATTTGTAGTGGGGGTCCCTGGATATTCTGCATGCTGGAGAATGAGAGTTGCAGCAGACGTCTTCGGCCAGAAGGCTGCAGACCACTGAGGAAAAAAGCCAAAACCGACCCTCTAAATGTGCACAGAGAATATCCTGTCCTTACAGCTGCAGTACTACACAGCTCTCCTCCCTCCACCCTGCAAGGCAGGCTGGGAAATGTAGTCTGCAAGGAGATGGGGACTTGTGAGGTCACAGATTTAAAGGGAGAGTAAGCATTAACCTTTCACTAGCCGTCCAAATCGGGTTCGTCTTCAGTAGAAGAAGAAAAAAGTAAATACTCTGAAGACGACTAGAAGCAACAAGCTGTAGAGCTGCGAGTCTTCCAGACGATTGCAGTCAGAGGATATCTTCTTTTTTTGAATAGGGGTGGATAATATGTAACAGATGAAGTTCTCGGCTGAAGAGCTAGCACTCACTAACCATCATCAGTGCAGAGCCATCCAAAAATTAGAGGACTATTACGGCTTTGTTCCCATCCCCCATCCCCCTGCGGACCGGCTCTCTAATGGAACCCTTTTATCTGGATCCTGTAGGTCTGCTCGGGTTTCAGGCAGCAGAAAGGAAATGAACGTCAAGCTCATCTTTTATTAATGCCTCATACTGGTACACAGCTACTGCACCAAGTGCGGCCGGCACCTCCCCCCCCCCCCCGCTGCAGCAATCACCATGCCGGGAAATACTCCAGGGGTCCCCAAAACCTGATGGGCACGCGAGGACGCAGCGCCAATTCAAGAGGACGACACGGAGGACACTTGATAAAATGGTTTAATTTGGCATCAGCTAGTCACCAGATCTGGCCCCTCCCCAACAGCACGGGGGGGGGTCGGGAACAATCCGACACTACATGCATTACCCCTTTAACAGAACATACATGTAAACATGAGGCATGCATACCCCCCTCCCAACATCACAGGGACACCCGGCATTAACTGTAGAGCCCTCCACAGGCAGAGAAGGGTTAATCCTGAGTGGAAAAAAGTGTTATGGCGTGGAAAGTGGGAGAACCCACCGACCTAGAAAGGAAAGGCGCATGACGCAACCGCAGAGCAGGCTGCTGCACGTCCCCCCATACAGTGTCACACTGACAGCTCCCACAACATGGTGCAATACAGACACACGAGTGTTAATGAAGAGCGGCACAACCAGCGTCTGTCAGCTGCCGCACAGTCCGACGTAGCAGGGATGTTGCAGATAGATGGCTCTATCCTAAGGCTTGAACGCACTTTGGGCTGCCCCCGCCGCTACGTTGGTCGCAGCTGTCCGCACCGCAGGGTTGGTAAACACACCAGCAGCAAACTCTTCCTGCGCTTTCTGGAAACTGGCGCCGGTTCGGCGGTAAATGGAGTGGATCTGGGGGAGGAGTCAAGAGTGTTAATAAAGGGGTATGACCGTACGGGGACCCCATGTACCCTGCCTGCCACCGTCTGCCCTACTCACCCTCTTTAACATGATGATTCCCATGGTGGCAGTCGCTGTGAGGAGCAGTGCGACTATAATCATTATTGCAGAGACCCCAGGATAACCCTGCTTCAAGACAGAGAGAGCAGAGATCCAGCCGCTGCAGAAGGGAAGAGACAGAGCATTCTGGTTAAAAGGGAAACCTTCGCATATTACTCAGAGGAAAGATTTTTTTGGCAATTTGTTAAAATTTTAGATGTCACAATCTATATTGTAGAAAATCCTGAGAACTCACATGGACCACCATTCCCAACGGTCACAGCTCCCCTCCTCCCCCTCCCTGCACACCGAGCACCATTCCCAACGGTCACAGCTCCCCTCCTCCCCCTCCCCGCACACCGAGCACCATTCCCAACGGTCACAGCTCCCCTCCTCCCCCTCCCCGCACACCGAGCACCATTCCCAACGGTCACAGCTCCCCTCCTCCCCCTCCCCGCACACCGAGCACCATTTCCAATGGTCACATCTCCCCTCCTCCCCCTCCCTGCACACCGAGCACCATTCCCAACGGTCACAGCTCCCCTCCTCCCCTTCCCTGCACACCGAGCACCATTCCCAACGGTCAAAGCTCCCCCTCCCTGCACACCGAGCACCATTCCCAACGGTCAAAGCTCCCCCTCCCTGCACACCGAGCACCATTCCCAACGGTCAAAGCTCCCCCTCCCTGCACACCGAGCACCATTCCCAACGGTCACAGCTCCCCTCCTCCCCCTCCCCGCACACAGAGCACCATTCCCAACGGTCACAGCTCCCCTCCTCCCCCTCCCTGCACACAGAGCACCATTCCCAACGGTCACAGCTCCCCTCCTCCCCCTCCCTGCACACCGAGCACCATTCCCAACGGTCACAGCTCCCTTCCTCCCCCTCCCTGCACACCGAGCACCATTCCCAACGGTCTCAGCTCCCTTCCTCCCCCTCCCTGCACACCGAGCACCATTCCCAACGGTCACAGCTCCCCTCCTCCCCCTCCCTGCACACCGAGCACCATTCCCAACGGTCACAGCTCCCCTCCTCCCCCTCCCTGCACACCGAGCACCATTCCCAACGGTCACAGCTCCCTTCCACCCCCTCCCTGCACACCGAGCACCATTCCCAACGGTCACAGCTCCCCTCCTCCCCCTCCCTGCACACCGAGCACCATTCCCAACGGTCACAGCTCCCCTCCTCCCCCTCCCTGCACACCGAGCACCATTCCCAACGGTCACAGCTCCCCTCCTCCCCCTCCCTGCACACCGAGCACCATTCCCAACGGTCACAGCTCCCCTCCTCCCTGCACACCGAGCACCATTCCCAACGGTCACAGCTCCCCTCCTCCCCCTCCCCCTCCCTGCACACCGAGCACCATTCCCAACGGTCACAGCTCCCCTCCTCCCCCTCCCTGCACACCGAGCACCATTCCCAACAGTCACAGCTCCCCTCCTCCCCCTCCCTGCACATCGACCACCATTCACAACCGTCAGATTCCCTCCTCCCCATTCCTGCACATCGACCACTATTTACAAGTCACAGCTCTCCTCCTCCCCCTTCCTGCACACCGACCACCATTCACAAGTCACAGCTCCCCTCCTCCCCCTTCCTGCACACTGATCACCATTCACAATGGTCACAGCTCCCCTCCCTGCACACTGTCCATTCACAGTAGTCACAGTTCCCCTCCCTGCACACGGACCACCATTCACAACAGTCACAGCTCCCCTCCTCCTCCTTCCTGCACACTGACCACCATTCACAAGTCACAGCTCCCCTCCTCCCCCTTCCTGCACACTGACCACCATTCACAACAGTCACAGCTCCCCTCCTCTTCCTTCCTGCACACTGACCACCATTCACAATGGTCACAGCTGTCCTTCCTGCACACTGACCACCATTCACAATAGTCACAGTGCCCCTCCTCCCCCTCCATGCAAACCATTCACAATGGTAACAACTCACCCCCTGCTCCTCACTGCACACTTACCACCACTCACAGCTCCCCTCCTCCCCCTTCCTGCACCCTGACCACCATTCACAAGTCACAGCTCCCCCTCCCTGCACCCTGACCATCATTCACAATAGTCACAGCTCCCCTCCCTGCATCCTGATCACCATTTACAATAATCACAGCTTCCCTCCCCCTTCCTGCACCCTGACCACCATTCACAAGTCACAGCTCCCCCCTCCCTGCACCCTGACCATCATTCACAATAGTCACAGCTCCCCTCCCTGTATCCTGATCACCATTCACAATAGTCACAGGTCCCCCCTGCACACTGACCACCATTTACAATAATCATAGCTCACCTCCTCCCTGCACCCTGACCACCATTCACAATAGTCACAGCCCCCCCCCCTCTGTACACTGACCACCATTCACAATAGTCACAGCTCTCATCCCTGCACCCTGACCACCATTCACAATAGTCACAGCCCCCCCCCCCTCTGTACACTGACCACCATTCACAATAGTCACAGCTCCCCTCCTCCTTGTACACTGACCACCATTCACAATAGTCACAGCTCCCCTCCTTCCCCTCCCTGACCACCATTCGCAATAGACACAGTTCCCCTTCTCCCCCTCCCTGCACACTGACTACCATTCACAATAGTCACAGCTCCCCTCCTCCTTGTACACTGACCACCATTCGCAATAGTCACAGGTCCCCCTCTCTTGCACACTGACTACCATTCACAATAGTCACAGCTCCCCTCCTCCTTGTACACTGACCACCATTCGCAATAGTCACAGGTCCCCCTCTCCTGCACACTGACCACCATTCACAATAGTCACAGCTCCCCTCCTCCTTGTACACTGACCACCATTCGCAATAGTCACAGGTCCCCCTCTCCTGCACACTGACTACCATTCACAATAGTCACAGCTCCCCTCCTCCTTGTACACTGACCACCATTCACAATAGTCACAGCTCCCCTCCGTGCACACTGACCAATCACAGTAGTCACAGCTCTCCTTTACCCCTCCTTGTACACTGACCACCATTCACAATAGTCACAGCTCACCTCCTCCCCCTTCCTGACCACCATTTACAATAGTCACAGCTCCCCTCCCTGCACACTGACCACCATTCACAATAGTCACAGCTTCCCTCCTCCCCCTCCCTGCACACTGACCACCATTCACAATAGTCACAGCTTCCCTCCTCCCCCTCCCTGCACACCAACCACCATTTACAATAGTCACAGCTTACCTCCTCTCCTCCATGCACTACACAGATGGGAGACATATATAGATAACACAGGATCCACCATTCACAATAGGTGATGTTACAGCTCCCCTCCTCCTCTCCCTGCACACTGACCACTAAGCCGAATACTAGCCCGACACTTCCTGTTCTGTAGGCTTCTCAGCAGTTGTGTCACTATCCGAACAGACAGGAAGAGCCCATTATACACACACTGAATAATCTCTGCATTAGGTGGTGCCTGACGTCTTGTGACCAGTAACACATGATAGCGTGTCACCATCTGTTCGCACATAAAGTGCTGACCTCTCCCCTGCCCAGCAGAAGACAACATGGGTAAACGGAGAGACTCTGACTGCGGGCAGATTGTTGGTGCTCGGAGGTGCAGTGCCAGTATTTCCCAGACAGTTGCACTTGCTTGCTCCCAACCCGCAGTATGAAGTGCACCAAGACCGGTTGAACCCTGGACAGACATGACAGAAGGTCCCAGAGCAGCAGGCCACATGTGGTTGATCCTAGCGTCAGGTGCCACGTCTGGTATCTCAGCAACGATGTGCCAGTGGACCAACTGACCCAGCAAAAAAACAGCGGAGAAGTTAGACTAATTCCCAAGATATGTCAGGATGACCATGTGGCAAACCTTATGTCAACTGGGATCAAGAGTCGAAGACTCACAAGGGTGCTTCTGCTAACCCAGAGTCATCACCACAACGCCTTGCATGGACCCAGGGACAACATTAATGGACCCTAGACACATGGCAGAAGGTCGTCTGGAGTGAAGAGTTCCATTTCCTGCTGAACCATATGGATGGCCGGGCCTGCATGAAGCCGTATCCTATAGGTGCACTGTTGGGGGTTCAGCAGGCCGATGCTGGCTGTGTTAGGGCCTGGGACCGTTTGTCATCGTACCCCAATATTTGAATGGTGAACACTACAGGAACCAGTTTGCTGACCATCTGCACCCATATCTTCAGGAAGTCCTCCCCGCGGTTGGAGGAACAAGTCAATGAATTCTCCAGACTGCAGGCCGCCAAACTCCCCGGACTGTAAACCCAGAGAACATGTTTGTGATCAGCTAGAAAGCACTATGGGACCTGCTCCCACTTATTCCTAAAGTCTACAGCAACGGACGGAGCCGCTGAAGAGGAGGGCACGGGGCGAGTCAAGTGTGGAGGATGTTCACCACCTTGTGGAATCTGTTCCATGATGTCTGAGAGCCTTGATCGCCCAAAAGGGTGGACTAACCTGTTATTGAGTGGGTGCTCCTAGTACAGTGATTGTTCAGTGTAGATAAAACACGGCCCACCATTCACAATAGGGGGATACAACTCACCTCCTCCTCCTCCCTGCAAGTTCACAGAGTATGCCTACAACACTCTCTCATAGAAGTCAACAGGTAATGTTAAAGCTCACTTTCTGCATGCACAGGTCATAAAGCATGAACACAACAATCTCCCAAATACGTCAATGGGTCCCCTCCATTCCATTGTGCCTATGGCCAATGAGGCTGTGTCACAGCTAACCTCCTCCCCCTCCCTGCACAAGTCAAAGAGCATGCCCATAACCCTTTCTCAAAAAAAAGTCAATGAGGTCTGCTCCTTTCCCTTGTGCCTATGGCCCATGAGGCAGTTGTAGAGCATAGTACTAAAAGGCAGCTAACTACAGCTAGGGCAAGATTGGCACCCCCCACAGTCATGTTCAGACAATAGCATAAAAGTATCAGAGAACATAAACGTGGTAAATGTTTCACTCTGCGGCTTTGTAGGCGATGTGCCAGCAGATGGCAGGAGAGCGGCTGTCACACCCTGCGTTCCCTGACCATTGTGAGGACCGTACCTGAAGCCCCATCCGGGGATCCCCACCGCCGCCAGCACGTACACCACGTCTTGTACAAAGTAGATGAAGAAGAAGACGAAGAAGTTGAAGGAACTGTCGCTCCTGAGGGAGAGAACAGAACAAGGTTTAACACCGGCAGCTGAGCGTGTTGTCGGAGGTGAAGGCGGAACACGCCATTCTCAAACTCATCTCCATGAAGGGTTAACAGTGTTTTATTAACCCCTGCACGTGGGGTGTAAGACACGGCTGTAATACCCCGCTGATGGCAAGCGAGAGATCTCCCCTCTGTTCCTCGCCGCTCTCCCCACAGCTCGCCGCCGGTCCGAGCGGGCAAGTACTCGCTATAAAGCTGGTGATCCTTCGACAGAGGATAATTGGCAGGTTAACGAGATACATCCCATAAGTGCTAGATAATAACCGCGTGTACCACCTTATGGCACGAGAGTCTATAGGACATGGAGATAGCATGATTTAGAGGTTGCTATACTAGATTGAGGAGGATGAGCCGACAGCCTTATGTCCCACTTGGATGTAAAGGGATGGAGGGTGCCATTTTGGATGCCCAGCATTTCCCCATAGGTGCAGTTAGACAAGACTACAGAAGCCATTTCTACTATGGAAAAAACTTGCAAGCTTTTCCAGTTGCCTGCGGTTATGAGACCAGTTACAAGTAATAAGTGGCAGACAAAACCGTCCGACCAGTAATATATCTCATGTTTCCCCGAAAATAAGACAGGGTCTTATATTAATTTTTACTCCAAAAGATTTACCGTGTATACTAGAGCATAAGCCGACCCGAGAATAAACCGAGGCACCAAGTTTAACCCAAAAAAACTGGGGAAACTTCTGAGTATAAGCCTAGGGTGGGTTTATACTCGAGAGAGGTCCGTGCACCATTGCTTTCAATGGGGCCCCAGCTGCTGCCGGCAGCTCCATTGAAAGCAATAGGCTGCGTGCAGTGATTTTCGGGGAAGGACTTTAAAAATAAACCCTTCCCTGAAAATCATTCCTAAATAATAATCATCCCTGTAAAAAAATTAAAAAAATAAATACTCACCTGTCCGCCGCTGTCAGGGCTCAGGCGCGTCCAGCCACTTGGTCCTCAGGCAGTGCAGTGAAGTTCTTTGAATTCCCCCACCATCAGCGCTGTGTAAATTGGATCACGCGCCAGCGAATCACAGCCGGCGCTCGATAAACCAACCACAGCCATTCAGCGATGTCATTCACTGAACGGCTGTGAATAATAGAGTGCCAGCTGTGATTGGCTGGCGCTCGATCCAATCACAGCGCCTACTTACATTGCGCTGACGGTGGGGGATGACAGAGCAGAGAGATGACAGCGGGGAGAATTAAAAGCAGTTTGGCACACCGCCAGGGAGACCATTGCTCTGGGGACACAGACGCCGGCTGGGAGGTGAGTTGCTTTTTTTGGCCTCACTCGAGTATAAGCAGGGGGGGGGCTTTTTAAGCATTAAAAAACGTGCTGAAAAAGTCAGCCTATACTTCAGTATATACGGTAATTTTTCTTTATTTTTTACATGGAGTCTATTTATATTGACTTTTTTATTAACTGTAACTAGGGATTAATTTTGAAGTAGGGTTTATAATTCAAGTGTCCTCAAAAATTCTGAAAAATCATTCTGCATCCTCAAAAATCATGCTAGGGCTTATTTTTAGGGTAAGGTCTTACTTTCAGGGAAATTGGGTAGTACCGTCCGACCAGTAATTTATAGTACAGTTTGCGGTGCAATGCGCATGCTGTGGATTTTATGGCCCTTCGTAGAGCGGCTTGCCGTTATTATAGGAAGATTTGATCTGTTTCACATTTCGGGAATTGGGCAGTTTTTTTTTTAGAAAAATGTTGTTGTATAAAAAGTCGTAGATTTGTATATTGGTTAAAAGTGTTCTAGAGTTGGTCTTTTGAGATGGATGGGATATGGAGGTGTGTGGCTGGGTGTGGGAAGAAGTGTGCGTTGTGTAGCTGTCCTGCATTGAAGAGAATGATAGTTGTCCGTTGTCCCAGAAATCCCAAAAGGTTGCAGAATCTCAGCGTTTGACCAAATGGCAAGAGAGTTCAGGGATGAGAAGTGTTCATGCAGATAGGAGGTCACGGTGGTCAGACCATCTTGGGTCCTCCATCCAGCTATGGTCACCTGTAGTGGAAGAGTGTATGGAGAGGACAAATGATTTCAGGGACCTAGGATCTAAGCTCAGGGCAAGGACTTCCAAGGTAGTTTTCTCGAAAATACCACCTGTACCACGTGCCACACCAGAAAGGTAGCGGGAGATTAGGGAGGTAAGCAAGCGGCTCCCAAAAAAAAAAAAAAAAAAAAATCATGTAAAGAAAAGATAAAAATTGGTAAGGAGGAGGCAGAAAGACTGATCGCCAAAGAGAGCAAAAATAACGCCACACTATTCTTCGATTGCATAAATAGTAAGAGGATTTGTACTGAGAGCACTGGCCCTTTAACCCCTTAATGACATGGCCTATTTTGGGCTTAAGGACGCAACGATTTTTGGCGGATTTTCTTCTCCATTTATCAAAAGTCATAATTTTTTTATTTTTCCGTCGACACGGCCAAATAAGGGCTTGTTTTTTGCGTGGCGAGCTGTAGTTTTTATCGGCGTCATTTTTCGATACATCACATGGAGAGAAAACGCATCAATTCTGCCATTGATTTTTTTACTTTTTTTTTTACAGCGTTAATCATGCAGCATAAATAAGACAATCCATTTTTTCTGCGGGATAGTACGATTACAGCGATACCAAAATTCTTACATTTTTTTTAGGTTTTTCCACTTTTCTGCAATAAAAACCCTTTTTTTGGAAATCTTTTTTTCTAGATCACTGCATTCAAAGTCCTGTACCTTTTTTATTTTTTGTGAGACGAGCTGTAGTTTTTAATGGTACCGTTTTATTGCTTTTTTAGTGAGGCAAAATGCTAGAAATTAGCATTTTGCCTCGGTTTTTTAAGCGGTTTTTTTAACGCTTTTTTCCGTGCAGTCAAAAGCATGTTAAACTTATTGTACGCATCGTTACGGACACAACAATACCAAATATGTGGGGGTTTTAATTTTTATCCTTTTTTTTTTATGCTAATCTGAGAAAAAGCATAAAAAAGGGGGGTTTTTTTACATATTTTTTTTTTAATTCGTTTTTTTAATCTTTTTATTTTTTACAACATTTGTGTTCCTCTGGGGGACTTACACTACAGTACTGCTGATCACTGTGATAAGGCATGGCAGGCCTACTGCCCTGCCATGCCTTATCGCTTATATAGCGATCTGAGGCACTGGCAACACAGAACGCCAGTGCCTGGGGTCCTGTTGCCATGGCGACAGGCCGGGCTCTCGCGATAACATCGCGAGAGCCAACCGAAGACACAGAGGGAGTCCGCTCCCTCTGTGAAATCTTTCCCTGCCGCGATCTACTTAGATTGCAGCAGGGGTTAACAGCGGGGGGGCGCATCTCCGATGCCCCCCTGCTGTTGCAGCGGGACGCCGGCTGTGACTGACAGCCGGCTCCCGCTGCGGGATAGCGCGGGATCATATGTGATCCTGCGCTATCCCCAGGACGTAAGTTTACGCCCTGTTGCGGGAAGTACCCCGCTGCCAGGACGTAAACTTACGCCCTGGAGCGGGAAGGGGTTAACAAATAATGCAGGAAAAAACAGACGATATTGGGGGGGTTGGCAAGTCTATTAACCCCTTAATGACACGGTCCTTTTTATTCCCCCCCCCCCCCCCCCCCACACACACACACACACACACACACACACATTTTCGATTTTTCCTCCCCTTTTAAAAATTTGGTACTGCTTTATTTATCCATCGACGTCGGTGTATGAAGGCCTGTTTTTTAACGGTACTATTTAATGTACCATATAATGCACCGAAAAAGTTTAATAAATTCTAAATTGAGTTAAATGAAAAAAATACAACATTTCCCCATCTTTCGGTGCATCTTGTTTCTACGGCGCACAAACTACACTTCAAACAATAACATAAGTGTATTCTATGGGTCGGTACGATTACTACGATGCCAAACTTATATAGTTTTTTTTTTTTGCTGTACTACTTTTTTTTTCCCAAAGACATTACTTTTTTTTTTTTTTTTTTTAAATGCCAGACAAATCTAATTTCCTTCTATGACAGAATCACCGACTGGGTTGATCAGGGAAATGCGGTGGATATAGTATATCCTGACTTTAGTAAAGCATTTGACAAAGTATCTCATACCATACTTATTGATAAAATGACCAAATATAGGATTGACAAGGCAACTGTTAGGTGGATTCACAACTGGCTGAGTGATCGTACTCAGAGTGTTGTTCAACATTTTTATAACTGATCTGGAGGAGGGAACTGAGGGGAAATTGATCAAATTTGTTTACCACGCAAAGCTAGTGGTCAGCGACTAACAGATTGGTATTTAACAAAGAGAAGTCCTACATCTGGTCAAGAAAAATGAAAAAAAAAAAGCACATACAGAATGGGAGGAATTGGGTTAAGCAGCAGCACATGTGAAAAAGACTTGGGTATACTAATGGATCATAGACTGAACATGAGTCAACAATGTGATGCAGCAGTCAAAAAGGCAAACACAATTCTGGGATGTATTAAGGTAAGCATAGAGTCTAGATCACGTGAGGTAATTATCCCCCTCTACTCTTCCTTAGTCAGACCTCATCTGGAATACTGTGTCCAGTTCTGGGTATCCCAAGCTGGAGTAAGTTCAGAGAAGAGCTACCTGGATGGCGAGCGGTCTGCAAATCCTGTCCTATGAGGAATGGTTAAAGGGGTTTTGTCATTAGAAAAACACAACGTACTTATTCCTCCACAGACAGTTTTCTTACCGCAGCCTCTTCTCCCCGATCTTTACCCGCTTCTTGCAGTCTCTCGGGTCATGTCACCTCCAGCTGGCCGGATCCTCTTCTTCCTGTTATGGAGCATCAATTCGCAGCATTCTTCTTCCTGCTGGTCAATAAACACTACGTCACTAGTGACGTAGAATTCACAGCCTAGCAGGGAATGCAGAATCCTATGCCTGCCGCTGCTGAGCATGAATGCTGTCTCACCGCGAGTTTTCATACACAATTGCCGCAAGGCAGATCGTATATACGCAGCAGCGGCAATAGCCGGGCATAGGATTTGGCATTCACTGCTAGGCAGTGAACGTTATGTCACTAGTGATGTAGCATTCATTGACCTGCAGAATGCCGAGAATGTACGTAATGTCACAGTAAGAAGAGAGAGGATTCTCTGGCTGGAGGTAAGGTGATATGGGGGACTGGAGGAGACAGAAGAAGACCGGGGAGGAGAAGATGTGGTAAGAAGACTGCCTGGGGAGGAATAGGCAAGTATTAATTTTTTTTTTTTCTAATGACCTGGGATGGGATCCCGCAGTAGGCCTCGGTCACATGAATGAGTAAACAATATCCAGCACTCCAGGGAATCTAGCCGTTGTTACTGGGGCAGCTGGGTTACTATGTGTGACGGTTTAGGCCACTAACAAGGTGGCTGAGGGATGGGCAGAGCGCGCGTGTTCACATGATATGGCCAGCTTTGATTTGGAAGCAGGTCTGGATGAGGCATGAACTCCAAGTTGGTCCTCCTCTCCCTGCATCATAAATAGATAGGAGTGGGTGTGCTCAGATGAGGGTGCCCCTTGTATGTAGGTAAAGGCACTGTTAAGGAACTGCCCATGTCCCCGCTGAGCAGAGTGTTAATGTCTGTGCCGGCGGGGAAGGGGCAGCAAGAGGAAAGGGGAGCCAGCTCTGTGTGCAGACTGCTACTGAGTGGAGTAGTAGTGGTAGTGCCGTCGGGAGGTGGTAAGAGGGGTGCCAGCGCTGCGCACATGGCTCGTTTGGTGCTAGGTCTGTGTGCAGTCTGCCGCTGACTGGAGTAGTAGTGGTAGTGTCGGCGGGAGGTGGTAAGAGGAGTGCCAGCGCTGCGCACATGGCTCGTGTGGTGCTAGGTCTGTGTGCAGCCTGCCGCTGACTGGAGTAGTAGTGGTAGTGTCGGCGGAAGGTGGTAAGAGGAGTGCCAGCGCTGCGCACATGGCTCGTTTGGTGCTAGGTCTGTGTGCATTCTGCCGCTGACTGGAGTAGTAGTGGTAGTGTCGGTGGGAGGTGGTAAGAGGGGTGCCAGCCCTGCGCACATGGCTCGTTTGGTGCTAGGTCTGTGTGCAGCCTGCCGCTGACAGAGTAGTAGTGCTAGTGGCATCAGGATGTGGTAAGAGGGGTGCTAGCCCTGTGTAAGTGGCTCATGTGGTCCCAGGTCTGTGTGCAGGTGGCCACTGCTGTGGGTGCAGCTCTCTACCTTGCTCGATGGGGAGATGCTGACTGCGCTGGGTCATGCTTGTGTGGCGCCGAGTACTCTCCGCTGCCTTGCTTGGAGAGTCTTGGGAGGAGGAGGGCATTTCTTAGCCCTTTAGTGCGTGACCAGATTTGCTTTTATGTTGCCACATTCCAGGAGCCAGAATGTTTTCGTTCTTCCATAACGGAGCGCTATGGGGGCTTGTTTTGTGCAAAATGAACGCTAGTCTTCATCTGTCCTATTTTTCGCAACGTGACATTCTGATCACTTTTTATTCCATTTTTTTGAGAGAGGAAAGACTAACAAAGTCTGTAATTCCAGAGATCTCCCCTCCGCTCCTCCCCGCTCTCCCCCTCCGCTCCCTGCCCGCCGATGGCAGCCGAATCTTTGCTCGCGAGCGGGCAGGTACTCGCTAAGGGCAATGCTCAATCGAGCAATTGCCCTTAGCGAGTATGCTCGCTCATCTCTAGTGATGATGCATGTGACTTTTTGATTGCCTTGTATTCCTTTTTTTTTTTGTCAGGCAGGATATACAAAATTAGTTATTTTGGGCATTTTTTTTTTATTCATGGAGTCCACTATACAGGTTAAATAACGTACTAACTTTTTTTTTTATGCAAGATATTACAAAGGTTTTTCCTATGTCGGGGCAATCCCTTTAACCCTTTCCAATCCAATTTGTATCCTGGTTTTCCTAGAGGGCTTACTCTTTTTCTGCTGTTATACAACAGCGCTATCTGCTGGCTAAAGCCAGTACTGCATGAGGTGACAGGTTGAATAGGGTCCGACAGCAGAGAGGCTGGCAATATACAGTAAGGGAACCTTGACGGACGTCTTCAAATATCGGAGCTGTACAGCCTTAAATCATAATGTCTTCAGACGTCAGACATTGGATTGGAAAGGGTTAACAGATCAATGTTGATCACAGCATTTCTAAGGTTTCCAGAGGGAGGGTGCTCCCTCCATGACATCAGCCTGCGATCGCTAGGAGAAGCGATAATGCATTGCAGTTATATCCGTAACGATCTGTACAATTAATTGAACACACTTTTATCCTGCAAGGCAAACGCTATTACAGTAAAAAAAAAAATGTTCATTTTGCCTCCCAAAAAAAATGACACACGTCCCCCAAAATGGTACCAATAACAACTACAACTCGCTACACAAAACACATATAGCCTCACAAAGCTCTGTCCGTGGAAAATATAGTTATGGGACTTTCAATGCAGCAACGTGGAAAAATAAATAAATAAATAAAAATTAAAAAAAAAAAGAGTTTTCCACCCCATTATATATTGTATGTACCCAAGAAGTGATAGAACACCTACAGCTCACCTCGCAAAAAACAAGCCCTCCGACGGCCGTGCCGACAGAGAAATACAGAAGTTACAGCTTTTGAAAAATGTAGAAATCCATGGCGTCCCAATGACCCAAACAGGCGGCATCACGAGGGTTAATGTTGGCGCTCATCTCTCCGCTAACGATGGAACACGAATGTCGCGTTCTATTTACTTGTGATGCGAATGAGTTAAATCAAGGGGAATCTTCATACAAGCCGCACTCTAAATGTACGGGGACCCCCGGCAGCGGGCCGTAGGATCGCCTCTTACCTGAAGGCCTTGTAGAGGGGTCGGTACCAGCAGACGAAGGAGCAGGGTGTGAAGAGGATGGCCCAGAGGATAGACAGACCGAATCCAGAGCCCTGATTCCCGTCTACACAGAACTGGGCGAGGCAGGCCAAGAGGTTCAGCAGCAGATTCCCTGCAGTGGCTGCAACAAGGGGGACACAATGTAAGTATATGGAGGGAGCAGCAGGGGGCACCGCGCAAGCCGTCTACGCACCGAGCCACAGGTAGTACATGATGGACACCGTCTTCTGGAACTCCTGGGGGATGTCCACACCGATGTCCTGGTAGAAGCAAGGCCGCACCGGGCAGAAGGATGGCAGCGGGGGCCAGTTGTTCTGCCTCACTACGACGGCACAGAAGGAGTTAATTCACAGGTAACCACGAGACCAAGTGCGGCCCCCGGGGACGATACTGCCCCGAGCCCCCCGTGACCCAGCATTCCTGCAGCTCTTGAATGCTAGAACTTCCCAGCTCCCTCCCCCGTGACCCAACATCCCTGCCGCTCTCAGTGCTAGAACCCCCCAGCCCCCCCGTGACCCAGCATCCCTGCCGCTCTCAGAGCTAGAACCCGCCAGCCCCCCCGTGACCCAGCATCCCTGCCGCTCTCAGAGCTAGAACCCCCCAGCCCCCCCGTGACCCAGCATCCCTGCCGCTCTCAGAGCTAGAACCCCCCAGCCCCCCCGTGACCCAGCATCCCTGCCGCTCTCAGAGCTAGAACCCCCCAGCCCCCCCGTGACCCAGCATCCCTGCCGCTCTCAGAGCTAGAACCCCCCAGCCCCCCCGTGACCCAGCATCCCTGCCGCTCTCAGAGCTAGAACCTCCCAGCCCCCCCGTGACCCAACATCCCTGCCGCTCTCAGAGCTAGAACCCCCCAGCCCCCCCGCCGCTCTCAGAGCTAGAACCCCCCAGCCCCCCCCGTGACCCAACATCCCTGCCGCTGTCAGAGCTAGAACCCCCCAGCCCCCCGTGACCCAACATCCCTGCCGCTCTCAGAGCTAGAACCCCCCAGCCCCCCGTGACCCAGCATCCCTGCCGCTCTCAGAGCTAGAACCCCCCAGCCCCCCCGTGACCCAACATCCCTGCCGCTCTCAGAGCTAGAACCCCCCAGCCCCCCCGCCGCCCTCAGAGCTAGACCCTCCCCGCACCCCCTGAACCATACGGGAACATACATGCGGCTCCGCCCAGTGCGGCGCTCTGCAGCTCCCGCTCCCTCCGGTCCAGCTCCTCCGCTTTGCGGTTCAGCTCCTCCTGGCGGCGCAGTAACTCTGCGGTCGCTGCGGCCGTCGATTCCTTCAGACACAGAAGAGCGATGAGAAGAAGGGGGAGAGAAGCGGCACAGGAGGACGAGACGGCGGAGGCCTACCTGCGTCCCGTACGAGCCATAGTTCTTGGGTTCAGTGGGACTTGGTTTCTTCCCGGACGGGGTGACGGCGGGCGAGAGAGCAGCAGCAGGTTGGGCGGACGGCTCGTGGTACGGCGGCGGCATCTAGACAGGACACATCACATGACCAACAGTGCAAGAGAAACCTGCGGCACGAGGAAGGGGGAGGGGGCAGCCGGTGTAAAGGGGGGACTGGCGCTGTACCGGGACCACCAACCACTAAAGGGGGCAGCGGGTGAGGCGGGGGGGGGGGGGGGGGGGGTGCCGCTGGACATATGGACCACAGACCCTCACCCCCAAGTTGTCAAAGGGATTGTAGACGTCCAACGTGGCGTACTGACTGCTGGGCCGATGCTCCATCACTGCCGAGTCCTGTGAGACAGAGGGACAGCAAAGTTAGAGACCCTCCCCCGAGCAACCGTCCCACCAGAGGAGAGACCCTCCCCCCGAGCAACCGTCCCACCAGAGGAGAGACCCTCCCCCCGAGCAACCGTCCCACCAGAGGAGAGACCCACCCCCGAGCAACTGTCCCACCAGAGGAGAGACCCTCCCCCGAGCAACCGTCCCACCAGAGGAGAGACCCTCCCCCCGAGCAACCGTCCCACCAGAGGAGAGACCCTCCCCCGAGCAACCGTCCCACCAGAGGAGAGACCCTCCCCCCGAGCAACCGTCCCACCAGAGGAGAGACCCTCCCCCCGAGCAACCGTCCCACCAGAGGAGAGACCCACCCCCGAGCAACTGTCCCACCAGAGGAGAGACACCGCCCCGCCAGAGGACAGACACCCCCCGAGCAACCATCCCGTCAGAGAGACCACCCTCCCGAGTAATAGTCCCTTCAGAGGAGAGAGAGAGAGAGACCCCCGAAGAAATGCCGGGCCAGGAAAGAACCCTCGAGGAACTGCTCCTCTCCCCCCCCCGAGAGACTCGCACAGCTAACAGCGCCCCCTCCCGCTGCTCCGCGCTCACTACCTGGAAGGGGTTATCAGGCTCGCTGAACGGCGCCGCCATGTCTGCAGTCTGCGCTGATTGGACCAGGCGACACCCGGAAGCGGCGCGAACAGCCGGTCACGTGCTGAACCCATGACAGGGGATCAGCTGACCCAGAGGCCGGCGCGTGCCCGATGACGTCACCTTTCCGCATATATATAAATGTCACACAGGAGGGGGGAGAAGAAACCCCAATACCAGGCGGCTCACACCAAATACACAGGAGGGGGAGACACCCGAATACCAGGCGGCTCACACCAAACACACAGGAGGGGGAGACACCCGAATACCAGGCGGCTCACACCAAATACACAGGAGGGGGAGACACCCCAATACCAGGCGGCTCACACCAAATACACAGGAGGGGGAGACACCCCAATACCAGGCGGCTCACACCAAACATACAGGAGGGGGAGGAGACACCCCAATACCAGGCGGCTCACACCAAATACACAGGAGGGGGAGACACCCGAATACCAGGCGGCTCACACCAAACACACAGGAGGGGGAGACACCCGAATACCAGGCGGCTCACACCAAACACACAGGAGGGGGAGACACCCCAATACCAGGCGGCTCACACCAAACACACAGGAGGGGGAGACACCCCAATACCAGGCAGCTCACACCAAACACACAGGAGGGGGAGACACCCCAATACCAGGCGGCTCACACCAAACACACAGGAGGGGGAGACACCCGAATACCAGGCTGCTCACACCAAACACACAGGAGGGGGAGACACCCCAATACCAGGCTGCTCACACCAAACACACAGGAGGGGGAGACACCCGAATACCAGGCGGCTCACACCAAACACACAGGAGGGGGAGACACCCCAATAACAGGCAGCTCACACCAAACACACAGGAGGGGGAGACACCCGAATACCAGGCGGCGCACCCCAAACACACAGGAGGGGGAGACACCCGAATACCAGGCGGCTCACACCAAACACACAGGAGGGGGAGACACCCCAATACCAGGCGGCTCACACCAAACACACAGGAGGGGGAGACACCCCAATACCAGGCGGCTCACACCAAACACACAGGAGGGGGAGACACCCCACTACCAGGCGGCTCACACCAAACACACAGGAGGGGGAGACACCCCAATACCAGGCGGCTCACACCAAATACACAGGAGGGGGAGACACCCCACTACCAGGCGGCTCACACCAAATACACAGGAGGGGGAGACACCCGAATACCAGGCGGCTCACACCAAATACACAGGAGGGGGAGACACCCGAATACCAGGCGGCTCACACCAAACACACAGGAGGGGGAGACACCCCAATACCAGGCGGCTCACACCAAACACACAGGAGGGGGAGACACCCCACTACCAGGCGGCTCACACCAAATACACAGGAGGGGGAGACACCCCACTACCAGGCGGCTCACACCAAATACACAGGAGGGGGAGACACCCGAATACCAGGCGGCTCACACCAAATATACAGGAGGGGAGAAGACACCCCAATAACAGGCAGCACACCCCAAACACACAGGAGGGGGAGACACCCGAATACCAGGCGGCTCACACCAAATACACAGGAGGGGGAGACACCCCAATACCAGGCGGCTCACACCAAACACACAGGAGAGGGGGGACACCCGAATACCAGGCGGCTCACACCAAACACACAGGAGGGGGAGACACCCCAATACCAGGCTGCTCACACCAAATACACAGGAGGGGGAGACACCCCAATACCAGGCAGCGCACCCCAAACACACACAAGGGGGAGAAGACACCCCACTACCAGGCAGCTCACACCAAATATACAGGAGGGGGAGAAGACACCCGAATACCAGGCGGCTCACACCAAACACACAGGAGGGGGAGACACCCCACTACCAGGCGGCTCACACCAAACACACAGGAGGGGGAGACACCCCAATACCAGGCGGCTCACACCAAATACACAGGAGGGGGAGACACCCCACTACCAGGCGGCTCACACCAAATACACAGGAGGGGGAGACACCCGAATACCAGGCGGCTCACACCAAATACACAGGAGGGGGAGACACCCGAATACCAGGCGGCTCACACCAAACACACAGGAGGGGGAGACACCCCAATACCAGGCGGCTCACACCAAACACACAGGAGGGGGAGACACCCCACTACCAGGCGGCTCACACCAAATACACAGGAGGGGGAGACACCCCACTACCAGGCGGCTCACACCAAATACACAGGAGGGGGAGACACCCGAATACCAGGCGGCTCACACCAAATATACAGGAGGGGAGAAGACACCCCAATAACAGGCAGCACACCCCAAACACACAGGAGGGGGAGACACCCGAATACCAGGCGGCTCACACCAAATACACAGGAGGGGGAGACACCCCAATACCAGGCGGCTCACACCAAACACACAGGAGAGGGGGGACACCCGAATACCAGGCGGCTCACACCAAACACACAGGAGGGGGAGACACCCCAATACCAGGCGGCTCACACCAAATACACAGGAGGGGGAGACACCCCAATACCAGGCAGCGCACCCCAAACACACACAAGGGGGAGAAGACACCCCACTACCAGGCAGCTCACACCAAATATACAGGAGGGGGAGAAGACACCCGAATACCAGGCGGCTCACACCAAACACACAGGAGGGGGAGACACCCCACTACCAGGCGGCTCACACCAAACACACAGGAGGGGGAGACACCCCAATACCAGGCGGCTCACACCAAATACACAGGAGGGGGAGACACCCCACTACCAGGCGGCTCACACCAAATACACAGGAGGGGGAGACACCCGAATACCAGGCGGCTCACACCAAATACACAGGAGGGGGAGACACCCGAATACCAGGCGGCTCACACCAAACACACAGGAGGGGGAGACACCCCAATACCAGGCGGCTCACACCAAACACACAGGAGGGGGAGACACCCCACTACCAGGCGGCTCACACCAAATACACAGGAGGGGGAGACACCCCACTACCAGGCGGCTCACACCAAATACACAGGAGGGGGAGACACCCGAATACCAGGCGGCTCACACCAAATATACAGGAGGGGAGAAGACACCCCAATAACAGGCAGCACACCCCAAACACACAGGAGGGGGAGACACCCGAATACCAGGCGGCTCACACCAAATACACAGGAGGGGGAGACACCCCAATACCAGGCGGCTCACACCAAACACACAGGAGAGGGGGGACACCCGAATACCAGGCGGCTCACACCAAACACACAGGAGGGGGAGACACCCCAATACCAGGCTGCTCACACCAAATACACAGGAGGGGGAGACACCCCAATACCAGGCAGCGCACCCCAAACACACACAAGGGGGAGAAGACACCCCACTACCAGGCAGCTCACACCAAATATACAGGAGGGGGAGAAGACACCCGAATACCAGGCGGCTCACACCAAACACACAGGAGGGGGAGACACCCGAATACCAGGCGTCTCACACCAAACACACAGGAGGGGAGACACCCGAATACCAGGCGGCGCACCCCAAACACACAGGAGGGGGAGACACCCCAATACCAGGCAGCGCACACCAAATATACAGGAGGGGGAGAAGACACCCCAATACCAGGCAGCGCACCCCAAATACACAGGAGGGGGGGACACCCGAATACCAGGCAGCGCACGCCTACAAGTCAACGCACCCCAAACACACAGGAGGGGGAGAAGACACCCCAATAACAGGCAGCGCACCCCAAACACACAGGTGGGGGAGAAGACACCCCAATAACAGGCAGTGCACCCCAAACACAGGAGGGGGTGAAGACACCCCAATAACAGGCAGCACACTCCAAACACACGTGGGGGAGAAGACACCCCAATAACAGGCAGTGCACCCCAAACACACAGGAGGCGGAGAAGATACCCCAATAACAGACAGAGCACCCCAAATACACAGGAGGGGGAGAAGACACCCCAATAACAGGCAGCGCACCCCTAACACACAGGAGGGGGAGAAAATATCCCAATAACAGGCAGCGCACCCCTAACACACAGGAGGGGGTGAAGGCACCCCAATAACAGGCAGCACACTCCAAGCACACAGAAGGGGGAGAAGATACCCCAATAACAGGCAGCGCACCCCAAACACACAGGAGGTGGAGAATATACCCTAATAACAGGTAGCGCACCCTAAACACACAGGAGGGGGAGAAGACACCGTAATACCAAGCAGCGCACCGCAAATGCACAGGAGGGGGAAAAGACACCCCAGTACCAGGAGGATACCCCAACATTGGCCACATCACCCTAAAACCACATAGAAATGGAGAAGGACTCCCCAGCACCCAACACCACACCTCAAAATCATGCAGGTGATGTTCGGACCCCAACACCAGGCAGTACACCCCGAAATCACACAGGAGGCAGAGATCAGAAAATCTATTTATATGACATCTTACAAAGCATAACACTTGAGAGTCTGGCCCACAAGACCTTACAATCTAGAGGAACCAGGAGCAGGATGAGCAGTGCTGGTAGAGCCAAGAGGAGCAGGGTGAGTAGTGCTAGACGTTTCTTCCAGATAGAGGAACCAGGAGGAACAGATTGAGCAGTGCTAGAAGCACCAGGAGGATCAGGATAAACAGTGCTGGAAGAGCCAAGAGGAGCAGGGTGACAGTACTGGAGGTTCCTCCCAGATAGAGGAATCGGGAGGAACAGGACGAGAATTGCTAGAACAGTCAAGAGGAGCAGGGTGGCACAGTGCTGGAGGTCCCTCCCAGATAGAGGAACCAGGAGAATCAGGACGAGCATTGCTGGAAGAGTCAAGAGGAGCAGTACTGCAGGTCTCTCCCAGGTAGAGGAACCAGGAGCATCAGGTTGAACAGTGATAGAAGAGCCAAGAGAAGCACATTGACCAGTACTGGAGACCCCTTCTAGATAGAGGGACCAAGAGAAGCACTACTGGAAGAGCCAAGAAAAGCAAGGTGACAGTGAAGTCCCTTGCAGAGGAATCAGGAGTAGGATGAGTGGAGCTGGTAGAGACAATAGGAGCAAGGTGACAATGAGGTCCCTCCCAAATAGAAGAACCAAGAGGAGCAGGGTGAACAGTGCTGGAGGAGCAGGGTGAGCAGTGTTGAGGAACTAGGAGGAGCAGAGTGAGCAGTGCTGGAGGAACTAGGAGGAGCAGAGTGAGCAGTGCTGGAGGAACTAGGAGGAGCAGGGTGAGCAGTGCTGGAGGAACTAAGAGGAGCAGGGTGAGCAGTACTGGAGGATCTAGAAGGAACAGAGTGAGCAGTGCTGGAGGAACCAGGAGGAGCAGGGTGATCATGCTGGAGGAACTAGGAGGAGCAGGGTGAGCAGTGCTGGAAGAACCAGGAGGAGCTGGGTGAGCAATGCTAGAGGAACTAGGAGGAGCTGGGTGATCAGTGCTGGTGGAACCAGGAGAAGCAGGGTAAGCAGGGCTGGAGGAACTAGGAGGAGCAGGGTGAGCAGGGCTGGAGGAACCAGAAAGAGTTGGGTGATCAGTGCTGGTGGAGTCAGGAGGAGCAGTGCTGGAGGAACCAGGAGGAGCTAGCTGAGCAGTGCTAGAGGAACTAGGAGGAGCTGGGTGAGCAATGCTAGAGGAACTAGGAGGAGCAGGGTGTGCAGTGCTGGTGGAACTAGGAGGAGCAGGGTGAGCAGTGCTGGAGGAACCATGAGGAGCTAGGTGAGCAGTGCTAGAGGAACTAGGAGGAGCAGGGTGAGCAGTGCTGGAGGAACTAGAAGGAGCTGGGTGAGCAGTGCTGGAGGAACTAGAAGGAGCTGGGTGAGCAGAGCAGGGTGAGCAGTGCTAGGGGAACTAGCAGGAGCAGTGTGAGCAGTGGTGGAGGAACTAGGAGGAGCAGGGTGAGCAGTGCTGGAGGAACTAGAGCAGTGCTGGAACTTTGGATAGCTCCGGTGCTATGGCATTTAATGCCTCTCCAGTAGAATGTGATTATCCATCTTGTGGCGTTTATATCAGTCATTTTCTCCAGCAGTGTTATATTCAGGGACTGGTCACATGACAAGGCAGCGGGTCCCCGACTGGAGTGGCCCCACTGTACTATGAGTGCTTATCCTCATGTGTGTTAGAAGATCAGCAGCGGAGAAGTCCTGCGAGTCCGTCTGGTCCTGTCCCACGAGTGCTCGCAGATCCCGAGAGAGGTGAACATTGCCTCTTGCTGCTCTCACCTGCTGCTGGTCCTGGGCGTTCTGCCAGAGGAGACAAAAGAGGTAAGAGTCTGATCATTGCCCCTTGTGGCCCTCACCGTGCCCCCAGCACACACTTACTCTAGTAAGATTATACTTCTCCCGGATTTGCTCCCTCATCATCGCCCTCTCTGCCTTCTGCTGCGCGTATAATGAGTGCCTCCTCGTCCTGCTCAAGACAAAATGGCAAACACTGTGAGCACCTGTAAAGGTAATCACTGACTAATATACACCTGATTGTAGTCATAGGGCTGTGGAGAATTACTCCATCACTCATCTGTATACTTGACTGTATATACTACCTCCTACATAATACATCTCACTGGTCATCATATAACTCCCAGTAGATAATAAACCTAATTGTATTATATATCTAACTGTATATTATATACCTCCTCGTACATAATACACCTTACTGGTCATTATATACCTCTCCATAGATAATAAATCTAATTGTATTAAATATATGACTGTATATTATATACCTCCCTCCTCGTACGTAATACACTCCTCACTGGTTATTATATACCTCCCCGTACATTATACACCTGTGGGATGTGGTGGTGCCCCCACTGTACCCCTGGCTCACGTGTCTGGTGGTAGAGGTCTACAGTGCGACCCCTCTGAGCTCCGTCTTTCCCTTATGGCCATTCTCGGCTCCGGCTGGGACCACAGTTCCTGAGGGGCCCCTCCAGATGTGCAGCATGATATACTTTTCACTGGTCCGCCAAACAGTGTCTTGACAACAAAGGCCATAATTAAAGATGTCGCAGGACGCAGATCATCAGGGGCTTTGAATACATAACCTAAAACAAGACACCATGATGAGTGGGGGGTAAGGATGATTGGAGAGCTGATGACATCATGATGAGCGGGGGAAGGGGGGGGATTTTTAGAGAGCCGATGACATCATCATCATGAGGGGGAGGGATGATTAGAGAGCTGATGACATCAGGATGAGTGGGGTTGGGGGGGCAATGAGCAGAGCGCTAACAACATTGTGAAGGGGGGGAGTAATGAGCTGAGAGAGTTGATGATATCATGAGGGGGAGGAGTTGTCAGGAAGATGATGTATGATTATTTAGATTTTATCCAGCCATTTTAATTACAATTTTGAGTCTCTGACCAGAATATACTGAACTAACATTGTTCTGGACGGAGAGCCAAGTAAGTAAGTTTGGGTCTAAACCGATTAAATCTGTATATCAAAAGAGAGAAGTCAACATGATGGACTTTTAAAATGTATCGTTTTTTTTCTAGCAACATCGCATGAGTGAAAACATTGCAAATTTGAAGGAAACCATTGAAAATCATTCATTTCGGAATTCTGCTTTTTTACTCACATTTGCAAAAATTGCGCGATTTTATCGCAAGTGTGAAGGCGCTCATGTCCACACGCGGGTCAGATTCCGGATGCAGGAGCTCATGTCCACACGCGGGCGGATTCCGGATGCTGAAGCCCGCAGGGGAATCCGACCCTGCCCGTGGCTGAGGACCCTGCTTACCTGTCCGGGTCTTCTTTTTTCTCTACTGCGGATGTCTGCGGAAGCGTCTGCCGGTGCACATGCACAGAAGAGTGGGGTTTTTTTAAACTTCTGCTTTCCCGCAGAATCAACGGCTCGTCCAGGGTGTCAATTGCGGACAGGTTGAAGATCGGCCAGCATCCATTGACTTCAATGGAAGCTGTCTGTGTGGGAACCGTACTGAAATGGAGCATGCTGCGATTTGATTTCCGCACCCAAAGGTCAGCAAATCAAATCCGCATGCTTTAATTCAGTTGTGGACGCCCATGGGTGGATTAAATTGCGGATCATGCACGTGGATGCCACGCGCCGATTCCGCAATTCAAATTCACCCGTAGACATTGGGCATTAGAAGGCTTTAGAATGAGAACATGTGGTCTCCTGTATTAGAATAATCATAGACTAGTAGAGTTGGAAGGGACCTCCAGGGTCATCGGGTCCATCCCCCTGCTCAGTGCAGGATTCACTAAATCATTGCAGACAGATATTTGTCCAGCCTTTGTTTGAGCACTTCCATTGAAGGAGAACTCACCACCTCCTGTGGTAACCTGTTCCACTCATTGATCAACCTCACTGTCAGAAAGTTTTTTCTAATATCTAATCTGTGTCTCCTCCCTTTCAATTTCATCCCATTGCTTCTAGTCTTTCCTTGTGCAAATGAGAATAGGGCTGATCCCTCTGCACTGTGACAGCCCTTCAGATATTTGTAGACAGCTATTAAGTCTCCTCTCAGCCTTCCTTTTTGCAAGCTAAACATTCCCAGATCCTTTAACCGTTCCTCATAGGACATGATTTGCAGACCGCTCACCATCTTGGTAACTCTTCTCTGAACTTGCTCCTGTTTGTCTATGTCTTTTTTTTAAAGTGGGGTACCCAGAACTGGATACAGTAATCCAGATGAGGTCTGACTAAGGAAGAGTAGAGGGGGATTATTACCTCACGTGATCTAGACTCTATGCTTCTCTTAATACATCCCAGAATTGTGTTTGCCTTTTTGGCTGCTGCATCACATTGTTGACTCATGTTCAGTCTATGATCTATTAGTATACCCAAGTCTTTTTCACATGTGCTGATGCTTAGCCCAATTCCTTCCATTCTGTATTTGTTTTTTTCATTTTTCTTGCCCAGATGTAAGACTTTGCATTTCTCCTTGTTAAATACCATTCTGTTTATCACCGCCCACTGTTCAAGCTTTTCTAGATCTTTTTGAATACTCTCTCTTCCCTAGTGTTAGCTATCCCTCCTACCTTTGTGTCATCTGCAAATTTGATCAGTTTCCCATGAATTCCGTCCTCCAGATCATTAATAAAATGTTGAACACTGGGCCTAGGACAGAGCCTTGTGGTACCCCACTTGATACATTTTTCCACTAGGATGTGTCCCACTTGGCCAGTTCTGAATCCACCTAACAGTTGCCTTGTCAATCCCATATTTGGTCATTTTTTTCCATAAGTATGGTATGAGATACTTTGTCAAACGCTTTACTAAAGTCAGGATATACTATATCCACTGGAACTTTCAGATCAAACCAGTCGGTGATTCTGTCATAGAAGGAAATTAGATTTGTCTGGCATGACTTGTTTGTTACAAACCCATGCTGGCTCTGGTTAATTACTGCATTTTTATCCAAGTATTTGCATACATGTAATTTGTTCAAAAATCTTTCCCGGTATAGAAGTCAGGCTCACAGGCCTGTAGTTTCCTGGATCCACCTTCTTCCCTTTTTTGAAGATAGGGACAACTTTTCCTATTTTCCAATCTTCTGGGACTTCGGTTCTCCAGGAATTTTCAAAGATTATGGCGAGTGGTTTAGCAATTACCTCCGCTGCTTCCTTTAGTATTTTAGGATGTAGTTCTTCTGGACCTTGAGACTTGGGAGCTGGCTTACATTGGAACACATAATCCCTTGAATATATATTTTCTTCATAATGATTTTACGTGCGATTTGAGCCCACACACAAGTAGTTTCGGACGTATCTGGTCTGAGATATGCAATTCTTTGTTCCTCAGCATCGTGCAAATATAGGAGTCCCTGCATCTTATTTGCAGTGATTCGACATTTCACAAAATATCCTTATCAGCGGGGTGCGACGTACAGATCTTTCATAATTTCTAAATTACATTTTTTCTTTGTCTTGAGGGCCCATCCTTTCGTTAACTTTGCCTCCAAAAGTTATGAGGTCTGGTGACAACCATTTGGACCCGTGGGGGGGGGGGGGGGGGGGGGGCTACCAGGGTGTGAAGCCTGTTTCCTCTCCTTATCTCCTAGTGTAAACATTTTCTGGCTTCAGCAGGGCTATAGGACATCAGAGACCCCCTGGGGGATGTGACAGGCTCTTTGAAGCCTGCTGCTCAAAGTTTCCTACAGCACTCATGTGAGGGTATATGTATATATTGCCATATGTTTTTTTATGCTTTTATACTTGTATGCAAGTTCTTTGCAATGCTATAATGCAAAAAACTTAATATGTAGCCTTAAAAATCATATCAGATATGCCAAGGCTTTGCAAGGCAGAGAGAGTTGTGTCCAGGGACTGGGTGAAGGTGAAGGAGGACTGGATGCACAGACCGCGTGCTTGGCTGTTTTCCCATATCAAGATAACGACTGTTTAACTACGTATATGACTAATACTGCCTCAGGCGGAACTGCAGACATCACATATATGGTTATGCGGTGGATTTGAGCCAATAAGACAGTTACACACTTCTAATGACGTGATAAGGGGTATAAAGCCTCATGTAATCTATAATAAAGTGCGCAGTTATTTCCCCGTGTGAGGAACTATACCAGACCTCTGTGGGTGGTGACCCGGCAACGGGGCATTGGGGTGGGCCTGATTGGTGCTGTACACAGAATTTCCCTGACACTCAGCTTTCATATATGCGGAAAGGCCTCTAACTCTTCTCTCTACAAATTATAGAAAATGACTGACAGACTACAACCTCCACATCACAATACATATCTATCAATCTCATATCTTTATCTAACTCTCTTGTATCTATCTACCTGTCTATCATTTTATCTAGTAAGGGTAAATTCAAGGGGGAAGGATGTCACTCCACGTTCCTAATGTTCTGAATGTCAGCTGATTGATACTGGACAGCTGGGGGGGCACTTTATTAATCTCTTTATACCACAGTCCCAATTTCTCAAGTCAAGTTGGAAGTTTTGAAGACAGAATGAGAAGGTGTCATATCTGTTGAACCCCTAGAAGTGAGGGGAACCTTTGGTGATGAGATGAAGACATGTCATATCTGTTGAATCCGTAGAAGTGAGGGGAACCTTTGGTGACAAGATGAAGACATCATATCTGTTGAACCCCTAGAAGTGGGGGAAACCTTTGGTGATGGGATGAAGATGTGTCATATCTATGGAACCCCTAGAAGTGAGGAAAACCTTTGGTGACGGGATGAAGACGTGTCATATCTCTGGAACCTCTAAAAGTGAGGGGAACCTTTGGTGACAGGATAAAGACGTGTCAGATCTGTGGAACCCCTAGAAGTGAGAGGAACCTTTGGTAAGAGGATGAGGATGTGTCATTTCTGTGGAACCCCTAGAATTGAGGGGAACCTTTGGTGACAGATGAGGAGGTGTCACATCTGTGGAACCTCTAGAAGTGAGGAGAACCTTTAGTGACGGGATGAAGACATATCATATCTGTTGAACTCCTAGAAGTGAGGGGAACTTTTCGTGATGGGATGAAGACATGTCATATCTGTGGAACCCCTGGAAGTGAGGGGAATCTTTGGTGATGGGATGAGGAGGTATCATATTTATGGAATGCCTAATAGTGAGGGGAACCTTTGGTGACGGGATGAAGACGTATCATATCTGTGGAACCCCTAGATGTGAGGGGAACTTTTGATGAAGGGATGAAGACATGTCATATCTGTGGAACCCCTAGAAGTGAGGGGAACCCTTGGTGACGGCATGAGGAGGTGTCATAGCTGTGGAACCCCTAGAAGTGAGGGAAACCTTTGGTGACGGGATGAGGAGGTGTCATATCTGATGAGGGGGACCATGTTAGTGAAAGTGAGTATGACTACATTTCGTATCTATCTCTGTATGCTTCTTCCATTTTGCATGTTTCTGTCTCTGTCATATTCTTGTACATTTTTCCTTTAACAAGCAACAATTGCAGAAATGTGCTAAAGAATGAAAAGGACCTTGATGGCTTAGAACTTTCCAAAGAAGAGACTGAGAAAGCAGACTCAGTGGCCCGGGGTCGACGCGGCCTGTTCTCATTAGTTCCTATTATTATTTCCATTTTATTGTTATACATTCCTGTACCCTTGTTCTAAGAAGTCTGTTGTTACATCCATCCCTCCTTCCACGCTCAAAGCACGAACCCATCATACCCACACGCATAGCCAGATAGAATTACAAGGGTTCATACAGGTTTTCCCAAAAAAAATTTCCATAACTTTTCCATGGCAATATCTTGATTTTCAAAGACACTCGAGAAACTCGAAATACACGGAATCAAAGGCTTAGGACTCCTTTACACTGGCAATCGTGATATCGCTGCATAAAAAATGATTTTTGAGCATCAGGACTACTTTTTCTTGCAAAAACATGGCTGCCACGTGCGATTTGGTTTCATAGGTTTGCGCTTTCACTCACTCTCGCATCGCTCAAAAAATGCATAATTTTCTTGCAAGTGTAAAGGCACCCTTTTTGTTTTTGTTTTTTTTTTATATACAAAAATAATAAAAGTGACACCGTCCTAAGTCGAGCTATTTCCAGTTAAATATTTTTTTTTTTATAAAAAATCACCAACCATGAGAGGCCGGTTGAAAACAAAAACTTCAAAATCCGAAATATTTTTTGTATTTTTAGGACTGTATTGAGGTTCTTGTGTGTTTTTAGTTTTGTTTTTCTTTATTCCTTTGGCCTATAGTGGTGAACACCATACTGGATCGTAATGAAATAAAGAAATTATTTTGGACAAACATAACTAAAACACACAAGAATTTCCGAAATTATTATTATTAGGCCGCCTGCAGACGGCCGCGTCAAATCCGGCTGCAAGAATTCTCGCAGCAGGACCCGGCCCGAGCGTCTGCAGAGAGCAGCGTGACACTCACCTGCTCCTGCGGCCCCGGCTCTTTCATGTGCCGGCTGCCGGGCAGCCAGGGCATGTGCAGAGTGGGGCCGGCGACCGGTGAGTGACGTTTCTGTGCGGGGCTCGTAGCCCCACACAGAATTAGAGCATGCCGCGGTGTGTTTGCTGCGCAGGATTTTGCGCAAACCGCGGCCGTCTGCATAGGATTGCGTTTGTTAACGCAATCCTATGGCAGCTTCCAGGGACGGAAATTCCGCGGGAAATCCCGCCGCGGAATTCCCGCTCATGTGCAGGCGCCCTTACCCAGAAAAAATTCCATGCCAAAAATCCACGACAAATAAGAAAATTCCATGACATTTCCAGGTATTCTATGACTTTCATCAAATTCCAGGTATTCCAGATTTTGCATGACGCATATGAACTCTGATTACTATAATAAGTACGAGGTATTAGTTTGTGGATTGGCCAAGTCACTTAAGACCGCTTCAAGGGTCCTCGTTGTCTCATGGGTCCCTACTCTAACGAGACAACTACACCCAGGAAACCTGCCTGCAAGCAGGGCAATCGCCCTGATAGGAACGGGCCCACACTGAATCCTAAGTATCTAAGTCGCCCAGAGATGATAAACAATCCACAGCAGGACAGGATGCAGTTCACACCTACACACCAGGAATTGCATGCAACCCAGAACAGGACAGTTCACATCACATGTCTGAACACCTGCACAGACACAGAACACGTCGTTGTTCACGGCACAGAACAGGATTCCACTCAGATCTCACATGCATACAGATATCAAACCATAGCTAGTGCAAGTGTCCTCACACCAACGGAAAAGAGAGTCAGTCATCGTGCTGACATACAGGGAACAGGGTCAGGAATCACCCATCTGACCATATGAGACATCAGATGTCTGGAGGCCGTACCTGTAAAAGAGGAAGGTAGAGGGGGTCTGCAAGATACAGACGGGGACAACAGGTGTCCAGACCGTCTTCAGGGAAGGTGAGAGAAACACTTCACACTGATATAACACCAAGTTCTGAGTGAAGGTATACCAGCTTCCTTATGCAGAGGAACTGGTATGTATATGTAGCAGACCAGTAGAGATTGGCTGGCTGGAGAAATCCGCAACTAGCCAGCAAAATTATTCCATCACCTCAGTTTATGTGGTATGCAAGTTATTCCGAGCTTAGCTATAAACAAACTATTTTGAAAACCCAAAGACATGCCTTTGAAAGCAGATCTTTAAGCTTTCACTAACAATTTAGCACCCAACCTGGGGCATTGGGTCTGACGCCAGACCACAGTGAAGAATTCAGTGACTTTCACTTCCCCGGGAAACACAGACAGAGCGCCCTCTACAAATGAAAAGTGAGAAACTTTATTTCTTACAAATGATCTGATTTTCCCTAAGGCTGTGATTGCCCATCTGCGCTGAAGACTGAGGGCATTTTACTATCATGCTTTCATCCGTTTCTAAGAACCTGACAGACGGTATGTTTTTGGGAAAGAACGTGAATTGCGTCCAGACTTTTGTGAGGCGAGTGCTGTGAACATGCATTATTGCCCTGAGATAAGATTGAGTGAATGAATAGCAAAGTTGAAAGGGATTGAAAGGAAGAGTTAGTTAGGAATGCATGGTTCTCCTTTCTTCTTTCCCCTCTGACTGACAATCCAGAGAAGATAGTAGACTAAATAATACATAGTGACTATTGTCAATTTACGGACAATTTAGAACCTATTTTCTTGTGTTTCATCGCAGTTGTCTGTGATCCAAACCCTCTTCTTAAGGCAATTTACACAGCACCATGGAGAGCAAACACAGCATGCGTTCTGTTTTATATTCTCTCTGGCTTAAAGATGGATTTTATGCTCACCTAAAAATCATTGTTCAGCCAAAGAATCAAAAATAGGAGCATTTACACACAACTATTATCGCTCAAACAATGGCTTTTAAGTGAATTTTGAGTGATAATCGTTGTGTGTAAACAGGCCTTTACTGCGTTAGACAGGGAATATTTTAATGTGACATATACACATTAAAGGGGTTGTCTCACGAAAGCAAGTGGGGTTCAGCACTTCTGTATGGCCATATTAATGCACTTTGTAATATACATTGTGCATTAAATATGAGCCATACAGACGTTATTCACTTACCTGCTCCGTTGCTGGCGTCCCCGTCTCCATGGCTCCGTCTAATTTCGGGGTCTTCTTGCTTTTTTTTAGACGCGCTTGCGCAGAAGGGTCTTCTCCTTCTCGTCAGTCCGGGCACGAGCGGCGTTCTGGCTCCGCCCCCTTCGACGAGTCATCGTGTAGCTCCACCTCGTCACGTGTGCCGATTCCAGCCAATCAGGATGCTGGAATCGGCAATGGACCGCACAGAGCCCACGGTGCACCATGGGAGAAGACCCGCGGTGCATCGTGGGTGAAGATCCTGGTGGCCATCTTGGATAAGGAAGAAGTAGGAAGAAGGAAGAAGTCACAGAGCGGGGATTCGGGTAAGTAATATATATTTTTTTATTTAAACACATCCCTTGGGTTTGTCCTGCGCCGAACAGGGGGCCTATGCAAAAAACAAAAACGTTTCGGCGCAAGACAACCCCTTTAAGGTGAAGTGTTTGTTTGTTTTTCCTGCCCTACCGGGTGTGGCTTCCAGTTGACTGCTGAATTGTCAGTAATCGAAGTGGTCTACTGTTTATTACTGCCAGGTGTGTAGTGTAGTGTAGTGTAGTTCCCCCAGGTGTACTATTGGGAGAGTAAAATGTGACTGTTATCAGTAAGAGAAATCAAGTAATCTTGTAGATATACAGATAGTCCCCGACTTGCGAACATTCGAGTTACGAATTTCGCTAGATACGAACTATCTGTTTTGCACAGTATGATGTAATGCTATGGCATTACATCATACTGTGCAGGGACCGGGCAGGCTTCTATCAAGCCTGATAGAAGCCTGTCCGGTCAGATCGCGGTTGCGGGGCAGCCGGGGACCTCCTGAAGGGCACTAGGGCTGTCTATGCAGAGCGCCTAGCAAGCCGTGCGCTTGATAGGCACTCTGCATAGGCAGCCCTGGGGCCTTTCAGGAGGTCCCCGGCTGCCTAGCAACCACACAGCGTCCCGCGATCTCATCGTGGGACGCTGTACGGGCCCCCTGAACGTCGGGTGCAGGCTGTTTCTTACAGCAGGCACCCGGCGGCAGCAGTTCCGACGAGCCGCGCCGCTCGTCAGAACTGTTAACACTTTAAATACCGCTGTCAGAGCGGTATTTAAAGTGTTAACAGTTAGGACAAGCGGCGCAGCTCGTCGGAACTGCTGCCGCCGGGTGCCCGCTGTAAGAACAGCCGGCACCCGACGTTGTATGGAGTGGGATCCACCTGCGATCCCACTCCATACTACCATTTGTTCGACTTGCGAACAAAACGGACTTGCGAACGGGCTCCCGGAACGGAACCTGTTCGCAAGTCGGGAACTACCTGTACCTTTTAATGGCTTACAAAAATACATGATGTTATAGCAAGCTTTCGGACCTGTGCATGGTCCTTCTTCAGGAATAAATCTACAGACATATTTAATAAATACACATGATCACATGGGAGGACACGAACATGGTGAACTTAATTTGCACTGAATAAACACCAGAGACAGAGGGTGAGAGGTTACGTTCACACAACGGATTTTAGGAGCAATTGGAATATGTGGCATTGAAACTAGCAGGGAATTTCAAAAATGTTTAAACTCCCATTTCTAAAGAGGATATCAACTATGACTGCAGAATTGTCATGCATAAGATTGTGACACAATTCCTAGTCAGCAGCACTGCAGATGGGCTGCAGACTTTCCACTTCTCGCTAGAGATGAGCGAGCGTACTCGGAAAAGCACTACTCGCTCGAGTAATTTGCTTTATCCGAGTATCGCTGTGCTCGTCCCTGAAGATTCGGGTGCCGCTGCGGCTGACAGGTGAGTCGCAGCGGGGAGCAGGGGAGAGCGGGCGGGAGAGAGGGAGAGAAAGATCTTACCTCCGTTCCTCCCCGCTCTCCCCTGCAGCTCCCCGCTCCGTGCCGGCACCCGAATCTTCAGGGACGAGCACAGCGATACTCGGATAAAGCACATTACTCGAGCGAGTAATGCTTTTCCGAGTACGCTCGCTCATCTCTACTTCTCGTCTGACGGTACTGTAACCCTCGGTTCTGAGGTGGGTGAACAGTTAATTTGTTTGTTAGAAGTGGGTATGGCCCATATGGGATGCTATTGTGAGCAGATAAGAGGATGCATCAAGGGGATCTTAAAAAAAAAAAAAAGAGTCAGAGTCATCTCATGGGTAACTAGAAGTATGTGACATGTTTAATGGAAGCCATTGCAGTGCCTATGGAGGTTGTGATCTACTTACACAGACCATTGGAAGTTCTTTGGCTGTGGCCTCTAAGTTCTGCATTGTTGGACATTTTTGGAAAGCCATATAACATTCATTTTATAGGAGTATAGATCATTCCAGAAAAAGAGGAGCCCACAGTATTTGGGTGATGCGCATCTTGACTAATACCATTGTAGTTATGCCTCCAGATATCTACATTGTGCGCGGAAATAGGACAAGTGGGAGCTACAGACTGGGATTGGTAAATTAGACTAATCGAAGACAGGTTCAAATGGGTTTAAAGGAATTGGAGGGTGGTTTATGGGAAATATTCAAGCTATTTTTCAGATATTATTGTTATGTTTTATCATATAAAGCCCAAATACACTCCCATCACTTTTGTTTTGCAGAATTTCATCCTCGCTGACTGCTCCCTCTTATCTGTGCCTTTGCATATTTTAAGTGTCAGTCTTCACTGAAACTTTGGCATTCTATTCATGAACTCCGAAGTTCAGGATAAGCAGTGTTAGAGACTTGTCTAGAAAAGAAAGGGATGTAGTGCATTTATTTGTAGCAAGAAAAGCATAAAATGTGTTTTTGGTTGATATACGTTCAAACTTAAGAGCTAGCTATTTAATCAATTGATAGCAGTAATAGAACGTTACTGGTATCAGTTGATTAAATAGGCACACAATTAAGAGCTGATGAGCCATAGAGCATAATTTTAGTTTTTTTTAATGGGAATGTGGCTTGCAGTCCCAAGGTGGGCCATTGCAATCTAGCAGAATGCCGGAGTGAGGCGGCCCAGCGAACAGCTATTGTTGGCCTATCCAGAGGGTGAGCCATCAGTTGCCTATGACTGGACAACCCCCTTGGTACTCCTTGCTCTCAGTTCTTAACCATTGTGACGACTGGTCATAGGCGGGATCCTTGTGTAACTCTGTGTGCAGTGGTGCCTGGAAGTGGAGATAAAAGTGGCAGCAGGGAGCAGTAAGTGATATTTGCTAATAGGTGTTGGATCACATCTGTTGGAAAGGGCCAACATTGGGCCCCTCATGTCCAAGGGGTCTGGTACTCAGGTCCCATAAATACTATGGGCAACCATGAAGACAAAAATTGGGAATAATAGAGGTACACCTTTTAGTAGCCATCTACTCTGTCAGCTTTGTGCCTAAATGTAAGGCCTCATGCACACGGGTGGATTTGCATTACAGAATCCGGAGCGGACGTCCGCCTCTGGATTCCGCAGCACATACCGCGCAAAGCATGCTATGGAGAAGTGATCCTTCATGCACATGAGTGGAAACCAATTACGGTTTCTGCTCGCGGATGAAACATCGCAGTATGCTCCATCTTTGCGCGGACGGCTTCCAGTGACACTGTGGAAAGGTTGTGGATTCCACTTCATCGCCTAGTCGAAGCAGCAGGAGTTTTAAAAAGAAAAATCTGTACTGTGTATGTATGACATGTGCAGGGGGGAGGATAGAAGAGCCAGGAGCAGGAACTGAGCTCCCGCCCCTTCTCTGCCTCCTCTCCGCCCCTCTGCACTATTTGCAATGGGGAGAGGCGGAACAGGGCGGGGCTAATTCTTGGCACTTAGCCACGCCCATCCCACCTCCTTTCATTGCAAATAGTGCAGAGGGGCAGAGAGGGGGCGGGAGCTCAGTTCCTGCTCCTGGCTCTTCCATCCTCCCCCCCCCCTGCACATGAGGACGAGTTTATCGGCTCGGCGTGAAAACCGAGCCGATATACGTTCGTGGGAATGCAGCTTTAAGAGAAGCATAGAGTCTAGATCATGTGAGGCAATTATCCCCCTCTACTCTTCCTTACTCAGACCTCATCTGGAATACTGTGTCCAGTTCTGGGTGTCCCACTTTAAAAAAGACATAGACAAACTGCAGCAAGTTCAGAGAAGAGTTACCAAGATGGTGAGCGGTCTGCAAATCATGTCCTATGAGAAGCGGTTAAAGGATCTGGGAATGTTTAGCTTGCAAAAAAGAAGGCTGAGAGGAGACTTAATAGCTGTCTACAAATATCTGAAGGGCTGTCACAGTGCAGAGGGATCAGCCCTATTCTCATCTACACGAGGAAAGACTAGAAGCAATGGGATGAAACTGAAAGGGAGGAGACACAGATTAGATATTAGACAGTGAGGGGGATCAATGAGTGGAACAGGTTACCACAGGAAGTGGTAAGTTCACCTTCAATGGAAGTCTTCAAAGGCTGGACAAATATCTCTCTGGGATGATTTAGTAAATCCTGCACTGAGCAGGGGGTTGGACCCAATGACCCAGGGGGTCCCGTCCTATTCTACCAGTTTATGAGTCTATGTGTATTTTCCCCAATTTCAGATCCAGACTCAAAAGAGCAGTCGCAGAGTTGTGTTTTCAGGTGACTATTCAAATATTAGGGAAAGTTTGGATCCAAGATTTGATGGACCATACCACATTCAGTTGACAACTGCCTCTTCAGTCAAAATTGACAGGAAAAGACAATTGGGTCCTTGCCAACGACTGTGTGTGAGACTCCATCTGGAAAAGAAGAACCAGATACCCGCTAGACCACGTGTCAAACACAAGGCCCGCGAGACGAATCCGTCCCGCTGCCTCATTTTCTGTGGCCCACGGCGTGTCGACGGCCGCTCACCACTCTAGCGATTACCAGCTGGGGTGCCGCAGCTCCCCGCTGGTAATCGCGCTGTTACCACTGATCCCGGCGCACAATCTGACGTCAGTGTGCACTCGGGGATCAGCGCGAGCAGAGGGGGAGCAGCACTGATAGCAGGGAGGAGGTAAGTATATGGGTTGGGGGGTACTATTATTACTGAGGGGGGGTTAATGGTGGCTGCTGGGGGGGGGGGTTGATGGTGGCTGCTTGGGGGGCTAATGCTGGCTGATTAGTGGGGGGGGGGGGGGGTTAATGGTGGCTGCTTAGCGGGGCTAATTCTCGGAACTTAGCCCCGCCCCCAGCCCGCCTCTCCCCATTGCAAATAGTGCAGAGGGGCAGAGAGGGGGCGGGAGCTCAGTTCCTGCTCCTGGCTCTTCCATCCCCCCCCTTGCACACGAGGACAACGTATATCGGCTCGGTGTGAAAACCGAGCCGATATACGTTCGTCTAAATGCAGCCTAAGGGTGATATGGCCCTTGGTGAAAAGGAGTTTGACACCCCTGCGCTGGACTATGCATATCCTTTAAGTTATGGTTATAGTACCATGGATTTGGGTGAGAAGGTTAGAAAATAATTGAACACCTAGGATATTCCTCAAAAACGTGCTGCAGAGCTAACCACTATATGTTTAGAAACATTAATCTCTGCATAGATACAGCAGCTATCTTGGATTGGTTATAGAGACCTCCATCATGATAAAATCCAAGCATGAAGAGACTCTCTTGTCCGCATAGCGCCTCTTCAGAGATTTTAGTCATGAATTAGCTCAATTGAGAGCCATATTTTTAACACGTCTCCCAGTCCTAGTTATCGGAGGGTCTCGCAGTGAGCGCGGCTCTCAACCTTCAGTAAATGCCAATAGGAAAGAGTACTATTTAGTCATACCAAAAAGATGTCAAACGGGCCTACGCGTTTCATCTGGAGGCCGCAGATCTTCAGGGACCATGATAGACCTCAGATGTCAGTATAGCAAGATCTAACAGATCCACCATATGGATTTCCTTTGAGATTCTATTTTCCCAATCACAATGCAATTATGACATTGGGATGCCTCTCAATGCTAGTATTTCTGGTATATGCTCAGTCTCACCACACTACCTGCTGCAGCTGGTCAATCCCTGCATACACTACAGAAGTAGTATGATATTCCACCCCCAGCATTAATGGTGGTCACCTAATCTATTATTGGCATATTACAGTCGGAGTGTCCGCTAGTACATTAGTTTCAGCAGACCATAGAGAAAATAGGTGGCAGCAATCAGTGCTAAACCCACTGTATGATAACAGCTGAAAGCTTAAGATCCTAGTGAGGGGTTTCAGGATACCACCCACACCTAACGCAGGGAGATAAGCATCCTAACTAGAGGATATCTATTCATCCAAAAGAAAATAGATGAAAACAAAACCAGCGCCCTGATGTTGGCCAGCTGGTATAACCCTCAGCTCAGTAGGCCTGGGAGCCGTATTAAATATATGGCTCTCAACTGAGCTAACTCATGACTAAACTCTCTGAAGAGGTGCTATGCGGATAAGAGTCTCTTCATGCTTGGATTGTACCATGATGGAGGTCTCTATAACCAACCCAAGATAGCCGCTCTATCCACAGAGATTAAGGTTTCTAAAAAGTATTTTGTTAGTCCAGTCTGCAAAGGGTATTGTAACGTCTTGACTACCTCTGCCCCACTGAAAATTGGGACACTTAGGCCTCCTTCCCACCCGAACGGATTTCCGCAGCGTAATTCACAGCAAAAATCCGCTGTGTTGCCCGCAGCTATTAGGTTCTATTGAACATAATAGCTCAGGCACACAATTCCGCACCGTGAACTCTCCCGTCCTCACCCCGGCATGCTCTATTTGCCGCGGGTGTACGCGCTGACGGCTTCAATTGCAGTCAATGGAAGCCGCCCGTTTACGCTATCTCCCGCTGTAACATAGCAGAAGATAGCGTGAAAACGCTTTCCCGCCTACCGCATCCCGTGACGCAGCCAGCATGTCACATGACGTGCTGGCGGTGGGCGGGGAAGCGTCATGTGGGAGCGAGGACGCCGGATCCGCTGGTAAGTATGGGGTCTCTGGGGGGCGCCATGACGGGCTTCGCCGCGGAATATTCCACGGCGGAGCCTGTCACGGCCGTGTGCAGCCGGCCTAAGTCTGTTAAAAATTGTGAAGTACGTGTAGAAAATTAAAGAACTGTCGAAGGTATACCCCTGCTCCCATAATATCCTCCTCTATGCCCTGTGTGTATATCCCTCATTGTGGTCAGGATATGTTAAAAAAATAAATAAAAAGTTTCTTGGCACCCCTGTGTTTTCACAAGAACACTGGAGCACAACTGCCCCCACAATGGTTACAACATGGCTCGGTGACCCCTGGTTGTTTCTGATGGGCTGGGGATCATCATGCCATCTCCTCTGCCCAGAAAAGATGGCACTTTAAACGGTATGCCTCCTGGACAGGATGTGCGTGTGTGAAACTCACAAATAATGTCCTGCACCTCTGTTTCTAAATCACATCCCCTATGGGGGTTATAATGGGCTACCTACCTAATAAGATATTGTCTACTATATGGGATGAGACGGTAGAAAATTGGGTCAGCGCTATGCTCTGCCGTTTAGATGGCAAGTTGTCTATAGAGTCCTAGATCACACGGTAGTAGCCATGTTTTGTGCTACCACCACATGATGGTCTTCAAACAATACATCCGGCTGGTCTTCTAGAAAGTTGTGGATAACTGAGAGCCTCATCTAATATCTATGGGTATAGGTAACAGGATGACTTGTCCATTCATTAGTGTAATCTACAGATCGTCTAGATTAGTTACAGTATTAGGGCTGGCTCACCAACTAATGCAAGTCAAGCTGAATTGATTATCATTACCCAATACACAATAGTGCTAGATTACCGTACAGCTGCCTAAGAGTGGCATATGCCAATACGTTTTTTTACTGTCACACCAAGACCTCTCACACAGGCCTTTACTGCAGATTGCGCCCAGTTTCAGCAGTGCTGGCATGTGTTATGCCAGCGTTTCTAGCACAGCTGAAACCACAGGCAAGAATGCTGCGAGGAAGAAAAAAAAAAAATTCATGCTCACCTGACAGATGCCACCGGGCACTTGTCAAGCCAGCAGAGGATCTTTTGCAAGCGATGGAGATTAGAATCCCCGCCTCCAGCCAGAGATTGCTTTGCCAGCTTGACAAGTGCCCAGCAGCCTGCAGGGAGGTCTGGAGACTCCCTGATGGCACCTGCCAGGCGAGTATGGATTTTGTTTTCCCTCAGGTAGTGTTGCTAGGGCATTTAATCCTGCCCAACACACGTTGTACCGCGTTTTCGGCAGCAATGAAACCGCTGCCCATTCATTTCAATGGGCGACACAGGGCCGAAAGACAGCCAAAAATAGAAAATGCATCGCTGTCAAAGAGCAGCGTTTTGACGCTTGTGTGAGCAGCCCTATTGAAACGAGAGTTTAGCGCTGCGCTAAAAGGCAGCGCAAATAAGGGAGATGGAATAAATCCTCCACACAGTGCCACCTATATGAATAGGTGGCACTGTGGAGGATTTATTCCATCTCCCTTATTTGCATATTACCCAGAGGAGCACGCTTGGCCACTAGTCTCCACACTTAGTTTATAGTTGCTCTCCCTAAGGAGAAAAGAGAGTTTCTGAAAAGGCAGCGCTAAACGCTGTTGTTAAAAAAAAAAAAAAACACCCTATCTGTGTGAGGGAGGCCTAAGGTATTTTCCTGCAAACACCTGACTACAATTTAGGGCAAAAAGGGAATCCTGTCAGCGACCTCCCAGACTATTGAGTAATAAAGTAATAGCTCTGGGAGCATCACTAGTGGGGGAGGGGGGGGGGGGCGGACACTAGCAGTAACGAGTAGCGGGATATAATATGGTATATATCATGTGATATAACAAGAGCACGTAACATTACCTCATGGGCTTTTGACTTATTACTGGTGGATGCACAAGGTACTTAGGAAACTGCTCTACAGAACAGAGTTACAATTAATGTTTGATCATAGGTATAAGAACTATTGTTTAAACCTAACTGATGGCATGATTGACATTCCAGTTCAGGCAGAAGGGAGCCAATGAGGTCATGAGCAGGAGGGGGTTGGGAAGGAGCAGAGAGCCTATGACCTCATGAGCAGGAGGGGGTTGGGAAGGAGCAGAGAGCCTATGACCTCATGAGCAGGAGGGGGTTGGGAAGGAGCAGAGAGCCTATGACCTCATGAGCAGGGGGTGAGAAGCAGAGAGCTAAAGACCTCATGAGCAGGGGGTAGGGTAAGGAGCAGAGAGTGTGTGTGTGAATAAGCCGAGACCTCATGAGCAGGGTGAGCTGCCTGTCCACGGGCATTGCGGTATCCCGCAGTGGATCTCTGCTGTCAGCCTGACAGATAGGCTGACCGCAGAGAAATCGCAGCATGCTGCGATTTGCCGGCCAATAGCGGGGGGGGGGGGGGGGGGGGGGAAATCGCAACGATTCTCTGCTCATGGACAGGGGAGGCTGCGCGTTCACTGTGGCCGGATTATCGCCGCGGGAAACGCAATTCAGTCGCCCGTGGACAGACAGCCTAATGAGCAGAGAAAGCTGATGTTATGATGAGCAGGAGGGGAGAGGTAATGAGCGGACAATATAATGAGGAGGGGGGGGTGGTAAGGAGCAGAGAGCTAGTGACATAAGGGTGGTAATAAGCAGAGAAAGCCAATGATGTCATGAGCAGAAGGGAGGTAAGCAGCAGAGAGCTGATGACATGAGTGGGAGGTAATGACATGGATTTTGATGCACAATTTCCCCACAAAATCCACCCACTGCAATGAATTCTGTGGTGTGATACAATGGCGTATCTGCATGACTGAGTGAATTAGCTGAACCATAATCGTTCCGTGTAAAAAGGCACCGACAGGGGTCTGCAAGCCAATCGGCTTCCTGAGGCGAGGTGTGAAGTGGCCCCAATGCTCTTACAAGCATTGAAAGCACCAATACACAAGTAACCCAACATATCTGAGCCATTAAGACTTGGCTGAAATGACAATAGTGACAGCCTCCACCCGCCAATTCAGTGGCCCCAGTAGTAACCTCAGCAGCAGCCCTAATCGTTATAGTGACCCCAGTAGTAACAGAGCCCCCCGTGGTAAGAGACCCCTTATTGCCCAAGTAGTTTCTCATTTTGTGGCCCCTATAGCGTCACCAAAAGTCCACAATAGTAGTACCGTAGTTAAGCACTTAATGGCCACAGTAGTAAGTGACCCTAGCAATGGGGACTTCCTTATTATGGCCACTAGTAGACCCAGAAGTACTAGTGCCACCAGAAGTAACCTTGTTAGTGGCAACAATAGTAATAGGGACGCATTAGGCTCAACATAGCAAATCAAATGAACTGGATGGCTGAGGGGATTGTCAGCCTTACACACTGTATGCGAGCAGAGAGAAGCAAGCTCAGAGTAACAAATGCCCAGCTAACCTCCTGCACGGCAGGGACTGAACAGAGTTCCTCTTTTACTGCAGGAACTGGTCACCTGCAGTACAGGAGGAACTCTCCAGGAACATGCCACCCCGATGTGCTGCTCACAGACCGGGGACAATCTAATCTTACTACTCAGAGCTGGATATTTTGCACTACGAAAACTGCAATAATTCCCCCATCAGCGGTCAGAGGAGACCAGCAATCCCTCTACTGCTACAAGGGAATGAGGCAGAACCAGTCGTCGAGGTGCAGCTGCCCATCACTGCCCTGGGATTTGCCTACGTTCACAGCCCCACTCAGTTTCCTCCAGGCAGACCCTCACCCCATTAGTACATACCTGAGTTGTTGCCGGCAGCCCATTGTGTCCCTCTGTGAGTGCGGACCAGGCTTCAGGCTAATCCTTTAAGTTGGGATCAGGTCGTCACAATCCTTATTCTCCTCAGGCTGCAGATTACAGCCCGCAATGTGACAAACACCCAGTCACATGGAGAGACCACAAGAGCTTACTGCCCCCATGACCACCATCTCCGACACCAGGAGGAGGATGCGGCTGCCACGCTGTGCGGAGGGGGAATCCCAGGATGCCTAGACAGGACTCGTCAGCGCACAGCCTCACATAACAAACAGCTTGTGTTTTATTTCACAAATCACTGTACAAAACGTTTTATATAAAAACACTGCGAGATGTAGCGAGCTGCCCGCCACCGTAACACTGACATCATAAATTATAGGACAACTGTACAGGTGCAGTGTAACCCACCCACCACAGCGAGCGCGTCTATGTACACGGTGGCGCCGCCCGCCTGTTTACACAATATATATATTTATAGGCTATTTCACATATTAACAGATAGCGCAGGTCGTGAGTGTTCAGATTATGGCGGTCCTAGTCCTCATCGGCTGATGTCACGGCCCATGTCCCAGTGTTTGGAGGCGTGTTCACTCTTTAGCGAGCTGAAGAAGGGGTGCTTCAACGCCTGAGAAAGCGTGCAGCGCTTGGACGGTTCGTACTCCAACATGGACTCGATCAGGTTGAACAGCTGGTGGTGCTCTTCAGCGTCACACAACATGTATCTCTGTAAGGAGCGGACACGTCAGTCCCACTAGACAAGAAGGCGTGTCCCCCATCCCTCCATGTCACCTGCAGCCAAGAGACCCCAACCACCACAAGCTACAACCTGCTGTCCCTACCCAATCAGCAAGTACCTCTCCCCGCACACCATATAGCAGCCCTCCTTACCCTCAGGGGCTTGCAGTTGTCTCGCACATATCTGCCTGCAGACGTGCTGTCATCCCAGTCGAGCCGGCTGTGATAGAAGTATTTCTGCTTCCTGTAGATAAGAAGTTGAGTAAGACCGTGACCCCAGAGATGAAAGAGGGCGATGGCAGAACCTTCCATACACTCACCTCGTCTTTCGGATCATCCGGGATGGGATCGGGCCCAGAATTCTCTCCATCATGGCCAGGTGCTCCCGGTTGTCATGTGTCTGTGGACAGCAACAGGATTAGTGAAGGGCACCACAGTGGGCACAGTACTGAGGGCAAAAACCTCACCTGGAAGAGGGTGAAGCCCACGTAATACTCAAAGATGATGCACCCAATGCTCCAGACGTCGCAGGGCTGACTCCAACCGAGCTCTGCAGATACAGGGGGAGGTGGTCAGCAACAGAAAGCTCATCCTCTTCTCAAAAGCCAAACAGAACTGGCACTTACCTAAAATCACCTCTGGGGCACGGTAGTGCCTTGTGGACACAATGGTGCTGTGGTGCTCATGGTCAAAGGTGGCGCTGCCAAAGTCCACCACCCGAATGTCTGTGTTCTTTACACACCTTTCATCTCTCTTCTTGGGTGGAGGGAGGTCACAGGGAGAGACCACACAAGTACAAGCATTAGGCCTAAGCTGAAGAGAACCAATAGCGGTGTCCCCCCGACACAGAAACCAAGTACCCACCTTATCCATGTTATAGGTCAGCTCAAAGTCCGAGTTCACGAAGAGAATGTTCTCTGGCTTCAGGTCTGTATGCGTCAGCTTATTGTCATGAAGAACTGCAGAGAACAGTTTTAAGTTTACAATGTAGCCCACCCCAGGCTAGATCCCCCCACCCTCCCCACAGGCTCAGCACTTACACTTCACCGCATGACACACTTGATGAGCCATGCGCCTCACTTGGTGAATGGGGTACGGAAGGTAGTTGTTTTCCTTGAGGAAATCGAATGTGCTGAGGCCAAGAAGTTCAAAGGAGATGCACATGTGTCCATGATAGTCAAACCAATCAAACATTCGGACGCAGAGGCTGTGGGGAGTACAGAACCGGTCACACATGAGATTACAATGGAAGAACCACCATCACCTCCAGAGGGCACACTTACTGCTTGTTATCTGGATCCTTTTCGTTGATCTTCTCCAGGACGTTTATCTCTAGTCTTGCTGCCTCCTTGTACTTTTCTACATTTTTAATAATTTTTAGAGCTACTCTGGCAGCTCCCCTGCAGAGAGCATAGGACAACGTTACAGACCAGCCCAGTCAACACGGGCGCTTGGATAAATGGCAACGATCACTCACCTCCGGTGGTCTACACACTGCACGACTCGGCCAAATGTTCCTTCTCCCAGAGTACTGATAATCTCATCTGTGAGGGAAAGCAGAAGCAGGGGTAAGGACGAAGCACTCCCTGCAGCTAGAGCCAATGAAAGGCCAGGAGTCATACAATATATGTCAGGCTGGGCGTGGAGCCATAAGAATTACTCTAACTTCCTGCCCCAGAACACTATATAACATGGGAGCTTTAATGAGAGTAAAGGAGGAAGAGGAGGAGGAGGAGGGGGCTGCGCTGTCTCTTTAAATACAAAATCAGATAAAACACAAAAGACAGACAGGTCTGCAGCGTCTTGGGGGAGGGGGAGCTTAGAACTAGAGAGCTAAATTATGTTACGATTTGGCTGTACATCTTTCTTGTAGCCAGTCGCCGCTGCGATAGATCAGGTGACCCTCCACGTCGTCTTCCACACTCTTGGCCTGCCTGCTGCTCTGGCGACTCCTCTGTTGTGACGGGCCCGTCAATTCCCGGCAAAACATCACCATTCACCAGCCAATCAGATTTTCAAACCAGCGGCACATAGGTTGGTTGGTTTGGAAATTCACATTGTAGTTTGAGGTAGGAGGGTGTGCAGTAGATTCCCAGCCAATTCATACGGCACATAGGAATATATAACGATAGGGATATTGCAAGGGAACAGGTCAAGATACAAATACACTAACTCAAAGAAAAAAAAAAAAAACAAACAAAAAAAAACATTCTGCAGATTGTCTTATCGATGCAAAAGCAGGAAAAACAGGAGCACAAAGTAACAGAAAGGTCAACAAGTCTTCATTTTCCCTACAGCCCCCCAGTATGCACATTACAGGCCCATATAGCTCAGCAGATGACTACCCCCTCCCCACATGCACACCTGGCTAAACCTCCCGACTTACGGATTGAGCAGTGACGTTCCCCCTCCCGACGATCAGCAGGTGGAGCCACCTCTGCTATACCCCTAAGGTGCATCCGCATCTACCAGTTAATCTGTTCCCATATCTAGTTCTAGAAGCACAATTCAGTGACCCCCGTCCCCACGATCCTACAAGCTCAGGTGTGCCGGACGGCTGTAAGGGTGCTATTACACAAGCACTAGCGGCAGCCGCTTGCGTTTTCCCGACAGTTATCTGGCAGCACCTGTGAGTGCAGCTGCCACTCAACAAGCTGTCACAGCGAGAATTGACAATAGCGCCAATTGCAAGGCAGTACTTGCGGTCACATGTACCACCCACCAATCCTTAGGAAAAGGTAAGCGCTGGAAGCTTGTGTAGCAGCGCCTTAAGTGTGTCGTCCTATAGGCAGGATTTCGCCCATAGGACGCACCACAGTAAATGCCACACCAAAATCAGAAGGGCTGCCTGATCTGCAATTTCGCATTTAAGTCCAGTTAGACCTGCAGATTTTGGCGTGAAATTCCAGAGCTGTGGATTTGGGTGCACCCTGCACGCCAATTCTGGCCCATTCGGAAGCACCCCGAAGTGTCCCAGTATACAGGATCTTACATCACTATATACCACGTGTGCAGACACACTACACAGCATATAATAAGCCGTAAACTTGCCTAACCATCGGATCTAGGCCTCTAGTAGAGAACCGCAGCCAACCCCCATGACTATCCCTTAATAAACACAAGATGGGGGAGGGGTGCACTTACCCAGTCTTGCTTTAAGAAGAGAGAAAGGGGGGAGGGGGACCAGAGGGAGATGAAGGGAATACTCACCGATGACGATTGGCTATAAGACCTTGTTCTACGCTTCCTGCGTTTCTGCTTGCGCCGGCTGCTCTTGCAGCTCCTGTAGCTGTCATCTCGCGATCGGCGGTAGTCGTAGGAGTGCCGGTATTCTGCCTCATAGTAGACATCTCCCCTCTCTCGGCTGTAGCCATTCCTTCTGTAGTTCTCACAGTATCTGCGGTCGTACGCCCGTCTGTCTGATGATCGCGCTTCATAGCTGGGGAGGAAGAAATAGTCAGCAGGACCCAGAGCAGGGAGCCACACATGCAGCTGTGGGACGGTCACCTACCTGCGGGACCTCTCGTGATAACTGTCTCCATGTCTGTAGCGCCGGTCACGCCCCCTGCCGCTGCTGCTGGACCTCGACCTGCTCCTTCTCCGTCTGTGCTTGCGGCTTCTGTAACGTTCGTGGTAGCTCCCTCTGCTGCCTCTCTCGGATGAACGGTACCGTCTGGAGTGCGGCATCTGCGGAGGAAGGAAATGCAGGTCACCCCACTACAGCATCCGTGATCCGGGGAGCACACCACCCCAAATGAGGCTTCATTCAGACTCCCAATCCGCGAGGACAGCAGACGTTCCCATCCTATTCTCACCCATGGCATGGAGATAAATAGAACGGCTCTTTTCCCCGAGTACCATCAGTTAAGGGAGGGGTGGAAATACAGATGTTGTGTGGTCTGTAATGCCCCCAAGAAGCAGACGGACGGACGACAAACCAGTCTAAACCCTGCCGACACAGTAAAATCCAAGACTGCCCAGGGATCCAGAAACACAAGAGACCTACACAAGGCCCCATGTGGTCAAGGCAACGCATAACAGGGTGCCGATGGAGTGAGGCCCCCTCCCGTCATGGCTTAGAGGGGTTTTCTGGGATGTGGGAGAAAAACAAAAATCTAAGTTATCTAGGCTTAAAATGGTGAGAAACAGAATACTCCCCGACTCCAACAGCCCCCGCTGCTGCGCACAGAACCAGAAGTAGTGGCGGACAGTCATGTGACAACCCAACCAGTCCCAGGCTTCAGTGGTAATTCTTCTATGGCCGCAGACCCCATTGATTTCATGCGCAAATACATAGGGAATATGTATGTTTTCAGGCATATTTACTGCATATTTTCACAATCCCATTGACTTAAATAAGCCATTTCAGCCCATAATATGGATCAAAAAAAGAACATCGCAAGAATCTGCTCCTTTCTCACCATGAACACGTTAAAAACACTGTTGTCCTCATCCACTATTGGCTTATTACAACTTGCTGCCTCCCCCTCTCCACTATATCCTGAATGCGGCAGCCAGGCTCATCTTCCTGTCCAGCTGCTACTCTGACACCTGTGCCCTCTGCCCTCTGCCAGTCACTGCACTGGCTGCCCGTCAGATACAGAATTCATTTCAAACTCACCACCCTCATCCACAACCCGCTCCACCGCCCCGCATTGTATCCATCTCAATCCACCACCCAGCCCGCGCCCTCCGCTCTGCTCATGAAATCAGACTAAATGCCCCTTTAACTCAAACCTCATATTCCCGCCTCCAATACTTCTCCAGAGCAGCACCAGTCCGCTGGAACGCACTACCCAAAAACTATCTGGGCAATCCCTGACTCACAAAACTTCAGGCGTGCTCTAAAAAGCACCTCTTCAGGGAGGCATACCAAATCCCCTAAACCAAACCCCTCTGTACTCTGCCTGATAACATGCTTCCTGACCTACTGACTGCAACCACTGCTAGCCGCCATCAGCCGCCCCCTGCAGTCATAACAATTCAGCCACTATACGGTTTGACCATTGTCTGTGTATAGCATCCCTCACTCTCCACCTCGCCATACCGTGCCCATCTCCAGCCCCTTTACCTTCTGTATCACCCCATTACTTGTAGTATGTAAGCTCGCCGGAGCAGGGCCCGCACCCCTATTGTTTCCATCAATTGCTAGATCTATCTGTGGTTTTGTTTCTGTTCCCCGTCTTCTAAGCGCAGCAGAATATTTCGGCGCTATATAAGGGTGACTACCCACTAGCGGTTTTTTTTCTGCTGCGAATTTGCTCCTATTTTTTCTTCCAATTGTCAATGGGACTTCCTAATGTTAAAACCGCGACGCAACACAACTGACAATTGGAAGAAAAAATTAGGAGCAAATTTGCAGCAGAAAAAAAAAAAAACGCTAGTGGGTCGTCACCCCAAGGCCTCATGTCCACGGGGAAAATCAGGCCCGCTACGGATTCTCCATGTAGAATCCGTAGCGGGTCCCTCCTGCCCCGCGGACATGAGGCATAAAAATAAGAATTAACTCACCTCTCGCCCGCTCTGGATCTTCCCTTCGCCGCGGCTTTATCTTCTCTCATCGGCTCGGCGGATGCGCAGGGCACGTTGGTTGCGTGCCCCGCGCATGCGCCGGCCCGAAGAAAAAAGATCCGGTTGCAACGGAGAGAAGATGAAGCCGCGGCGAAGGGAAGATCCGGAGCAGGTGAGTATATTCTTATTTTAGGTCTCCCGCGGATCCGGACAGCTTCCATAGACTTCAATAGAAGCCTGCGAGAGCCGTCCCCGCGGGACACCCGCACGAAAATGGAGCATGGTCCAGATTTTTTCATGCTCCATTATTTTTAAATTCCCTTTTATTGACCATCCGCGGGTATTTATCTACCCGCGGATCGTCAATGCATCCCTATGGGGCAGGGATCCGCATGCGGGTGATCTGCTGCGGATTTTAATTCTTATTCTGCCCGTGGACATGAGGCCTAAAGATTATTATTCTGTGAAACGCAGGTTCGAATATTCCAATGCAAATCAACAGGGATTCAGCAATGCATATAGTGCGCATAATATGGTGCGCAAATACACCTGAGTGAATGAACCATTAAATAGACTTTAATACTGTATACAAGACATCACATGCCTATTACCCGCATATAACAAGTATACTGCGCATATGACATTATTTGAGTATTCCCCAAGGTAACCAGTATACTCTGTACACTGGAGGTTATTATATGAGTATTTCCAGTACATAATCAGTATACTCCGTATATGTGAGGTTATTATACAAGTATTTCCTATATATAAGCAGTATACTCCATATACATGAGATTATAGGAGAATTCCCGGTGTATAGCTAGTATATTCCATATACATGAGGGTATTATGCAAGTATTCCCAGTATATAAAGGGTATCTCCACATATGTGAGATTATATGGGTATTCCCTGCACATAACCAGTATACTCCACATGTGAGGTTATTATACGAGTATTCCCTGTATATAACCTGTATAGTGCACATATGCGAGGTTATTATAGGAGTACTCCCTTACATAACTGGTATACTCCGTATAGGAGATTATTCTATGAGTAATCGCTGTATATACACCTGGTATAGTGCACATATGTGAGATTATACTGGTATTCCCTGTATATAACCGGTATTCTGCATGTGTGAGGTTATAAGTATTTCCTGTATATAACCAGTATACTGCACATATGGGAGGTTATTATACAACTATTCCCTGTATATAATTAGTATATTCTGTATATAAGGTTATTATAAGCGCTGCGGAATAAATTGGCGCTACACAAATAAAGATTATTATGAGTATTCCCTGTATATAACCAGTTTAGAGCACATATGCGAGATATGAGCATTTCCTGTATATCAGGGGTCCCCAACTCCAGTCTTCCGGGACCACCAACAGGTCATGTTTTCAGGATATCCTATGGTAAGAACACCTGTGGCAATGTCTGAGGCACCGACAATAATTACATCACCTGTGCAACACTGAGGAAATCCTGAAAACATGACCTGTTGGGGGTCCCTGAGGACTGGAGTTGGGGGACACTGCTGTATATAACCAGAGTATTCGTGTTTCTTGACGCCACCAGAAGCTAAGGGTTTGACAGGAGTAACGCCCCTCTCACACCCCTAGCTCCCGATAGGCTCAAGAAGCGAAGGTACTCCAAGTAGCTCCAAGCCGGGGAACCTAGGAGAATTGCGGGGGGAGCTGAATCGGGATCCATTCTGCAGGAGGAGTGGGACCCAGGGGTGGCAGTGAGAGCGCTGCCGCCTGCTTTGGCCGCAGGGGGAGGCGAAGAGGAAGTGTAGAGTGGAGAATGTCTGTGGGGACACCCGTCACAGAGCTGCTGCCTGCTTGGCCCCGCTGTGGGAGTGGAAGCGCCCTGCATCTATTCAAGGGCTGCAGGAGTGGGACCTGGGGACAACAGCGCCGACCACACTACAACCTCTTCCAGATGCTGTGGCCGCAGGTGGAGCGTCAGCCCAAGAGTACTGTGGGGCCGTGCTGCGTGAGCTGGAGCAAGGCACAGCAGCGGGTACGCCAGTCATAGCGGTCCCTGAGCGTGAGCAAGCCAAAGCAGCGGGCACGCCAGTCATAGCGGTCCCTGAGCGGGAGCAAGCCAGAGCAGCGGGCACGCCCCTCATAGTGCTCCTGGCTGCTTCGGCCACAGGGGGAGCGGCCGCGGGAATAGACTGTGGCGGCGAGGGAAATGGGGGACCTGTCAGGTGAGAGGCAAAGCACCCTCCAAACATTTGTGCCAAGGAGGGAGGGTTAGGATGAGGGGTAGGGCTAACAGTTAGCCTTATATTATATATATTGACTGTTACCCTTTGCCCTCATCCTAAGCCTCCATCCCTGTCAGAAATCACTGGAGCTGCTGCATTACTGTAGTGGGCTGCCAGGACCTCCGGTCCACCGACCTCTGCAGCCAGTTAGCTGCAGGGGACGTCACCCCCTGTCAAATCTTGACTCCACCAAGTCCTCCTGGTGGCGTCAAGATACACTAATACCTATAACCGGTATACTCCATATGTGAGGCTATTATGAGTATTTCCTGTATATAACCAGTATACTCCGTATATGAGGTTATTATATGAGCATTTCCTGTATATAACCAGTATACGTCATATATGAGGTTTAGAGTATTCCCTGTATATAACTGGGATAGTGCACATGTGAGGATGTTTTAAGAGTATTACCTGTATATACTCTGTATATGAGTATTCCCAGTGTATAACTGGTATAGTGCACATATGTGAGGTTATTCTATGAGTATTTCCTGTATATAACCAGTATACTGCACATGAGAGATTATTATATGACTATTCCCTGTATATAATTAGTATACTCCGTACATGAGGTCATTATGAGTATTCCCAGTGTATAACTGGCATAGTACACGTGAGGTTATGAGTATTTCCTGTATATAACCAGTATACTGCATATATGTGAGGTTATGAGTATTTCCTGTATATAACCAGTATACTCCGTATATGAGATGAGTGTTCCCTGTATACTCCATATGAGGTTATTTAGAGTATTTCCTGTATATAACTAGTATACTCCGTATATGAGATTATGAGCATTTCCTCTGTATGTGTACACTGCACATGTGAGATTATACGACTATTCCCTGTATATAACCAGTATACATCGTATATGAGGTTATTATGAGTATTCCCTGTATATAACCAGTTTAGAGCACATATGTGAGATATGAGCATTTCCTGTATATAACCAGTATACTCCGTATATGTGAGCTTATTATAAGAGTATTCCCTGTATATAACTAGCATATTGTACATATGTGAGGTTATTATACAAGTATATGAGCAGTATACTCCATACATGAGGTTATTATGAGTATTTCCTGTATATAACCAGTATACTGCACATATGTGAGGTTATTATATGAGCCCTTTCTGTATATAACCAGTATACTCCGTATGTGAGGTTATTATGAGTGTTCCCTGTATATAACCGGTATAGTGCACATATGTGAGATTATCCGACTATTCCCTGTATATAACCAGTATACTCCGTATGTGAGGTAATTATTAGAGTATTTCCCCGTATACTCGGCATATACGCGGCACCTAGGAGCAGCCGCCATTTTGTGCCGTCTCCTGCCTCAGCCGCCGCCATCTTACAGGTCAGTGTCTCTGGCGGCCCGGGCCTCCTCCCTTACCCCCGTCGCTCTGCGGGCCCCTCTCACCGTTCTTGCAGCTAGGCCGGTTCTCTTGTCCCACAAGAAGTCCGTGTTTGCGGTGAGTAAGCCCGGGGCTGCCGAGCCCTCCTCCCGCTCCTCTCTGCGACTGTCCTCCGTCTGCGCGGCCCCGACCAGCGGTCACCAGCACGGCGTACGTCATTCACTCTGCGCGCTCATTGGCAGGTGCGGGGCGGGGGCGGGGCCCGAGCGCCACCTAGAAGCTTCTCTGCTGGGCACGTGACACCGCTGGCCGCGCCATCTTGTGTGCGCCCTGACTGTGGCGACGGCTGTAGTTGACGGGGAGGAGCCGTCCATGGGGATATATGGGACAAGTGTGACCCACATAGACCCTGATAGGGTGAAGGTGACGGCCAGTGGGACTCCCTCCCCGCTCTCAGGCCGTGTAGTAACAGTGGTGAGGGTCCCTCAGTGCCGCCGCCTGTTCTGGGACTGAGGACGCTGTGATTGGGGGGGTTTTCATCTCTTATTTTTCTAAAGCCATAATGTTAATACCTCCCGTGTCCCGCCGGGCGCGCGCGGGCCGCCCCTGTGTCCCGCCGGGCGCGCGCGGGCCGCCCCTGTGTCCCGCCGGGCGCGCGAGGGCCGCCCCTGTGTCCCGCCGGGCGCGCGAGGGCCGCCCCTGTGTCCCGCCGGGCGCGCGAGGGCCGCCCCTGTGTCCCGCCGGGCGCGCGAGGGCCGCCCCTGTGTCCCGCCGGGCGCGCGAGGGCCGCCCCGTTTCCCGCCGAGCGCGCGAGGGCCGCCCCGTTTCCCGCCGAGCACGCGAGGGCCGCCCCGTTTCCCGTCGGGCGCGCGAGGGCCATCCCGTGTCCCGCCGGGCGCCTGAGGCCCGTCTGTTTTCCGTCGGGCGCGTGAGGGTTGTGTGCGGGTAACCAAGAAAAGGACCTCCAGGGTAGTTTTCTCAGAAATACTTCCTGCACCAAGAGCCACACTAGAAAGGCAGCAGGATCTTAGGGAGGTAAACAAGTGGCTCCGGAGTTGGTGTAAGAAGGAGGGATTTGGGTTCTTGAAGAACTGGGCTGACTTTGCTGCCAGCTACAGGCTCTACCGTAGGGACGGGCTGCATCTTAATGGGGAGGGTGCAGCTGTGCTGGGGGAGAAGATGGCTAGAAGGCTGGAGGAGTGTTTAAACTAGGGACTGGGGTGAGGGCAAAAAGAGAAATAGTGGGGTAGTCAGTGTAGATGGTGACCTGGGGCTTGGGCAGAAAAATGGCAAATGAAGTTCAATATTGATAAATGTAAGGTTATGCACATGGGCAGGAGAAACGGATGTCACCAATACACACTAAATGGGGCACTGCTAGGGAAAAGGCAGATGGAAAAAGACCTGGGGATACTAGTGGATTGTAGACTAAACTGGAGTAACCAATGCCAGTCAGCTGCTGCAAAAGCTAATAAAGTCTTGGGGTGCATTAAAAGAGGTATAGGGGCGAAGGACGAGAACATTATCCATCCATTATATAAGGCACTTGTCAGGCCCCACATGGAATACTGAGTACAGTTCTGGTCACCGGTGCTCAGGAAAGATGTTACAGTGCTTGAGGGGGTTCAAAGAAGGAAAACGAATACATGGAAAGAGAGGACTGGAATACCCTGAGAGGCTATCCAAATTGGGATTATTTACCCTGGAAAAAAAACTAAGGGGCGATCAAATAACTCTGTATAAATACATTAGGGGACAATACAAGGATCTCTCCCATGATCTGTTTATACCCAGGACTGCGACAGTAACAAGAGGGCATCCGCTACGATTAGAGGAAAGCAGGTTCCATCACCAACACAGAAGGGGGTTCTTTACTAGAGATGAGCGAGCTTTTTGTAAAATTCTAGAGCTCTACTCGAGTAACAAACCCCATTGACTACAATGGGAGACTCGAGCATTTTTGTATGTGGGACGCCGGGTCCTGAGCGCTCTCACTCGCTCTCTCTCCCCCTCCCTTCATGCCAGACCAAAAATTTGCCAATGGCGCGCGCTGGGGCGGGGTTGAACACGATTTGATGCTCGTTCGAGTAATGAGCACCATCGAGTACGCTAATACTCGAACGAGCATCAAGCTCGGCAGAGTATGTTCGCTCAACTCTATTCTTTACTGTAAGAGCAGTGAGACAGTGGAACTCTCTGCCTGAGGAAGTGGTGATGGCAAAATCCATTGAGGAGTTTAAGAGGAGACTAAACGCTTTTTTCGAGTAGAAGGATATTACAGGATATAGACATTAGGCGACCAGCAGGTTTGTAGTTCCGGGTCTAACAGTCAGGTAGGAACTATCAGAGGTTGATCCAGGGATTATTCTGATTGCCATTATGGAGTCGGGAAGGAATTTTCCCCCAAATGGGCTAATTGGCTCCTGCCTCTTGGGGTTTTTGCCTTCCTCTGGATCAACTAGAGGGTGGAAACAGGCTGAACTAGATGGACTTTGTCTTCATTTAGCCTAACATACTATGTCACTATGCTACAGAGCCTTGTGGTACCCCACTTCTTTCGTGTAAGAGCAGTGAGACTATGGAACTCTCTCCTGAGGACTTGGTGACGGTAATACGACATAAGAGTATAAATCACAATACTTGGCAGTGTCAGTAGCACTCACCAAAAGTCCACAAGATGGCGGAGCGGTTTACTGCAGGCCAGGGCAGGATCCGATCCTGATCCTTATAAACCGACACTTGAACAAAAGGATATCGTCACTGCATGGGTGTTTCTTACCCACATGCCATGCTTGCATATGCTCCATGTCAGCCATCTATTGCATAGCAACCCCATAGATGCAAATGTTACTGTTGCAGCATATCCATGTGCAACGTCATCTACCCCCGTCAGAGTCAAATTGTGTGGGACCTGTTCTCTAGAACCCAATCATATAATAAGGAGTCTACCATGCAGAAAAAGCAGTTGGTGAAATGATCAGTTAGATCCCGCCAAATTCTTGGTATCGCAAACTTCATGGCTCTATTTTCGCCTCTGAACTAACTTTGAAGAGTTTTCTTGCAGTTATCACGGCTGAAGTGAGGGGCCCATGACTTCTCTTGCTCACCCACAGCCATCCCAAAATATGTAGTAGGCTGCATTCATTTTTGTTGTTGTTGAAAAAGAAGGCTTCTTTGCCCGTGTTTTGATGAAGTCTCCACATACATAACAGAAAGCATCTGCAAGATATTTAAAACCTCTTGATGCCATAGGCCGCCTGCAGACGGGCGGGTCGGGACGGGACCCGACCCGAGCGCCTGCAGGGACCAGTGCGTACTCACCCGCGGCTCCGGCTGTTTGATTTGCCGAGCAGCCGGCGCATGCGCAGACTGGAGCTGCGGCAGGTGAGTGACATTTCTGAAATAGAGCATGCCGCGATTTGTTTGCCGCGCGAAATCTAGATTTCGCGCGGCCGTCTGCATAGGATTGCGTTTGTTAACGCAATCCTATGCAGACTTCCAGCCGCGGAATTTCCGCTCGTGTGCAGGGGCCCATACTTGATTCAAATAATCACCTATTTATCTACACATGTGAAAAAAAACCCATAAATAACAGAATTATATTAGCATACAAAATAATTACTGTACATATTGTGAGACCGTGACCGGCAAGGTGCTGGAGGGCAGGTATGTGTCGCCTAGGATGCTCTCCTATGCTGCCTTGGGGAGCGCTTGGGCAGATACGTGCCACCGAGCAGCCTGGGCTCGGTGGAGGAAGCCGACAGTATAGTGTTAGTAGCATTAAGCTACTAACACGCTGTAGCAAGTAAGTGGCTCCAAGCCACATAATCCGGGCCGGCTTTTCCTGGAGTGACCAAAGCGAAGGGTGGGATGGTCACTCCCACGTACCAGGTGGGGCTGGTACCAGGCCTTATAAAGCCTGGGCCTACAGGGCCTAGGGAGAGAGCTGAGACCTTTGCAGGTCTGAGAGTCCTGGCTGGCTGTGTACAGGAGCCATTTGTTTACCAGTACGTAGACAGGGACGCTCCATGTATAGTAAGTGCTCGGACGAGCAGGATTTACGTTATGTTTGCCTGATGTAAAGGCCTGTATTTTGCTTTTGTTTGCTTGGAAATAAACCCAGGCAAAGCCTGGACTAAAGACTTTATCCCATGTGTCACTGTCTCTGACTGCTTATGCCCAGGTTGCTACCGATCCTAAATGCTAATCCCTCACAATATATAATCATGAACCTGCACTGTACATATAATCTTAGTCAGCAATTTGACAATCAGAGTCTTGGCTCAATAACGCTGGGTTCACACAGGGTGAAAATCCCGCAGAAATCTTGCGGAATGCCCGCAGTGGGACCACACGGAACTTCAGTGAGATTTCCACAGCTTGAAGTCCCGCGGGTTTTAGTGTGGGTTTTCAAGCAGCATGTTAATTTCAGCACGGCTTGGTCGCAGCGTGTGGATGAGATTTTTGCAAATCTCGTCCACTTTGCTGCTTTACCCCAGGATAAAAAATTGCCATGGGAATTTCTGTGCAGAAAGCCTGCACAGAAATTCCGCGGCAATTCCGCCCCATCTGAACCCAGCCTAACTGTTAAAAACCATTTGTCCGTTATCCAAATAATGTGAAAATACCAGTGACTTCCCGAACACACAAAATATATATATATATAGGCCTAGCCATGTGTCCTGTAATCAGATTGGGGCTACAATGGGGGTATTGCTGAACACAGAACTGGTGCTATAAAATTTTGGGTGCGTCTCAAGTTTTTCCTGCTTGAAACAAAGAAAACGATCATGAAAATGACAAATTTGCGAAAATGAATGAAATTTTATTTTTCACTTGCTTTATAATAATTTTTGCAAAAAACTGTGTAGTCAGAAGGCTCCGTACACACCTAGATAACGAGCTAAGAGGTCTAGTTTCCAAAATGGGGTCACTTTCTACCGGAGGAAGTGGTGATGGCAAAATCCATAGAGGAGTTTAAAAGGGGACTTGATGTCTTTCTGGAGAAGAAGTATATTACAGGATATAAATATTAGGTTAAGTGTCAATCCTGGTATACAGGCAGGTAGGAACTATTAGGGGTTGATCCAGGGAACAGTCTGATTGCCATTAGGGAGTCGGGAAGGAATTTTTCCCCCAAAAGGGCTAATTGGCTTCTGGCCTTGGGTTTTTTTTGCCTTCCTCTGGATCAACAACACAGTAGGATAGACAGGCTGGACTAGATGGACAATGTCTTCATTCGGCCTTACATACTATGTTACTATGTTACTTGTGGGAGACGTTCTATTGTTTTGGCAGCTTGATGTCTCTACAAGTGAGCAATGGGGTCTGGAATTTATTCAGTTGTGCCCTGAAAGCCAAAGGGTATTCTCTCCATTACAGTCCTAGCCATTTGTCCAGTAAGCAGATTAGGGCCACAATGGGTATGTCTCTGAACACGGGACAAACAGGGGGATCCATTTTGGGGTGTAAGTCTTCATTGATATGTGTGTTGTACAAAAAACTGTTTTTAAAATGACAGAATTGCAAAAAAAATTAAAATCGTAATTTTTTCCTTCTGCTTTGCTTAGATCCATTTAAAAACTGTGGGGTCAAAATACACAGTACACTCCTAGATGAATTCGTTAGGGGGTCTAGTTTTCGAAATGGAGTCAGTTGTGGGGATTCTCTATCATTTTGGCCGCTCAAGGGCTCTATAAGTGGGCAGTGGGGCACTGTTCAAGCAAAATGTCTGTTCTGAAAGCCACTGGCTGCTCCCTTCAGTTTGGGCCCCGTTGTACATACAGACATAAGATTAGGGCCACAACAGGTATGTTTCTGGGGTGTAAATCCTCATTTTCATGTGAACTATAGGAAAAAAATTGGCTTAAAAATTACATATTTGCAAAAATATTAAATTTTATTTTTTTCTCCTCTAAATTGCATTAATTCCTGAAAATAAACTGTGGGGTCAAAACACTCCTGACCCCCTCAGTGAATATATTAAGGGGTGTAGTTTGTAAAATGTGGTCATTTGTGGAGGTATTTATCATCCTGACACCTATGAGCCTTTGCAATCTTGGTTTGGTGCAGGAAAACAAAGTGTTCCTCAAAATGTTAATCAATGTTAAATTTGTACGTCTTCAATGGTTAAAAAAACCTGAACTTTTTCCAATGTGCAGCCAGAATAAAATAAACTGATGGGAATATATATCTCATCAATAATGTGTACAGTATGTTTGCACATATTGATATATTGCAGTTTAACATGTGACAGCCATAGTGACATCAGGCGAGGCAGAGGACAGCCAGCCAGTAGCAGGAGGGCAAGGGGTGAAAACCAGAGTGACGTCAGGAAAGAGGTGGAGTACAGCCATCCAAGGAGCAGGAGGGAGAGAGGTAACAGCTGTAGTGATGTCAGGAGAGGCGGAGTACAGCCAGCCAGGAGTAGGAGGGAGAAAGGTAACAGCTGTAGTGATGTCAGGAGAGGCGGAGTACAGCCAGCCAGGAGCAGGAGGGAGAGAGGTGACATCCATAGTGATGTCAGAAGTGGAGTACAGCCAGCCAGGAGCGCAAGGGAGAGAGGTGACAGCCGTAGTGATTTTCAGAGAGGCGGAGTACAGCCAGGCAGGAGCGGGAGGGAGAGAACAGATAGCCATAGTGATGTCAGGAGAGGCGGGGTACAGCCAGCCAGTAGCAGGAGGGCGAGGGGTGAAAACCAGAGTGATATCAGGAGAGAGGCGGAGTACAGCCAGCCAAGGAGCAGGAGGGAGAGAGGTGACAGCCGTAGTGATGTCAGGAGAGGCGGGGTACAGCCAGCCAGGAGCGGAAGGGAGAGAGGTGACATCCATAGTGATGTCAGAAGCGGAGTACAGCCAGCCAGGAGCGCAAGGGAGAGAGGTGAAAGCCGAAGTGATTTTCGGAGAGGCGGAGTACAGCCAGTCCGGAGCGGGAGGGAGAGAGGTGACAGCCGTAGTGATGTCAGGAGAGGTGGGGTACAGCCAGCCCGGAGCGGGAGGGAGAGAAGAGATAGCCATAGTGATGTTCGGACAGGCGGAGTACAGCCAGCCAGCAGTAAGACGGAGAGAAGCGACAGCATTTGCTGTCTAGTACTACTATGTTACCCTGGTTACTATGTTTTCCACAGAGCATATTCAGAGTGTAATAATGAATATGTCCATTGTATTCCAAGTTTGATTCAGAAACTGCACCAAACCGGGTCTTTCATAAACATGAATAAACTGAGACCTCTGTCAGTTCAGGCATCCAAAGTTGTCTGTGACGTCCAGTAGTGGATTGCAACTAGCCCTTGAAAATAAACTCCGAGACTGTCCCAGCAAATTGGTGTATCGCAAACCTGTCAACAAATGTTGAAATCTCTGATGCGGAAACCATACCGAATAATGAGCAGGAACTGAAATAGCTCAGGGAAGCTAAACGACTAAATTACTGTATGTGGTTGCTCTGATTGCTGTGAGCACCTTTTGGACCGATTGCTGTACCTTATGAAGGACGAAGCGTGGTTTCATTTATCAGATCATGTGAATTTGCATAATACGAGGTGCTGGGCTACTGAACACCTCCACCTGGCTAATAAAATACCACTGCACAACCAGAGAATTGATGTTTGTTTCACACAGTCAAAAATACAAATAGTTAGCCCAATTTGCTAATCAACTGTGAATACCTGTGCTTTATCTAGAAATGTTTTGACTATGACTATGCAATGCCACTAGTATACAGAGCAATGAAAAAAAAAAAAAACTAATCGAACTGCTGTGCGAGAAGCCATAATGTTTTCTAATACGCCATCTTGCCTTTGTCTCATAACATGTTTTGTTTCTTGTATTTTTCTTTATTCTCTTCAGCTTACATCCAGATGTGCCGGCTAAGGAAGAAAGCAACTGGAGGCGTACAAGGTCACCGCGCTGAAGCCTGAAAAGAGCAATTATTTTTTTGTATAACCAGATGGGAATCACCTGCAGCCGATTGGGAAAGCAGCGGGGAGGAAACTAGAAGGCCTTTTTTTTTTACATGGCCAAGAAAATTGTATGAGATTCCAGAATTGCGAGACGCACAAATTTCGCACTAGTATGAACCTCAGGTCATACACAAGCGATGCGGGAAACAAATCACTGCACATCCCATCTTTGGCTCTGCCCTCGCGTCGCAGCGGCCATTGTTTTCATTGGGACCAGCGGCAGCTTCACACAACGTGCTAGGTGCACACAATGCAAGGTTCTCCCATTAAAACAATGGGAGAGACTCCATGATCCTCTGACGCAGGCTGACAGCCGCAGCAGAGGTTTGCTACTTCTCTGAAGTGATGCAAGACGGTTTTGAGATAACGCCTTACATCCACAGTGAAATTGTATGTTGGTGAACGTGATAAGGGCTGCTGCTAACTGCTCGTTATCACCCCCCCCCACCCCCCGCGTGTGAAATTTGACTAAGTGATAAAAGCTAGAAACAGCTGCTTGATTGGCCAGTATAGCGAAAGCAGCAGAGCAGCCAGCAGGAGGGCAGGGCGGCTGCAGGAGATTTCTCTCCTCAGGCTCCGCCGCTCCTCTCCCTTGACTTAACATAGGGGCTGTTCAATACTGAAAGGCTGCTATTTACATTGAACGCTCATCGTTCAGCTCATCGTCCATCGTTTATGTTGCATAAACGATGGACAATGAACTGATCACGCTTTGTTCAGTGTAAATAGTGGCTGTTCAGTATTGAACGACTGCTATTTTAAGTCAATTGAGAGGAGTGGGGGAGTGCAAAGAGGGAAATCTCTTGCAGCCTCCCCGCTCACAAGACAATGAGGACCCTTGTCGTGGGCTGTGAGCTTGCATGTTTTTGGCAAACTATCAAAGATTTCAAATATTTTTCTAAGATGCGGCCTGGAATCGTGATGCTGGGGAGGACGGCATGTCAATACTTAAGAAGGTGCTGGCTAAATACAGGCATGTGTGCTACGCAGAAAGGTGTGAATGGCATCCTACCCATTCATTAAAAGGTATACTTCAACTAACCCCCTAACGACCCATGATGGATCTCATATAATGGGTGGCAAGGAGAGGCATGGAGTAGGCTCAGGAGCCAAGCTCACTTCATACCTGGTAGCTACCAGCTGTTTTTGACTTTGCAGTCAGAGTTACCACTGATCGCAGCTGTTTAAAGGGGTATTCTGGAGACTGGACAAAATTTCTCTAACATTTTCACTTATTGCAATCATTACTAAATGTCCATTTCAAAATCGGCAAACTTCAGTATCTTTATTTGCCAACGTGTGCCACCACTGCCTTCCAGCCAGATTCAGATTTCCACATTATTTAAAATGGCCAGCAAAAACTACATCTTCAACAATTCCCAATAACCGGTTTCAGATTAGTACGCATTAACAACGGTAGAAACTGTCATTACAGAATTTGAAGGCACCGAGCATACCTCATCAGTAAGCCAGTCGTAATCACTGGATACCAATGGAGAACTAAGCAAGGCTTTATAAAACAGGTTATAACATTAGGGTGCAAAATTACATGTTATCACCTAATTAACCCTTAGCAATCCAATTTTGGATTCAGGGTTTCCTAGGGGGTTTTCTCTTTCTGTCATTATACAATGGTGCCATCTGCTGGCTCGAGCCAGCATTGCAGTGTGGGACATCAGAGTGACAACAGAGTGGCCAGTAATGTACATTAAGAATACCTTGCTGGATGTCTTCCGACATCAGAGCTGTACAGCCTTCAATCAGAATATCTTCAGACGTCAGACAGTGGATTGGAAAGGGTTAAGCATATAACTTTCACTTTGAATCACCAGAAAACCTCTTTAACTGCTTAAATGCTATGATCGATCCGGTCCGTGGCATCTAAGCAGCTGGTTGCAGTGATGAGATTGCAGGGTGCCAATGGGTAGGTGCTTAGGGGCTTCTGAAGATTGCCAGGCCTGCCATGGACTTCAGCCTATTAAGCCCTGCCTGTTCTCATCATTGGTTCAGGATTCCTCCTCTGCAGCCTAAACCAATGGTTAGTTGGGAATGTATCCTAGACTACTTCAGATTAGGCACTGCAGCTAAACAACAAAGATGACAGCTCTGTCCTAATAAAGCTCAGCTAAAAAGCATCCAAGGAGCGAGATCTGAGGGAAAACGAGTAGCAGGTAATCATCCCCGGTAGATACCGAGTTAGGGCAATTTTGAGCTCCTGTCAGATGGGTTGTTTTTTTTTCTCTCCGCTTTAAAAAAATCTTAACTTTTCATGTTCAGGTGACACATATAACGTACTGAAAAGTGTTTAAAAAAAAGTTTAAAGATTTCTAAGTGGGGTGAAATGGGGTGGTACTTAATGCGTCAGGACATGAACATGCATCCTGTGGATGTGAGCACGCTGTGACCGACAGCCAGCCTCCTGCTACAACAGCGGGAATCTATAAGAATAGTGATCCCCACTGTTAACCATGTACATGACACGACCAATGTACATCACGGCATCAAAGGGGTTCTCAGATGGAGCGCGATCCCTCTGTGACATTATCGACCCTCTGCAATGTAATCACAGAGGGCCGATAGGTTGCCATGGTAACCGAACGCCAGACATTAAAGGGGTTGTCCCGCGAAACAAAGTGGGGGTATACACTTCTGTATGGCCATATTAATGCACTTTGTAATATACATCGTGCATTAATTATGAGCCATACAGAAGTTATTCACTTACCTGCTCCGTTGCTGGCGTCCCCGTCTCCATGGTGCCGTCTAATTTTCAGCGTCTAATCGCCCGATTAGACGCGCTTGCGCAGTCCGGTCTTCTCCGTGTTGAATGGGGCTGCTCGTGCTGGAGAGCTGCTCCTCGTAGCTCCGCCCCTTCACGTGTGCCGATTCCAGCCAATCAGGAGGCTGGAATCGGCAATAGACTGCACAGAAGACCTGCGGTCCACCGAGGGTGAAGATCCCGGCGGCCATCTTCGCAAGGTAAGTAAGAAGTCACCGGAGCGCAGGGATTCGGGTAAGTACTATCCGTTTTTTTTTTTTCAACACATGCATCGGGTTTGTCTCGCGCCGAACGGGGGGGCTATTGAAAAAAAAAACCCGTTTCGGCGCGGGACAACCCCTTTAATGTCCCGGTCTGCCATGGCCTATGATTGCTATTGTAAGTGATGAGGCATTGCAGTTCAGAAGTACTGCAATGCATTATCAGAGTGCTGATAGCTTTAAATACTTCAAGTCCCCTACAGCGACGGAAGAAATGTAAAATAAAAATAACTAAAAAGCCTTACTGCGCACTCTTGTTTGTATAAATAAAAAAAAAACTGTAAAAATCCCACATATTCATCATATCCATAACGATCTGTACAATAAATTGAACACACTAATCCTGCACTGCAAACACTGCAAAAGAAACCCTAAAAAAAAAAAAACTGAGCAAAAATGCTTATTTTGTTTGTTTCGCTTCCAAACAACACACTAAAGGGGAACAAAAAAGTCGTATGTACCCCAAAATGGTGCAAAGACTACAGCTAGTCACGTAAAAAAAAACTAGCCCTCACAGAGCTTTGACCATGGGAAAAAACGTTATGGGACTTTGAATGCAATTATGTAAAAATAACAATTTAGCCCCAAAAAAGGGTTTTTATTATGCAAAAGTGGAAAAACCTAAAAAATAATAATTTTGGTATCGTCATAATCGTACCGATCTGCAGAAAAATATTATCATGTCATTCATGCTGTATGATTAAGGCCACCTGCAGACAGCCACGTCGGATCCGGCGGCGAGAATTCTCGCCGCGGGACCCGACCCGAGCGCTTGCAGAGGGCAGCGCGTACTCACCAGCGCCCCGCGGCCCCGGCTCTTTCATGTGCCGGCTGCCGGGCAGCCGGCGCATGTGCAGAGCGGAGTCGGCACGCCGCGGTTTGTTTGCCGCGCGAGATTTCACGCGGCCAAACCGCGGCCATCTGCATAGGATTGCGTTTGTTAATGCAATCCTATGCAGGCTTCCAGGGGCGGAAATCCCACGGGAAATCCCGCCGCGGAATTTCCGCCCGTCTGCAGACGGCCTAACTCTGTAGGGAGAAAACAACAAAGAACAAACAACCCTCATACGGCCGTGTTGATGGGGCAAAAAAATAAAATTATGGCTTTTGAAAAGTGGAGATGAAAATCATCCCCCCCCCCCCCCCAAAAAAAAAAGAAAAATCACGGTCTGTAGCCCCTTTACATCCTGGCAGGGAGGCACTTAATGCAACAGGATGTAAACATGCCATGTGGATGGGCGTGGGATCACAACCTGCGCCCACGCCATCCTGCATTAGGGTCCGTCTGTTGCAATAGCAGGGGTGCATAAAGACATTGATCCCTGCTGTTAACTCCCTCACATGCCACAATCCATGCAGATCGCAGCATGTAAAGGGTTCACAGAGGGAGTGTGCTCCCTCTGCGACATAGGACCCCTGTGATGCCATGGCCTATGATTGCTAACCAGCAGTACATAGCTGCTATGGTTCAAGTCCCCTACAGGGATATAAAAAGTGTATTAAAAATTTTTAAAACCCACATATTTGGTACCATTCTGTCCGTAACAACGTGTACAACGGATTGAACACACTGATTATCCCGCATGGCGAAAACCGTAAAAATACCCCCTTAAAAAGGAGCCAAAATACTTGTTTTGTTCGTTTTGCCTCCCAAAAAAGGCAATAAAAGTGATCAATAAAGCTGTAAGCACCCCAAAATGGTACAAGTAAAAACTAAAACCCATCATGCAAAAATCAAGCCCTCCCAATGCTCCGACCATAAAAAAATAAAAGCTATGGGACCTTGAATGCAGCAATGTAATAAAAATAATAATGAAATTTAAAAGGGTTGTCCCGCGCCGAAACGGGTTTTATTTTTTTTTCAATAGCCCCCCTGTTCGGCGCGAGACAAACCCGATGCAGGGGTTAAAAAAGAAAACCGGATAGTGCTTACCTGAATCCCCGCGCTCCGGTGACTTCTTACTTACCTTGTGAAGATGGCCGCCGGGATCTTCACCCTCGGTGGACCGCAGGTCTTCTGTGCGGTCCATTGCTGATTACAGCCTCCTGATTGGCTGGAATCGGCACGTGACGGGGCGGAGCTACGAGAAGCCGCTCTCCAGCACGAGCGGCCCCATTCAGAAAAGAAGACCGGACTGCGCAAGCGCGTCTAATCGGGCGATTAGACGCTGAAAATTAAACGGCACCATGGAGACGAGGACGCTAGCAACGGAGCAGGTAAGTGAATAACTTCTGTATGGCTCATAATTAATGCACAATGTACATTACAAAGTGCATTAAAATGGCCATACAGAAGTGTATAGACCCACTTTGTTTCGCGGGACAACCCCTTTAAAAAAAAGGGGTTTTATTGTGCAAAAGTGGAAAAACTTAAAAGTAATGATATTTTTGGTATTGTCATAATTGTATTGTGTCATTTATGATTAACGCTGTAAAAAAAGGAAAAAAAAACAACCAAACATAATTGTTTTCTCTCCCTGCTCTCAAAAGAAAAATATGGTATCACTAAAAACTACAGTTTGCCACGCAAAAAACATCCATCATACGGCCGTGCCAGCGGGAAAATAAAATAGTTATGGCTTTTGAAACGTGGAGATGAACATTTCCCAAAAATTGTTGTATCCTCGTATCGTGGCAAAAATAGGACGGGTCGCTAAGGGGTTGAAAAATATAGCTCTTGGTCCCCAGCTTCTGACTCCGTGTAACTTTATTTTTCAGCCGACTGCACCATGTGGGGGTTGTTTTGTGTGAGAAGATGTGTAGTTTTTTTTATTGGTACCATTTTGGTGTTCATATGACGTTTTGGTTGCTTTATATTCCATTTTTTCTTTGAGATGGGGTGACCACAAAAACAACTCTGGCGGTGTGGTGTGCCTTTTCTTTTTCTGTGATGGCATTCACAGCGCGGGATTAATAACACTGTGAAACACAACTTTTGTAGCAGATAGGCCGCCTGCACACGGGCGGAAATCCCGCGGCGGGATTTCCGCCACTGAAAGTTTGCATAGGAGTGCATTACAATACGCACTCCTATGCAGACGGCCGCGCGAAATCTCGCGCGGCAAACAAACCGCGGCATGTCCTATTTTTGTGCGGGGCACGCACTCACCCGGCCGCCGGCTCCGGTCTGCGCATGCGCCAGCTGCGCGGCAGCCGGCACATGAAAGAGCCGGGGCCGCCAGGCGCGGGTGAGTACGCGCTCGTCACTGCAGGCTCTCGGGTCGGGTCCCGCGGCGAGAATTCTCGCTGCCGGATCCGACCCGCTCGTCTGCAGGCGGCCATAAGCAGATAGGCGGCTTATGTAAATGTTAGTGCGCTGAATTCAAGTATGATATCCGTAAGGTTTTCCAATTATGGGGAATAATGTAGTCCAATTACCGTTGTATTATATTTTTTGAAAATACAATTAATCCAGTCGGCTCGCTATTAACAAAAGTCATTGCGCAGCTATTTGTCAGTCGCTCGTAAGGCACATTTACACGGAGCGATGATTGCTCAAACGACAGTTTGAGTGACAGTTTTGAGCGATCATCTTTGCATAACTCCAAGTAGCTAATTAGCTACTTAAGAGTTATGCAGGCGGAGCAGGAAACCTCTGTGAGAGCTCGGAGAACCATGTAGCTGTTTTGAATATGCAAACAGCTGCATTATTCTCTGCGCTTTCAACTGGTGCCCCGCTGAGAACTGCCAGAGGGATACCAGCTGAAAGAATGTTATCAGCACCACCTGCTGAGATATCAGCATGCGGTGCTGATGAGTACATTATATTATACATTAAATAGTACCGCTGAAGGAGTTACGATTTTTTAAAACAAAAAAAAAAAAAATGCTTGGTCACCAAAGGGGTTAAATAACTTGAACATGAGGGGTGCTGCTATTATTCCGTTTTACCAGTGTAATCAGCAGGTTTTAACTTTACAACAACATATCAATTACTTTGTTGCAAAAATTTTTCTAAAAATTTGTTGCAGTGTGTAATTGTGTCTACACGTGCATTATGTTATTAGGCAATCATCCATGGCAGCCACGGGGCCTTCAAAAGAACTTTGGATGCCATGACATCATGCAATCTCAATTGTAGGGGGCTAGTCGGAACATTTAAATGCCACTGTCAGAATTGACAGCAGCATTTAAAGGGTTAATGGCTGCAATCAGAGGCATCTTTAATCGTGGCTATTGCAGGCAGGTGTCGGAGGGCCGTATGTATGGAGTGTCCATACACCGACACCAAGATGAGCCTCACAGGTACGACGCTCCCTGGGAAGGGGGTTAAAGATTTGCTGTAAATGTAGGTATTCCGTGTTTGTCTCCTTCTTTTGGGTCACATCACAGGCCCCTCACAGGCTAAGCCAGAACCCTACTGCACACTGATGAGGAGCAAGCCCCCCGAAACGGTCTGTGCATGGTTTAATATTCCCAATCATGGACTTGTTATAAGGTCACTTTGAATTGAAGGCATGCTGCCATCCAATAGATGGCGCTGTAGAGGTGTTTTTCCACCTTTCTGATTTGCATATATCTCCTTCCTTTATAACTGGCTGCTTGCCTCTTGTCAGTTTATTTTGTTGTATCTTTTTAGAAGCATGGCATCTTTTGTATTAAAGCTTTAAGTCCAGGTCATGTGCAGAAAGTGAAATAAAGTGCTGATTAAAAAAATTGCGCAGTAAAAAGTTACTAGCTTTTTTTGAGCCCTACTTTTTAATACACGTTTCGTGTATATGCGACCAGAGGAGACCTAATATGGTTTACACAGCATACACTGTGTGGTATCAAAATCTAATATGCACACTAATACCAATCATGGTTTTTATCACTATAGTAAAAAAAAGGGGCGATTAATATACCATATATACTCGAGTATAAGCCTAGTTTTTCAGCACATTTTTTTGTGCTGAAAAAGCCCCCCATTGGCTTATACTCGAGTGAGGTTAAAAAAACCCTGCAATACTCACTTCCCAGCCGGCATCAGTGTCCTCGGCACGATTGTACGACAAGCTGCTTGAGAATTCTCCCCACTGTCATCTCCCTGCTCGGTTTTGAATTCCCCCACTATCAGCGCTGTATAATTAAGCACTGTGATTGGATCGAGTGCCAGCCAATCACAGCTTGTGCTCACTCATTCAGTGAATGACATCACTGAATGGCTGTGATTGGTTTATCAAGCACTGGCTGTGATTGGCTGGCACTCGATCCAATCAGAGCTCTTACTTACACCGCACTGACAGCAGGGGAATTCAAAGCCAAGCAGGGAGATGACAGCGGGGAGAAGTCTCAAGCAACTTGCCGCACCGCCCAGGAGACCATCGCGCCAGGGACACAGACATCGGCTGGGAGGTGAGCATTACGTTTTTTATTTTACCTAGTATATGCTTGAGTATAGCTCGGCTTATACTCCAGTCAATAAGTTTTACCAGTTTTTTGTAGTAAAACTTATTGACTCGGCTTATACTCGGGTCGGCTAATACTGGAGTAAATATGGTATATATTTTTTTTATCTTGGTAGATCTTTTCAAACACCTTTCTATAGTCCCCAAATGGGAGTACAAGACGCGATCGCATGATCCTTGTTCCCCTGCTGTTATTCTATTATAACTTAGTGTTATAGGTACATTGAGACGGGGGGCCCGGCTGCGGCAAGCGATCAGTGTAGAGATGGAGGCTCCTTCCACTGTCTAAACGGACCCTGTCAGTATTGATCACAGTATGTAAAGGGTTAAACGGATGGGATCGGAGGTATTTCTAATCCCATCTGCTGTGGGCGAGTGTCAGCTGTGCTTCACAGGTCGCACCCAAAGCACATGGAATTAGCTCAGCTCCAGAACATACATTCTGACTTCTGCCATACATGTGCAATCCCGGTGGAACAGGCCATAGTATACCTGCAGTCCATACTACATATGGGGTTAAAAGGACCTAGGCCTATTCATAGCCCTCAGACCAGATTATACCCCCATGATATCAGTAGTGTTGAGTGATATACACAAGATATACACAAGAATTAGTTTGTTTCAACATTTTATTGGGTGCTCAGTAGAGATGAGCGAGCATGTCTCTCACTGACCCCCCACGCCGCTACCTCCCGACCCCCCGCATTTGCTCAGACAGGTATGCAGTTACTTGAGAAGATTGATGCTCGCTCATCTCTAGTGTTCAGCTTTGTCAGGCAAGTTTAGTGATAAAGCTGACTTACACCCCATTTACACTGACAGAGGATCGCTCAAACGACAGTTTGAGTGACAGTTTTCAGTAATCATCTTTGCATACTTTATAGTAGCTAATTAGGGACACCGCTGCTATCTCTCGCCAGACACTACAGCTTTTCTGCATGAGCAAACAGCTGTATTCTTCTCCGCTCTGAATTCACAGCAGGACACAGGCACAGAGAATCTTATTAGTGCAGCCGGCTGATAACAGCCTGATCCGCCGACAACAGCTGATTGCTCAATTCTAGCAAGCTAAAATTCAGCGATCAACGACTCGTGCACAAAAACTGCCCGATGTCCCTGCATTGAGGCTGCATTCACACGAACGTATATCGGCTCGGTTCTCACGCCGAGGCGATATACGTCGTCCTCATCTGCAGAGGGGTGGAAGAGCCAGGAGCAGGAACTGAGCTCCCGCCCCCTCTCTGCCTCCTCTCCGCCCCTCTGCACTATTTGCAATGGGGAGAGGCGGGACGGGGGGGGGGCTAATTCTCGGAACTTGGCCCCACAACGCCTCCTTTCATTGCAAATAGTGCAGAGGGGCGGAGAGGAGGCAGAGAGGGGGCAGGAGCTCAGTTCCTGCTCCTGGCTCTTCCATCCCCCCCCCCCCCCTGCACACGAGGACAACATATATCGGCTTGGCGTGAAAACCGAGCTGATATACGTTCATGGGAATGCACCCTTAGGCTGCAGAGGAGGAATCCTGAACCAATGATGAGAACAGGCAGGGCTTAATAGGCTGAAGTCCATGGCAGGCCTGGGAAACTTCAGAAGCCCCCGAGCTCCTACCCATTGGCACCCTGTAATCTCATTTGCAATGGGGAGAGGCGGGGCGGGGCTGGGCTAATTCGCGGAACTTAGCCCTGCCCCCGTCCCGCCTCTCCCCATTGCAAATAGTGCAGAGGGGCGGAGAGGAGGCAGAGAGGGGGCGGGAGCTCAGTTCCTGCTCCTGGCTCTTCCATCCTCCCCCCCCCCCCCCTTGCACACGAGGACAACGTAAATCGGCTCGGCGTGAAAACCAAGCCGATATACGTTCGTGTGAATGCAGCCTTAGACAGAACAAAAGTCACTCAAAAGATTCTTTTGAGCAAATTTTGAGCGACTCTTGTTGTGTCTAAATCAGCTCTTAAATCTAAACGCAGAAACTTATTACTTCAACCAGAAAACCTTCAATCAGTAAAAATATTAGACTTGCACAAAGATGAAAGATTACTAGAAAACATTCTAATGCAATTGTAATAATTAATGTAACTGTTCATAATATTATAAAAGTCATAACGTCCTGAAACTTCAAAGAGTTTGGCCTATGACAGTTTATTCCCAGGGGTCTACTCTGGCCTGGGCCACACTATACGCGGGTTTATTCCACTCTTCCTTAGTCAGATCTCATCTGGAATACTGTGTTCAGTTCTGGGCACCCCACTTAAAAAAAGACATAGACAAACTGGAGCAAGTTCAGGGAGGAGTTACCAAGATGGTGAGCGGTCTGCAAATCATGTCCTATGAGGAACGGTTAAAGCTTCATGTCCACTTGCATGCACGGTATCCGTGTGCGCCTGAGGACATGGAGAGGGGAAAAAAACAAAAACAGCAATTTCTTAGCTCTCCGGGTCCAGCGCGGGTCTCCTCTGCGCCGGCTGGATCTTCTTTCTTCAGCACGGCGGATTCTTCCGGGAGCGCCGGCCGACGCATGAGCAGTGCTTTTTTGTTTTAAATCTCCTGCTCTCCCGCGGATACGGACGGCCTCCATTGGCTTCAATAGAAGCCGCGGGAGCTGTCTATACGGGAGACCCGCAGGAAAATGGAGCGTGCTGCGATTTCTTCCCATGCGTGCGACCCGCATCCCAGAAAGAAATCACAACTGCATGTTTTTAGCTGCCCTACGGATACTAATGCATCCCTATGGGCAGCAAGATGCACGGATTTTATAAATAAAATCTGCCCGTGGACATTGAGCCTTACGGTGCCTGCACACGAACGGAATTTCCAGCGCATTATTTTAGGCACATTATCTGCCCCAGACCGCAGCCAATATACTCCTAGGAGGATCCGCAGTTGTCCCCAGACGGACGGATTTGTATCGCGTTTTTTCACGCGCGTGAAAAAATCTGCGACCTGTTCTAATTTGGGTCGGATTCTGCGCGTGAAGCCTCCAATACAAGTGAATGGGTGCGTTTTTTCACGCAGTACATCCGCAGTGCAGCTGCAGATGGAGTCACTGGTTGCTATGACTACAGGAAGTAGGCATGGTAGGAGGCGTCCCAACACACAGCACAGAGCTTCACAGGCAAATTTGTAGAGGGAGATAGGTAGTATTTCTTGCCAATGCAGGATGTAAGAATGCCAAATCTGTAGTAATGAATTCCTCTTGTGAATTTTTTTTGCAGTGACTGAAATAAAGTCACGCTGGAGAAGCGCCTGAAAAAAGTTACATGGCTCAACCATGCCCACAAAGACATCTGCTCACCGGGTGAAAGCATGTTGCCAGAATAATTTAATGGTGCTCGCACAAGCAAGAGGGACAAAACGGAGTCTGGGTGTTGGTTTTTAAGCTGTTTTCCAAGGAATGGGCAGTTCTCTAGGGGTTGGGTTTACAATAAGGGGTGTCTGCTGGTTTTTCTGCGCGTTTTTTTCCGCAACACATCCGCGTATATCCGCGCGTGATTTTTCACGCATCCGCACCTATCCGCAAGCACATTTAGGTACCATACGCGCGTGAAAATCCGTAGCGGGTCCCTCTTGCCCCGCGGACATGAGCGCTGAAAAGAAGAATAAATAAGAATTAACTTACCCGCAGCGGGCCGGGCAGGTCTTCTCTTCTTCACGGCCGGATCTTCTTTCTTCGGCCGACGGATGTACTCGGCACGCCGGTGGCGTGCCGCACACATGCGCCGGGCACATCCGCCGGGCCGAAGCAAGAAGATCCGGCCGTGAAGAAGAGAAGACCTGCCCGGTCCGCTTCGGGTAGGTTATTCTTATTTTAGGTCTCCTGCAGATTCGGACGGCTTCCATAGAGACCCGCACGAAAATGGAGCACGTTTTTTTTCATGCTCCATTTTTTTTAAATTCACTTTTATTGACCATCCGCGGGTATTTATCTACCCGCGGGTGGTCAATGCATCCCTATGGGATGCGGATCCGCATGCGGGTGATCCGCTGCGGATTTAAAATCCTCTTTTGCCCGTGGACATGAGGCCTAAAGGATCTGGGAATGTTTAGCTTGCAAAAAAGAAGGCTGAGAGGAGACTTAAAGGGGTGGTCTCGCGAAACCAAGTGGGGTTATACACTTCCGTATGGCCATATTAATGCACTTTGTAATATACATCGTGCATTAAATATGAGCCATACAGAAGTTATTCACTTACCTGCTCCGTTGCTGGCGTCCTCGTCTCCATGGTGCCGTCTAAATTCGCTGGCAGCTTGCTTTTTTACACGCGCTTGCGCAGTCCGGTCTTCTCCTTTCAGCACGAGCCGCTTCAGTGTGCTCCCCGCTACAGCTCTTCTGCGCATGCGCAGATGAGCTGTCACTGCTCGGGAGCGTGCTGGAGCGGCCATTCTGTACCATCCTCTGTTAGAGGAAGGTGCAGAGCCGCCCAGCTATCCAGAGAAGCCGCCCAGCTGTCCGGAGAAGCCGCCCAGCTGTCCTGCCGTCCAGGTAAGTGATAGGCCGGGGGGGGGGCTGCCGCTGCGCCGGGGGGGGCTGCCGTCGCTGTCGCTGCGATGGGGGGGGGGGGCTGCCGCTGCGATGGGGGGGCTGTCGCTAGGCCGGGGGGGCTGTCGCTGCGATGGGGGGGCTGTCGCTAGGCCGGGGGGGGGGGGGGGCTGTCGCTAGACCGGGGGAACTAGTGCTGGGCCAGGGGGTAAGTGATGGGTCGGGGGTGATGTTCACTGACAGGTGAAGGCCCCGGAGCCCAGCGCTGGGCTCCGGGGCCTTCACCTGGGCTGAGGGTCTAGCGCTGGGGAGCCGGGAGCGTAGCGCTGGGGAGCCGGGTGCTAGCGCCGGTTACCTGCTGCCTGGCGGTGGGTGACTGGTCGGCGGCTGCGGGGCGTCTGGTCGGCGGCTGCGGGGCGTCTGGTCGGCGGCTGCGGGGCGTCCGGTTGCCATGGAGACACAGCTGGCAGCGTCTCGGGAGCGCGCACGTCGGGCTGCAGCGAGCGACGGGGAAAGAGCCGGCGGCCATCTTGGGGAAACTTTTATAAGTTGCTGAAACGCTGGAACGGTAAGTACAAACCAGCTAGGAAAGTCATTTACAGGGGTAATTAGTAATGTATGTTTAATTAGGGGGACTGGGCAAAAAAAAAAAATCACTGCTTCCTCGAGACATCTCCTTTAATAGCCATCTACAAATACCTGAAGGACTGTCACAGTGCAGAGGGATCAGCCCTATTCTCATCTGCACAAGGAAAGACTAGAAGCAATGGGATGAAACTGAAAGGGTGGAGACACAGATTAAATAACTGAAAAAACTTAAAAAAACAAATACAGAATGGAAGGAATTGGGCTAAGCATCAGCACATGTGAAAAAGACTTGGGTATACTAATAGATTGTAGACTGAACATGAGTCAACAATGTGATGCAGCAGCCAAAAAGGCAAACACAATACTGGGATGTATTAAGAGAAGCATAGAGTCTAGGTCACATGAGGTAATTATCCCCCTCTACTCTTCCTTAGTCAGACCTCATCTGGAATACTGTGTCCAGTTCTGGGCACCCCACTTAAAAAAAAAGACATAGACAAACAGGAGCAAGTTCAGAGAAGAGTTACCAAGATGGTGAGCGGTCTGCAAATCATGTCCTATGAGGAACGGTTAAAGGATCTGGGAATGTTTAGCTTGCAAAAAGGAAGGCTGAGAGGAGACTTAAAGGAGATGTCCCGCGCCGAAACGGGTTTTTTTTTTTTTAAACCCCCCCCCCGTTCGGCGCGAGACAACCCCGATGCAGGGGTTAAAAAAACCACCCGCACAGCGCTTACCTGAATCCCGGCGGTCCGGCGTCTTCATACTCACCTGCTGAAGATGGCCGCCGGGATCCTCTGTCTTCATGGACCGCAGGGCTTCTGTGCGGTCCATTGCCGATTCCAGCCTCCTGATTGGCTGGAATCGGCACGTGACGGGGCGGAGCTACACGGAGCTACACGGAGCCCCATAGAGAAGAGGAGAAGACCCGGACTGCGCAAGCGCGGCTAATTTGGCCATCGGAGGGCGAAAATTAGTCGGCACCATGGAGACGAGGACGCCAGCAACGGAGCAGGTAAGTATAAAACTTTTTATAACTTCTGTATGGCTCATAATTAATGCACAATGTACATTACAAAGTGCATTATTATGGCCATACAGAAGTGTATAGACCCACTTGCTGCCTCGGGACATCTCCTTTAATAGCTGTCTACAAATATCTGAAGGCCTGTCACAGTGCAGAGGGATCAGCCCTATTCTCATCTGCACAAGGAAAGACTAGAAGCAATGGGATGAAACTGAAAGGGTGGAGACACAGATTAGATATTAGACAGTGAGGGTGATCAATGAGTGGAACAGGTTACCATGGGAGGTGGGGAGTTCTCCTTCAATGGAAGTCTTCAAACAGAGGCTGGACAAATATCTGTCTGGGATGATTTAGTGAATCCTGCACTGAGCAGGGGGTTGGACCAGATGACCCTGGAGGTCCCTTCCAACTCTACCTTTTGAAAAATGGCCATTTACATTGTCACAGTAGTCGCATTGGGTTAAGGGGCTATTTACGGTGCTGTTAGCTGTATTAGTTCATTTGTGGCATGAGGTGAATGGGACATTTATAGTATGCTGTTTCCCTGAAAATAAGACACTGTCATATTCATTTTTGCCCCAAAAGAGGCACTGTGTCTTATTTTCGGGTGTGTCTTATAATACTCACCTAGCAAGCAGCATTCAGGTCACTCACGCTGGTCTCTGTCGCTGCTACAGGATTCTGTGTCCTCCTGCATGCTGACAGAGCAGTTCTTCCTGATAGTGGGGCTTGAATACCCCGCCTCCAGCAAGCTGCTGCTACGATTGGTTAATTGAGCGCTGCGTTAGTCAATAAAAGCCAGCTCTCGATCAACCAATCACAGCCATTCATTGAATGGCTGTGATTGGTTCCGCTATCAGGAAGAACTGGTCTGTCGGCGTGCAGGAGAACCCAAAAGCCGACTGCTAGGCAAGTTTTCTTTTTTTTACATGTAGTGTAGCTAGGGCTTATTTTCAGGGGAGGACTTCTATTTCAGGCCAGCCCTCTGAAAATCAGGGTAGGGCTTGTTATCAGGAAAACATGGTAGCATTCATAAGGTTGGATGAAATCAATATTAGCCCCCCCATGGGCAGGGCTAATATCAGGCTAATACGAAGAACAACCTGCATGCATGATGCTGGGGAGTGGAGCAATGCACTGGATGCTGAGAACCTGGTGACCATGCAGGAGTCAGGCATAGCACTGAGTGGTTGAGGCTCAGCCAATCCCTGTTACGCTCGATTCCTGCATGGTCCCCCGGCTCAGGCATACAGGACTGGGAGGGGGCGTTACACAGTAGAATATTATTGCATTCACACATCCTGCCCAAGTCAGATTCGTAGATATGCATTTCCTGGCAAAGTCAGCTTTGGTCCAATTATGTCTCCTTCACGAACAAGAATGGTCTTTTAGCATGTATATACTCTTCCTTCTCCTAGAAAACTATTATATGGAGCCCCTTAGTGACCTAGTGTGGTGAAAATGTATAAAAGTGACTATTTGTAGCCCACCAGTTTGTACCTTAGTAGCCATGACTATATATATGATGATTATATAATTTGATTTTCCATGAGTAGATCATTGTATGGACTATGAACATCTCTGTAAAAGACCTGTTGAGCCTAGTTAATCCAGTGCTAACATCACCAGTGTCTGAAGGTCTTGTTTGACCAGACTTTATTACATGTGGCCACCTTGGATGTGTGATAAGTTCAGGGAAACAAACCTTTGTTCTTTGTGAAGATGCAGCTTGGGACATAGTAGATGACTAAGCTGGTTTATAGTGTATGGAAGATTGGAGTTGATGCATGGAGGACAGAGGCCAGGGACCCATCAGTAGGGGACGCCCTCTCATGGTGTGTTCCCAGGGGTTCTCTGTCTTCCGCTGCCCGCTTCTCCAGTGGACGCACAGACAGATGATGTTAAGGAAGGCTTCTACAGATGGGATTGGTTCTCTGTCTTTCACTGCCTCTTCCTGCAGTTGATGTTCCAAGACAGATGATGTGTTTGTGATGTGAGTATATTCCTAGGTCAGGTGAATACGATTCATCTATAACTCTTGGTGATTTTAGTACTTAACCTTTGCATAAGAAATATTGTAAAAGTGTATGCCATATCACCTATTTCATGGAACTTGGTTTGATTATCACTTATTTTATACAATTTTGTTCAATTATCATCTTATTAATAAAATTGAGTTGCATCAACCTATCTGTCCTTCTTTAAAGCCTTTCAACTTGGCAAAACACCTAGCTATTCAGACACATACACAATCACTCAAATGCTACATCTGCTGCTCCATACCACATCCTGTATACAAGCTAGAGGTGGTACAACACGGTACTAGATCCTCCATGCCTGCCCGTATCAAATCTTGTATCTAAGCTAGAGGCGGTACATCAGGGTACTAGAGCCTCCATGCCTGCCTGTATCAAATCTTGTATCTAAGCTAGAGGCGGTACCACAAAGTATTCAATGCTTGCCTGTATCACATCATGTATCCAAGCTAGAGGTGGCACAACAGAGAACTATAGCCTCCATGCCCGCCCGTATCACTTTTTATATCCAAGCTAGAGGCGTGTCCAGATCACATCTTGTATCCAAACTAGAGGCGGTACAACAGGGTACTAGAGCCTCCATGCCCGCCCGTATCACATCTTGTATCCAAGCTAGAGGCGGTACAACAGGGTACTAGAGCCTCCATGCCCGCCTGTATCACATCTTGTATCTAAGCTAGAGGCGGTACAACAGGGTACTAGAGCCTCCATGCCCGCCCGTATCACATCTTGTATCCAAGCTAGAGGCGGCACAACAGAGAACTAGAGCCTCCATGCCCGCCCGTATCACATCTTGTATCCAAGCTAGAGGCGGTACAACAGGGTACTAGAGCCTCCATGCCCGCCCGTATCACATCTTGTATCCAAGCTAGAGGCGGTACAACAGCGTACTAGAGCCTCCATGCCCGCCCGTATCACATCTTGTATCCAAGCTAGAGGCGGTACAACAGGGTACTAGAGCCTCCATGCCCGCCCGTATCACATCTTGTATCCAAGCTAGAGGCGGCACAACAGAGAACTAGAGCCTCCATGCCCGCCCGTATCACATCTTGTATCCAAGCTAGAGGCGGTACAACAGGGTACTAGAGCCTCCATGCCCGCCTGTATCACATCTTGTATCTAAGCTAGAGGCGGTACAACAGGGTACTAGAGCCTCCATGCCCGCCCGTATCACATCTTGTATCTAAGCTAGAGGCGGTACAACAGGGTACTGGAGTCTTCGTACAAGGCATCAGTTTTCCGCAATAAGGGTGGTTTCACACAGGCAAGAAAATCGTGCGATTTTCGCCTGATGCGATAGTCAGTAAAAAAGCAGATTATGAAACCAACGGTTTCCTTCCCATCTGTGATGTTTTCACTGATGTGATGTTGAGAGAACAAACAATAACGGCCGCTCTATCTTTCTGCGATGTGCCATTCTTTTTATCTCCCAGGTTTCGCTATGGAGCCGCTCCTTTTTATCGCCTCGCAATGCAACAAGATTGTGTTGCGATGCAATTTTGATAATGGAAAGTCCTATTCATTTTCGCAATAAAAAATTGTACATTTTTTATTGCGCAATTTTATTGTGGCCGTCAGCACTGCGATGGGAGATTATTCTAAAAAAAAAAGCATTGCTGGCAACCAAATATTGCAGACACAAAATAGGGGGTCGCCCGTGTGAAAGTCGCCTAAATGATCCTTTTACTCCGATATTGTAATCACTCACTTATAACAACGTTACAATCACACAGACAAAAGTGTCATCCCACAACTTCTGGGGGGGTTACACTGTACGTGGTTATGGCGCCTCGGGTACATTTGCTGTATGCCTGTAGTCACATGGCACAAAAAATACACCTTTTAGTGGTGGCACCGGGAGACAATTATTATTATTACTCCAAGTTAAAACCTACAAGGAGAAAAAAATGTTATGTTAGAATTTTTTTTTTTATTCTAATTGAAGAACCGGTGCAAAAATATGGAACGCTTCACGAATTTGCGTGTCATCCTTGCGCAGGGGCCATGCTAATCTTCTCTGTATCGTTCCAATTTTAGTATATGTGCTGCCGAAGCAAGCACAATACTGCAGACAGCCCCGGCGGTATTTATGGTCCCGCGGGAGAGAAGTTCTTACATTGTGGAGAGATTACTTTTATAAATTAAAAATAATGTATCCTGCTGTGATATTTTACCTAATATGTCATGCCTGTAATAATAAAACCCGTTAATATAGAGTATTTTGGCCAAACTGAAGAGCATTTTGTGACAATGTTATATGCAAATGAGAACAAGCCGCAGTGCATGCTGGGAAGAATGCTGGTCTCGGAATACGGACCTTGTACCACAGAAGGCGCAGCTGGTGTGGAATGTACTGCGGATGACTGCAGCGTTCTGCTTCCATCAGGAGAGCAGCTGCTCACTGCTGCACCGCTGGCTGACGGTCACATTAGGACGTGATTGCCGGCTGACGCCTACTGCTGCTGGACGTGGCGCTATAGCATTAGGGCTGGGCGTGCAGCAGTGCAGCGCCTTCTGCCCACCGGTCTGCCTTGGCCGGAGTACAGCGTGCCCTTACCTATCAGCTGACAAGTGTGCTCGGACGCACACAAAAGGGGGTCACAGGAATGTCCCACAACATTGTCACACTTCCGTGGCTGCCAGGTCAAATTTATCACCAAGATAACATGTATGGGACCATCTGGGAGACCAACTTCTACAACCTACAACTTTGCATGATCTAAAGGTTCAGTTACATAGCAAATGTGGAGCAATATGCCACAGGATACCATACAGAACCTGTATGCCGCCATGCCCGCCAGTATCACATCTGGTATACAAACTAGAGGCAGTGCAACAGGGTACTAGAGCCTCCATGCCTCCTGTATCACATCTTGTATCCAAGCTAGAGGCAGTGCAACAGGGTACTAGAGCCTCCATGCCCGCCCGTATCACATCTTGTATCCAAGCTAGAGGAGCCCCTACAGCAGTGGTCCCCAACCTTTTTGGCACCAGGGACCGGCGGCTTCAAGCAAGAACATTTTTACAAGGCCCGGCAGGGTGGGGCGGGACATGGGCGGGGCTTTGGTTATATGGGGCGGGGTTATGAAGGGGGTTGGAGTTTAGTGCATACTCATTTAATTATGACATTTAGAATGCCCTGGCAGTACACACATAGGGCAGTATAATATATCCCCCCTGCCACCCCCCCTCCCCCACCGCCTGGCAGCACACACATAGGCAGTATATAATCTATTCCCCCCCCCCCCAGCACACACATAGGGCAGTATATAATCTATTCCGCCCCCCCCCCCCCCACAGCACACACATAGGGCAGCATATAATTTATCTCCTCCCCAGTAATAAGCAGCCTCCCCCCAGTAATAACCAGCCCCCCCCCACCAGTAATAGGCAGCCCCCCAGTAATAAGCAGCCCCCCCAAGAATAATCAGCCCCCCCAGTAGTAAGCGCCCCCCCCCCCCCCCCCCAGTAGTACATATCCACAACACGAGGGTCAGCAGCAAAAGAGGCATCCAAAATAGGTGGAACAGGTCGTCTGCAGCGCCCACTGTGGTCTAGATCCAAATTAGACCACAAATAATGCAATGTGAAGAAAGTTGATTTAGGCAGCAGTTGGGGTGCAAATACAAAGCGGTTTTTATTCCTCCCAAAATGTGACGTTTCGACTCAACGAGTCTTTGTCAAATATACAAAATGTGTGAACAACAAACATACATATAGCAGTCCACCCACAGAGTGGACCTATCACAGAACAGAGCATATCAACAAAATTAAAATCACCCAGTAGTAAGCAGCCCCCCCAGCTGTAAGCAGCCCCTCCCCCAGTTGTAAGCAGCCCCCCCCCCCCAGTAACTGGCAGCCACCCCAGTAATAAGCAGCCCCTCCCCCAGTTGTAAGTAGCCCCCCCCAGTTGTAAGGAAGCCCCCCTCCAGTAACAGGCAGCCCCCCAAGTAGTAAGCAGCCCCCCCTAGTAATAAGCAACCCCCCAACCCATATACTTACCTCCTCCCTGCTGTTAGTGTCGCTCTCTCTCTGCTTGCCCTGACGTCAATGTGCAGCCCGACACGCTTCCTCCTCGAGTCCTCTCCTGCGGAACTAATGAGCAGGGGACTCGGGGAGGAGGATCCTGGCTGCACACTGACATCAGTGTGTGCCGGGATCAGTGCAATTACCAGCGGGGAGCTATGGCGCCCCCGCTGGTAATCGCTTCAGTAGTGAGCGGCGTCGGCACGCCGCGGGCCACATAACACGAGGCAGCGGGCCGGATTCAGCCTGCGGGCTTTGTGTTTAGAAGAAAAGTTCCCGGCGGTGCCGCGGACCGGCGCTAAGCATCTAACAGCCCGGCCCCGGTCCGCGGACCGGTGGTTGGGGACCCCTGCCCTACAGAATACTAGAGCCTCCAGGCCCACCCGTATCACGTTTTGTATCCAAGCTAGAGGTGGCACAACAGGGTGCTAGAGCCTCCATGGCCACCCATATCATGTCTTGTATCCAAGCTAGAGGCGATACAACAAAGTTCTGGAGCCTCCATGCTCTCCGTACCACAGCCTGTATACAAGCTAGAGGCGGTACATCAGGGTACTAGAGCCTTTATGTCCACCAGTATCACATCTTGTATCCAAGCTAGAGGTGGTACAACAGGGTACCAGAGCCTCCAAGCCCACCCCTATCACTTTTTATATCCAAACTAGAGGCGGTACAACTGGGTACTAGAGCCTCCATGCCCGCCTGTATCACATCTTGTATCCAAGCTAGAGGCGGTACAACAGGGTACTAGAGCCTCCATGCCCGCCCGTATCACATCTTGTATCCAAGCTAGAGGCGGTACAACAGGGTACTAGAGCCTCCATGCCCGCCCGTATCACATCTTGTATCCAAGCTAGAGGCGGTACAACAGGGTACTAGAGCCTCCATGCCCGCCTGTATCACATCTTGTATCCAAGCTAGAGGCGGTACAACAGGGTACTAGAGCCTCCATGCCCGCCTGTATCACATCTTGTATCTAAGCTAGAGGCGGTACAACAGGGTATTGGAGTCTTTGTACAAGGCATCAGTTTTCCGCAATAAGGGTGGTTTCACACAGGCAAGAAAATCGTGCGATTTTCGCCTGATGCGATAGTCAGTAAAAAAGCAGATTATGAAACCAACGGCTTCCTTCCCATCTGTGATGTTTTCACTGATGTGATGTTGAGAGAACAAACAATAACGGCCGCTCTATCTTTCTGCGATGTGCGATTCTTTTTATCTCCCAGGTTTCGCTATGGAGCCGCTCCTTTTTATCGCCTCGCAATGCAACAAGATTGTGTTGCGATGCAATTTTGATAATGGAAAGTCCTATTCATTTTCGCAATAAAAAATTGTACGTTTTTTATCGCGCAATTTTATTGTGGCCGTCAGCACTGCGATGGGAGATTATTCTAAAAAAAAAGCATTGCTGGCAACCAAATATTGCAGACACAAAATAGGGGGTCGCCCGTGTGAAAGTCGCCTAAATGACCCTTTTACTCCGATATTGTAATCACTCACTTCTAACAACGTTACAATCACACAGACAAAAGTGTCATCCCACAACTTCTGGGGGGGGTTACACTGTACGTGGTTATGGCGCCTCGGGTACATTTGCTGTATGCCTGTAGTCACATGGCACAAAAAATACACCTTTTAGTGGTGGCACCGGGAGACAATTATTATTATTACTCCAAGTTAAAACCTACAAGGAGAAAAAAATGTTATGTTAGAATTTTTTTAAAAATTATAATTGAAGAATCGGTGCAAAAATATGGAACGCTTCACGAATTTGCGTGTCATCCTTGCGCAGGGGCCATGCTAATCTTCTCTGTATCGTTCCAATTTTAGTATATGTGCTGCCGAAGCAAGCACGATACTGCAGACAGCCCCGGCGGTATTTATGGTCCCGCGGGAGAGAAGCTCTTACATTGTGGAGAGATTACTTTTATAAATTAAAAATAATGTATCCTGCTGTGATATTTTACCTAATATGTCATGCCTGTAATAATAAAACCCGTTAATATAGAGTATTTTGGCCAAACTGAAGAGCATTTTGTGACAATGTTATATGCAAATGAGAACAAGCCGCAGTGCATGCTGGGAAGAATGCTGGTCTCGGAATACGGACCTTGTACCACAGAAGGCGCAGCTGGTGTGGAATGTACTGCGGATGACTGCAGCGTTCTGCTTCCATCAGGAGAGCAGCTGCTCACTGCTGCACCACTGGCTGACGGTCACATTAGGACGTGATTGCCGGCTCACGCCTACTGCTGCTGGACGTGGCGCTATAGCATTAGGGCTGGGCGTGCAGCAGTGCAGCGCCTTCTGCCCACCGGTCTGCCTTGGCCGGAGTACAGCGTGCCCTTACCTATCAGCTGACAAGTGTGCTCGGACGCACACAAAAGGGGGTCACAGGAATGTCCCACAACATTGTCACACTTCCGTGGCTGCCAGGTCAAATTTATCACCAAGATAACATGTATGGGACCATCTGGGAGACCAACTTCTACAACCTACAACTTTGCATGATCTAAAGGTTCAGTTACATAGCAAATGTGGAGCAATATGCCACAGGATACCATACAGAACCTGTATGCCGCCATGCCCGCCAGTATCACATCTGGTATCCAAGCTAGAGGCAGTGCAACAGGGTACTAGAGCCTCCATGCCCACCCGTATCACATCTTGTATCCAAGCTAGAGGAGCCCCTACAGCAGTGGTCCCCAACCTTTTTGGCACCAGGGACCGGCTTCAAGCAAGAAATTTTTACAAGGCCCGGCAGGGTGGGGCGGGACATGGGCGGGGCTTTGGTTATATGGGGCGGGGTTATGAAGGGGGTTGGAGTTTAGTGCATACTCGTTTAATTATGACATTTAGAATGCCCTGGCAGTACACACATAGGGCAGTATAATATATCCCCCCTGCCACCCCCCCTCCCCCACCGCCTGGCAGCACACACATAGGGCAGTATATAATCTATTCCGCCCCCCCCCCCCCACAGCACACACATAGGGCAGCATATAATTTATCTCCTCCCCAGTAATAAGCAGCCTCCCCCCAGTAATAACCAGCCCCCCCCACCAGTAATAGGCAGCCCCCCAGTAATAAGCAGCCCCCCCAAGAATAATCAGCCCCCCCCCCCAGTAGTAAGCAGCCCCCCCAGTAGTAAGCTCCCCCCCCCCCAGTAGTACATATCCACAACACGAGGGTCAGCAGCAAAAGAGGCATCCAAAATAGGTGGAACAGGTCGTCTGCAGCGCCCACTGTGGTCTAGATCCAAATTAGACCACAAGAAATGCAATGTGAAGAAAGTTGATTTAGGCAGCAGTTGGGGTGCAAATACAAAGCGGTTTTTATTCCTCCCAAAATGTGACGTTTCGACTCAACGAGTCTTTGTCAAATATACAAAATGTGTGAACAACAAACATACATATAGCAGTCCACCCACAGAGTGGACCTATCACAGAACAGAGCATATCAACAAAATTAAAATCACCCAGTAGTAAGCAGCCCCCCCAGTTGTAAGAAGCCCCTCCCCCAGTTGTAAGCAGCCCCCCCCCCCCGTAGTAAGCAGCCCCCCCCCAGTAACAGGCAGCCACCCCAGTAATAAGCAGCCCCCCCAGTAGTAAGCAGCCCCCCCCAGTTGTAAGCAGCCCCCCCAGTTGTAAGGAAGCCCCCCTCCAGTAACAGGCAGCCCCCCAAGTAGTAAGCAGCCCCCCCTAGTAATAAGCAACCCCCCAACCCATACACTTACCTCCTCCCTGCTGTTAGTGTCGCTCTCTCTCTGCTTGCCCTGACGTCAATGTGCAGCCCGGCACGCTTCCTCCCCGAGTCCTCTCCTGCGGAACTAATGAGCAGGGGACTCGAGGAGGAGGATCCTGGCTGCACACTGACATCAGTGTGTGCCGGGATCAGTGCAATTACCAGCGGGGAGCTACGGCACCCCCGCTGGTAATCGCTGCAGGAGTGAGCGGCGTCGGCACGCCGCGGGCCACATAACACGAGGCAGCGGGCCGGATTCTGCCTGCGGGCTTTGTGTTTAGAAGAAAAGTTCCCGTGGGTGCCGCGGACCGGCGCTAAGCATCTAACAGCGCGGACCGGTGGTTGGGGACCCCTGCCCTACAGAATACTAGAGCCTCCAGGCCCACCCATATCATGTCTTGTATCCAAGCGAGAGGCGATACAACAAAGTTCTGGAGCCTCCATGCTCTCCGTACCACAGCCTGTATACAAGCTAGAGGTGGTACAACACGGTACTAGATCCTCCATGCCTGCCCGTATCAAATCTTGTATCTAAGCTAGAGGCGGTACCACAAAGTATTCAATGCTTGCCTGTATCACATCATGTATCCAAGCTAGAGGTGGCACAACAGAGAACTATAGCCTCCATGCCCGCCCGTATCACATCTTGTATCCAAGCTAGAGGTGGTACAACAGGGTACCAGAGTCTCCAAGCCCACCCCTATCACTTTTTATATCCAAGCTAGAGGCGTGTCCAGATCACATCTTGTATCCAAACTAGAGGCGGTACAACAGGGTACTAGAGCCTCCATGCCCGCCCATATCACATCTTGTATCCAAGCTAGATGCGGTACAACGGGGTACTAGAGCCTCCATGCCCGCCTGTATCACATCTTGTATCTAAACTAGATGCGGTACAACAGGGTACTAGAGCCTCCATGCCCGCCTGTATCACATCTTGTATCCAAGCTAGAGGCGGTACAACAAGGTACTAGAGCCTCCATGCCCGCCCGTATCACATCTTGTATCCAAGCTAGAGGCGGTACAGCAGGGTACTAGAGCCTCCATGCCTGTCTGTATCACATCTTGTATCCAAGCTAGAGGCAGTACAACAGGGTACTAGAGCCTCCATGCCCGCCCGTATCACATCTTGTATCCAAGCTAGAGGCGGTACAACAGGGTACTAGAGCCTCCATGCCCGCCTGTATCACATCTTGTATCCAAGCTAGAGGCGGTACAGCAGGGTACTAGAGCCTCCATGCCTGTCTGTATCACATCTTGTATCCAAGCTAGAGGCAGTACAACAGGGTACTAGAGCCTCCATGCCCGCCCGTATCACATCTTGTATCCAAGCTAGAGGCGGTACAACAGGGTACTAGAGCCTCCATGCCCGCCCGTATCACATCTTGTATCCATGCTAGAGGCGGTACAACAGGGTACTAGAGCCTCCATGCCCGCCTGTATCACATCTTGTATCCAAGCTAGAGGCGGTACAACAGGGTACTAGAGCCTCCATGCCTGTCTGTATCACATCTTGTATCCAAGCTAGAGGCGGTACAACAGGGTACTAGAACCTCCATGCCCGCCCGTATCACATCTTGTATCCAAGCTAGAGGCGGTACAACAGGGTACTAGAGTCTCCATGCCCGCCCGTATCACATCTTGTATCCAAACTAGAGGCGGTACAACAGGATACTAGAGCCTCCATGCCCGCCTGTATCACATCTTGTATCTAAGCTAGAGGCGGTACAACAGGGTACTAGAGCCTCCATGCCCGCCCGTATCACATCTTGTATCCAAGCTAGAGGCGGTACAACAGGGTACTAGAGCCTCCATGCCCGCCCGTATCACATCTTGTATCCAAGCTAGAGGTGGTACAACAGGGTACTAGAGCCTCCATGCCCACCCGTATCACATCTTGTATTCAAGCTACAGGTGGTACAACAGGGTACTAGAGCCTCCATGCCTGCCTGTATCACATCTTGTATCCAAGCTAGAGGAGCCCCTACAGCAGTGGTCCCCAACCTTTTTGGCACCAGGGACCGGCTTCAAGCAAGAACATTTTTACAAGGCCCGGCAGGGTGGGGCGGGACATGGGCGGGGCTTTGGTTATATGGGGCGGGGTTATGAAGGGGGTTGGAGTTTAGTGCATACTCATTTAATTATGACATTTAGACTGCCCTGGCAGTACACACATAGGGAAGTGTAATATATTCCCCCCGCTACCCCCCCCACCGCCTGGCAGCACACACATAGGGCAGTATATAATCTATTCCCCCCCCCCCCCACAGCACACACATAGGGCAGCATATAATTTATCTCCTCCCCAGTAATAAGCAGCCTCCCCCCAGTAATAACCAGCCCCCCCCACCAGTAATAGGCAGCCCCCCAGTAATAAGCAGCCCCCCCAAGAATAATCAGTCCCCCCCAGTAGTAAGCAGCCCCCCCAGTAGTAAGCGGCCCCCCCCCCCCCAGTAGTACATATCCACAACACGAGGGTCAGCAGCAAAAGAGGCATCCAAAATAGGTGGAACAGGTCGTCTGCAGCGCCCACTGTGGTCTAGATCCAAATTAGACCACAAATAATGCAATGTGAAGAAAGTTGATTTAGGCAGCAGTTGGGGTGCAAATACAAAGCGGTTTTTATTCCTTCCAAAATGTGACGTTTCGACTCAACGAGTCTTTGTCAAATATACAAAATGTGTGAACAACAAACATACATATAGCAGTCCACCCACAGAGTGGACCTATCACAGAACAGAGCATATCAACAAAATTAAAATCACCCAGTAGTAAGCAGCCCCCCCAGTTGTAAGCAGCCCCTCCCCCAGTTGTAAGCAGCCCCCCCCCGTAGTAAGCAGCCCCCCCCCCAGTAACAGGCAGCCACCCCAGTAATAAGCAGCCCCCCCCCAGTAGTAAGCAGCCCCCCCCCAGTTGTAAGCAGCCCCCCCAGTTGTAAGGAAGCCCCCCTCCAGTAACAGGCAGCCCCCCAAGTAGTAAGCAGCCCCCCCTAGTAATAAGCAACCCCCCAACCCATATACTTACCTCCTCCCTGCTGTTAGTGTCGCTCTCTCTCTGCTTGCCCTGACGTCAATGTGCAGCCCGGCACGCTTCCTCCCCGAGTCCTCTCCTGCGGAACTAATGAGCAGGGGACTCGAGGAGGAGGATCCTGGCTGCACACTGACATCAGTGTGTGCCGGGATCAGTGCAATTACCAGCGGGGAGCTACGGCGCCCCCGCTGGTAATCGCTTCAGTAGTGAGCGGCGTCGGCACGCCGCGGGCCACATAACACGAGGCAGCGGGCCGGATTCAGCCTGCGGGCTTTGTGTTTAGAAGAAAAGTTCCCGGCGGTGCCGCGGACCGGCGCTAAGCATCTAACAGCCCGGCCCCGGTCCGCGGACCGGTGGTTGGGGACCCCTGCCCTACAGAATACTAGAGCCTCCAGGCCCACCCATATCACGTTTTGTATCCAAGCTAGAGGTGGCACAACAGGGTGCTAGAGCCTCCATGCCCACCCATATCATGTCTTGTATCCAAGCTTGAGGCGATACAACAAAGTTCTGGAGCCTCCATGCTCTCCGTACCACAGCCTGTATACAAGCTAGAGGCGGTACATCAGGGTACTAGATCCTCCATGCCTGCCCGTATCAAATCTTGTATCTAAGCTAGAGGCGGTACCACAAAGTATTCAATGCTTGCCTGTATCACATCATGTATCCAAGCTAGAGGTGGCACAACAGAGAACTATAGCCTCCATGCCGCCCGTATCACATCTTGTATCCAAGCTAGAGGTGGTACAACAGGGTACCAGAGCCTCCAAGCCCACCCCTATCACTTTTTATATCCAAGCTAGAGGCGTGTCCAGATCACATCTTGTATCCAAACTAGAGGCGGTACAACAGGGTACTAGAGCCCCCATGCCCGCCTGTATCACATCTTGTATCCAAGCTAGAGGCAGTACAACAGGGTACTAGAGCCTCCATGCCCGCCCGTATCACATCTTGTATCCAAGCTAGAGGTGGTACAACAGGGTACTAGAGCCTCCATGCCCGCCCGTATCACATCTTGTATCCAAGCTAGAGGCAGTACAACAGGGTACTAGAGCCTCCATGCCCGCCCGTATCACATCTTGTATCCATGCTAGAGGCGGTACAACAGGGTACTAGAGCCTCCATGCCCGCCTGTATCACATCTTGTATCCAAGCTAGAGGCGGTACAACAGGGTACTAGAGCCTCCATGCCTGCCTGTATCACATCTTGTATCCAAGCTAGAGGCGGTACAACAGGGTACTAGAGCCTCCATGCCCGCCCGTATCACATCTTGGATCCAAGCTAGAGGCGGTACAACAGGGTACTAGAGCCTCCATGCCCGCCCGTATCACATCTTGTATCCAAGCTAGAGGCAGTACAACAGGGTACTAGAGCCTCCATGCCCGCCCGTATCACATCTTGTATCCATGCTAGAGGCGGTACAACAGGGTACTAGAGCCTCCATGCCCGCCTGTATCACATCTTGTATCCAAGCTAGAGGCGGTACAACAGGGTACTAGAGCCTCCATGCCTGCCTGTATCACATCTTGTATCCAAGCTAGAGGCGGTACAACAGGGTACTAGAGCCTCCATGCCCGCCCGTATCACATCTTGGATCCAAGCTAGAGGCGGTACAACAGGGTACTAGAGCCTCCATGCCCGCCTGTATCACATCTTGTATCTAAGCTAGAGGCGGTACAACAGGGTACTAGAGCCTCCATGCCCGCCCGTATCACATCTTGTATCTAAGCTAGAGGCGGTACAACAGGGTACTGGAGTCTTCGTACAAGGCATCAGTTTTCCGCAATAAGGGTGGTTTCACACAGGCAAGAAAATCGTGCGATTTTCGCCTGATGCGATAGTCAGTAAAAAAGCAGATTATGAAACCAACGGTTTCCTTCCCATCTGTGATGTTTTCACTGATGTGATGTTGAGAGAACAAACAATAACGGCCGCTCTATCTTTCTGCGATGTGCCATTCTTTTTATCTCCCAGGTTTCGCTATGGAGCCGCTCCTTTTTATCGCCTCGCAATGCAACAAGATTGTGTTGCGATGCAATTTTGATAATGGAAAGTCCGATTCATTTTCGCAATAAAAAATTGTACATTTTTTATCGCGCAATTTTATTGTGGCCGTCAGCACTGCGATGGGAGATTATTCTAAAAAAAAAGCATTGCTGGCAACCAAATATTGCAGACACAAAATAGGGGGTCGCCCGTGTGAAAGTCGCCTAAATGACCCTTTTACTCCGATATTGTAATCACTCACTTATAACAACGTTACAATCACACAGACAAAAGTGTCATCCCACAACTTCTGGGGGGGGTTACACTGTACGGGGTTATGACGCCTCGGGTACATTTGCTGTATGCCTGTAGTCACATGGCACAAAAAATACACCTTTTAGTGGTGGCACCGGGAGACAATTATTATTATTACTCCAAGTTAAAACCTATAAGGAGAAAAAAATGTTATGTTAGAATTTTTTTTTTAATTATAATTGAAGAATCGGTGCAAAAATATGGAACGCTTCACGAATTTGCGTGTCATCCTTGCGCAGGGGCCATGCTAATCTTCTCTGTATCGTTCCAATTTTAGTATATGTGCTGCCGAAGCAAAAAATTATAACAAATCGGGAGACTGAGTGAAGATTCAGAGTCATCTGTGGCACATAGACTGAGAAGAATCACATCTCCAGAAACAGATGACACCAAGTCAAACATATCCCCTTCCATCCTTGTGTAGCCTCTGAATCAAGCCGACTCTGATATCAACAGAGCTAATATTTCCTGAGCCATGTTTGGTAGTTGTAGATAGGTAAAATAGTGTAATGAAATATGGCGGTCATAGCTTCCCTCTAGGCGCTCCTTCATTTATCCTGAAGGTTTTGGCATCCAATGGGCCTACAACCCTCTGATGTCACGAGTGGGAGGTAGAAGATGTGGCTGGGGAAGCCTTAAGACCCCAACCTTCAAGTTTGTACTCCATTCCTTTAAGGGAATCACATGGACAGTAATTCCTCGATCAGTAATGATTATTAGAACAGTCCCACTCTGTTAATCAGTGTATAGTGGAATATAGTATAGTAATTGCTCCTACCGACTGCTCCACCCCATCACAGTTCTAGAATCTTTTTTGCCAGCGTTGCTTTGCAAGAGATCTGTGAAAAACGTACCGCACACGGATACCATGCTCATTTATTTGAGAAGTCAAGAAAGAACAGGATACGATGTTGCCATTTTTCCACGTAGACCATAGGCCCATGTGAGTAGTGCCAGTATAGTAGGTCTGTGCCCCATTCATATGGTCTTTTGGCTAGCACAGATCTGTGTAAAGGCCCTCATTGTTGCCCTCCTCCAGTCTTCTCCTGACTACTGTAACTTACGCTAATGATCAGTCTTCTCACCAACCTCTCCAATCCATCCTGAATGTAGCAGCTAGGCTCCTCTTTCCGTCCTATGCCAATCCCTCCACCCGATGCCAATCATTATGTGGCTGCCTCCATCCTGTGTCGATGCCAATCACTACACTGGTTGACTGTCCACTGCAGACTAGTTTATACCCCACTACTCTCACCCATAAAGCTCTCCACAGTGCTGCACCACCATATATCTTCTCCCTCATTTCTGTCTACCGCCTACCCCTGCTCCCAGCTCTAATGACACTAGACTAACATCCTCCATAATCTGAGCCTTCTAGCCCTCTCTCCAAGGCTTCTCCTGAGCTGTACCAGTTCTTTGGAATGGGCTTCCGAAGACATAGTAACATAGTATGTAAGGCGGATAAAAGGAACATGTCCATGCAGTTCAGCATATTACCACCCAAGGCTGATCCAGAGGAAGGCAAAAAAGAAAAACCCAATGAGGCAGAAGAACATTTTCCCTATTTAGGGGGAAAAAAAATTCCTTCCTGACTCCAATCTGGCAATTGGAATAATCAGATCACCGACCCTTTTGAAGTTATTAATGCTAACATGTATCGCTCAAGAAAGGATTCCAGGCCACTCTTGAACTTTTTATTTAAATAAAAAATCTAATTTTCCATCACCAGGTCCTGAGGCAGAGAGTTCCCTAGTCTTACTGCCCTTACAGTAAAGAACCCACTTCTATGTCGGTGTAGAAATCTTTTTTCTAGATGCAGAAAGCGCCCCCTTGTTACAGTCACAACCGTGGGTATAAAACAGATTGTGAGAGAGATCTGTGTAGTGACCCCATATATCTATACATAGTTATTAGAGCGCCCCCTTGTTACAGTCCTGGGTATAATAGATGGGAGAGATCTCTGTACTGACCCCTGATATATCTATACAGTACATAGTTAGAGAGCCCCCTTGTTACAGTCCTGGGTAAAATAGATAGGAGAGATCTCTGTACGGACCTCTGCTATAGTTATTAGGTCGCCCCTCAGCCATCTAAAAAAAAAATAATCCCAATTTTGATAGCCTCTCTGGGTATTGTAGTCCACCCATTCCATTACTTTAGTTGCCTGCTGAAGCTCTGATATGTCCTTCTTGAGTACCGGAGCCCAAAACTATCCACAATATTCCATGTGTGGTCTGACCAGTGACTTGTAAAGAGGAAGAACAATGTCCTCATCATGTGCCCCTAGACCTCTTTTGATGCTCCTCATGATCCTATTTGCCTTGGCAGCAGCTGCCTGACACTGGTTGCTCCAGTTAAGCTTACAGTTATAATACTCCCAAATCCTTTTCCGTGTCCGTGTTCCCCAGTGGTTTCCCATTTAGCATGTATTGGTGACTTGTATTTCCTGCCCATTTTATTCCCTGTAGCGGAAGAATCTAAATTTTCAGATACACTTTTTCCACTGGGTAGATTCTAAGCTCTGTGCTAAAACCGAACCTTTAATAATAATAAATTAAAAAAATAGAGAGACATCTGACATACAAACAAAAGGTGGGCATACGGCCGCCTATATAAAATCAAAGGGAGGAAAAATAGTGCAGTGCCGAAAAATGGATAGACGATGCGCTAAGAGAACAATCGCATCATTTATAGCAAATCCATGGACTTTATGGGATTAGTCACAGGGATGACATGGGGTGTTGCGCGGGACTCCCTACGTATATTTTCTTTAGCGACGTATATCAGCTCGGTTTTCGCGCCGAGCCGATATACGTCGTCCTCATGTGCGGGAGCAGGAGGGGGGGGGGAGGATGGAAGAGCCAGGAGCAGGAACTGAGCTCCCGACCCCTCTCCGCCCCTCTGCACTATTTGCAATGAAAGGAGGCGGGACGGGGCTAAATTCCGAGAATTAACCCCGCCCCGTTCCGCCTCTCCCCATTGCAAATAGTGCAGAGGGGTGGAGAGGCGGCAGAGAGGGGACGGGAGCTCAGTTCCTGCTCCTGGCTCTTCCATCCCCCCCCTTCCCGCACGAGGACGACGTATATCGGCTCGGCGTGAAAACCAAGCCGATATACGTTCGTGGGAATACAGCCTAATACTGCAATCCTAGTAGATGTATTTTCCTTAATAGGTAGATAGATACTGTATTTAAGGGAGACAGAAATGGTATAAGGATGGAGGGCCATTCTCTAACTTGCGCCACATTTGTCTCCAGTCTACCACTAACGCTGCTACATGAAGTTGTTATTTTTGTGTATCTCTGGTGGGGGGGATTTTAGGAGCGGGTGGTGCAATTAGAGATTATGCCATCTTTCAGCAACCACCTCGTTGGGAGTTATCTAACCCATCTCCCTTAGACCAGTGCACACAATATATAGCGTATAGGACATTTTGAAATAGCTTTTGGAGGTGATTTCTCCTGCTGGTATCTGGAGTTGATCGAAAACACCAACATATTTGTATAGAAATGACACGTTCCTGATGAGGCCACACTACTGTGGCGGAAACGCGTTGAACTGTAGAAGTAATTTTGAACCTCACAGGTTCTTCCCAGATTCTGTTGTTAAGGGTGCATTCACACGAACGTATATCGGCTCGGTTTTCACGCCGAGCCGATATATGTTGTCCTCGTGTGCAGGGGGGGGGGGGATGGAAGAGCCAAGTGCAGGAACTGAGCTCCCGCCCCCTCTCTGCCTCCTCTCCGCCCCTCTGCACTATTTGCAATGGGGAGAGGTGGGACGGGGGTGGGGCTAATTTGCGGAACCTAGCCCCGACCCCTCCCCTTACAAATAGTGCAGAGGGGCGGAGAGGAGGCAGAGAGGGGGGCGGGAGCTCAGTTCCTGCACTTGGCTCTTCCATCCTCCCCCCCCCCTGCACACGAGGACAACGTATATCGGCTCGGCGTGAAAACTGAGCTGATATACGTTCGTGTGAATGCACCCTAATTCTGGGATAAATCAGTTTAACTCTTACAGTGCCACCTCAGAAGCAATCTTGTATCAAAGTAATTACCTCTGGGGATTGCTGATGAACTCTGGCGTAAACTTGTCAGGCACCTTTAGTTTGACGTCTGATAGTGACGTCGTAACTCCCTTGTTTATCCATTGACTTCGGTGTATGAAGGCTTGTTTTTTGCGGGACGAGTTGTAGTTTTCAATGGTATTATTTAATGTACCATATAATGTACTGAAAAACTTGTAAAGAATTCTAAGTGGAGTAAAATGAAAAAAAAAAACAACATTCCTCCATCTTTCAGTGCGTCTTGTTTCTACGGCGCACAAACTGCAACAAAAGCGGCATGATAACTTTATTCTATGCGTCAGTACGATTGCTACGATACCAAACTTGTATAGTTTTTTTTTACTGTACTATTTTTTTTTTCAAAGATATTTAATTTTTTAAAATTATTTTCTGCGGTCATCTTGTGCGCACAATAACTTTTTTATTTTTCCGTCGACGTGGCTGATTGAGGGCTCTTTTTTTGCGGGATGTCCTGTAGTTTCCGTTAGTACCAATTCGGAATACATACGCCTTTTTGATCGCTTTTTATTGCGCTTTTTCTGGGAGACAGGGTGACTGAAAAAGTGCATTTCTGGCGTTTTATTTTTTTCGGACGACGTTTACCGTGCGGGGTAAATAATGTGCTACTTTGATAGATCGGACTTTTACGAACGCGGCGATACCAGATATGTAGTTATTTTATTATTTAGATTTTTTAATTACAGATATGGCAAAAGGGGGTGATTAAAACTTTTATTACTTTTTTTTGTAATTAAAAAAAACCTTTATTGATTTTTTTAAATTTCACTTTTAAGTCCCCCTGGGGGACTACAATATCCGATGATTTGATCGCTCCTGCAGTATGTCGTAATGCGATAGTAGCCATGACACCTGCACGGCTTCCCCGATCTCATCGCGGAGAGGGGAGGCCCGTACGGGACCCCCGAACATCATTCGGGGGATTTAAAATGCCGCTGTGGGAATTGACAGTGGCATTTAAAGGGTTAATAGCCACGATTGTCCGAACGGCCGATTGTACTAAACAGCTGACACCCGCGCTGTATGCAGGGAGGTCGCCCTGCAACGTCTCTGCATACATACCCCGACGCTCTGGGACGTAAATGTACGTTCTGGAGCGGGAAGGGGGTTAATAAATGTATTACGAATAGGGCCCAAAACCGACCCCTGTGGCTAAAAACAATAGTATCAGCTGTATCCCACTGTGAATTCCTCATTACTGATCACTGATCTTTCAGCATGCTGAAAGATCAGCAATCAGTGACAGCTTAATGAAAACTGCACGTCAGTGAAGTTAAACACAACGATTATCGCTCAAAAGATGGCTTTGAACGATTTTTGACCAAAAAGCATTGTGTCTAAAAGGACCTTTAGACTGGTGACATTTAGTGGAGAGTTTACTTTATCACTCTAAATCTCATCTGACATTTCATTTTCCTATGTGAATACACTGGAGAGAAAACGATTTAATAGATTTGTTTTCTCATCACCGTCTATACTTTCTCCTGCATCATTTATTAAAAGGTCGTCACTTTCAGTATTCACCTTTTTACTATTTATATAGTTGAAGAACAGTTTAGGATTAGTTTTGCTGTCTTTGGCAATAAATCTAGCCTTCTCCATCTTTACTGTTTTACCTAATTTATTTTTATCTTATAGGTTTTTAGTTCTTCTTCGCTGCCTTCTTGTTTTAATAGTTTAAACACTTTCTTTTTGCAGTTTATTGCCCTCCTTTCATCTGTATTAAGCCAGTAATTAGAACGTTTTAAACGTTTCCCATTTATTGGCCGTACTCCATTTTTGAGGACATTGTCCCAGTCTATAAGGTTAAGGGCGTCACTAAGCTGATAGAACTTGGTCTTCCTGAAGTATAGTATTTTTGTAGCTCCCCTATAAAACTCTCTTGAGAGACAAATGGAAGTGTATTATATCGCCATTTCCCAGGTGCCCCCAACCTGCATTTTGTCAGGTCTATTGGTTAATATTAAAGGGGTTGTCCCGCGAAATCAAGTGGGGTTATACACTTCTGTATGGCCATATTAATGCACTTTGTAATATACATCGTGCATTAAATATGAGCCATACAGAAGTTATTCACTTACCTGTTCCGTTGCCAGCGTCGTCTCCATGGTGCCGTCTAATTTCAGCGTCTCATCTCCCGATTAGACGCGCTTGCGCAGTCCGGTCTTCTCCCTTCTGAATGGGGCCGCTCGTGCCGGAGAGCTGCTCCTCGTAGCTCCGCCCCGTCACGTGTGCCGATTCCAGCCAATCAGGAGGCTGAAATCGGCAATGGAACGCACAGAGCCCACGGTGTACCATGGGAGAAGACCTGCGGTCCACCGTGGGTGAAGATCCCGGCGGCCATCTTAGCAAGGTAAGTAAGAAGTCGCCGCAGCGCGGGGATTCGGGTAAGTACTATCCGGTTTGTTTTTTTTTACCCCTGCATCGGGTTTGTCTCGCGCCGAACAGGGGGCCTATTGAAAAAAAACAAAAACGTTTTGGCGCGGGACAACCCCTCTAAGTCCAAAATGGTCGTCCCTCTAATCGGGTCCTGTACAAGTTGGATAAGGTAACTATCTATCTTTAGTAAGTGACAGAAAGTAGTAACCTTTCCGAGATCCGTAAGTTTCGGCTTCCCAGCTTATATACAAAAAGTCCCCCATAATAATTACATCCTTGTGATTTGCTGTTTCCTCTATTAGATCCAATAATAGTTTTTCAGTAGTTTTTTTTTTTATATTTGGTGTCTACAGAAATCCCCTATGAGGATTTTATTGTTCTTCCCTCCATGCATTTCCACCCATAGAGACTCCACATGTTCATCTCCCTCCCATATATCTTCCCATAATGTGAGCTTTAAACAGGATTTTACATAAAGACAAACCCCACCCCTTTTCGTTTTTTTACGATCTCTTCTGAACAGACTAACCCTGTAAGTTCACAGCTTTCATCCAACCAGGTCTCTGTTATTCCTACTATGTCATAGTTTTCCTCAGACATTATTGCTTCTAGTTCATCTACTTGCTTAGACTTGTAGCAATAGTCACTATGCAGTTTAGAAGATCTGTTCTGCCAATTCTAACTGCACTAACTCCTCCCACCCCCATTCTCATTACTTAGTTCCAGGTTACCATCTACCCCCCAATATCACTGGTTCCCCCTAGTTCCTATTTTAATCACTTATCCAACCTTCAAGCTAGCTTCTCCCCCAGCACAGCTGCCCCCTCCCCATTGAGATGCCGCCCATCCCCATGTTAGAATTGTAGCTAACAAAGTCAGCCCAGTTCTCCAGGAACCCAAACTCTTCCTTCCTACACCAACTCTGGAGCCACTTGTTGACCTCCATAATCTCCCATTATCTTTCTGGCGTGGCATGTGGTACAGGTAGTAATGCAGAAGATACTATTTTGGGGTCCTTGCCCTGAGCTTACATCCTAATTCACTGAAAGGGTTTTTAAGGATCTTCCACCTACTTCTAACTTTGTCATTGGTGCCAATGTGTACCATGACCGCTGGATCCTCACCAGTCCCTCCTAGTAATCTGTCAACCTGATCCATGATGTGTCAAACTTGAGCACCAGGAAAGCAATACACCGTTTGACAATCCAGGTCTTTGTGGCAGATTTCTCTGTCTGTACCCCTAATAACGGAGTCTCCCACTACCAGGACCTGTGTAACCCTGGAAAATTGGAGCTCCTAACACAGGAAGAGAAAAAGGATGTCATAGGCATCATGTTAACTTGGTGGAATGATACACATGATTGGAATACAAGGCTTGAAAGATACAGCTTATTTATAAGAAACAGACCTTTAAAAAAAGGGGGGGGGGAGGTGTTGTATGTTAGGAAAACATTCATCTCCACAGAGATTCAAGCTTCAGAGCATGGGAGTTCTGTAGAAACTGGGTAAGGATACAAGGAGAGAACAACAGAAAGGACACCATTGTAGGCATTTACTATAGGCCGCCGCGACAAGCAGAAGATATTGATGAACTTTTTCTACATCAGATGACCAAGCTCTCAAAAAAGCACAACATAGTGATCATGGGAGATTTTACATACAGGGAGGGAATGGTTTAGGACGTAAGAGTGGCTGGGACCTTAGGAGGCAGTGATCATGGGAGATTTTACCCATCCAGACATTTGTTGGGAATCTCTCTCAGGTAAAAGGAATGGATCCAACAAATTCTTATCCGCTCTTGCTGACAACTTTACCATCCAAAAGGTCAAAGAGAAAACAATGGATCTGCTACCTTGGACCTAATTCTTACCAACAGGGTGGGAATGGTTGAGGAAGTAAGGGTGGCTGGGACCTTAGGAGGCAGTGATCATGCTATCCTTGAATGTTGGATAAAAAGGGGAGAAAGACCTGAGAAAACTCAGACCTCAAGGTTTGATTTCAGAAAGGCAGATTTCAATGAAGAATCCAATGGCTGGATGTTCTTAAAGGACAGAAATGTCCAAGAAGGTTGGGAAATATTGTGAAATGAGATTCTCAAAGCACAATCGTTAACAATCCCTAAAAGAAGAAGAATGGGAAGCATTTAAGGAGACCAGGATGGAGGAACACAGAACTTGCACACATGTTAAAAAGGAACAAAAATATGTTTATCCTTTTTGAAAAAAAATGACCAAATACGGGATTGACAAGGCAACTGTTAGGTGGATTCACAACTGGCTGAGTGATCGTACTCAAAGAGTGGTCATAAATGGCTGTACAACCAAGTGGAAGAATGTATCAAGTGGGGTACCACAAGGCTCTGTCCGAGGCCCAGTGTTGTTCAACATCTTTATAAATAATCTGGAGGAGGTAATTGATGGGAAACTGATCACATTTGCCGACGACACAAAGCTAGGAGGGAGGGAGAAGGAGAGAGAATTCAGATAGATCTAGAAAAGCTTGAACAGTGGGCGGCGACTAACAGAATGGGATTTAACAAGGAGAAATGCAAAGTCCTACATCTGGGCAGGAAAAATTATAAAAGCACATACAGAATGGGAGGAATTGGGCTAAGCAACAGCATATGTGAAAAAGACTTGGGTATACTAATAGATCATAGACTGAACATGAGTCAACAATGTGATGCAGCATCCAATAAGGCAAACACAATTGTGGGATGTATTAACAGAAGAATAGAATCTAGATCACGTAAGGTAATTATTCCCCTTTACTCTTCCTTGGGGCCAATGCCCACGACCGGATTTCTGCAGTATTTCACGCGACGGAAGTCCGCGGTGTTACCCCAGAGCCATTAGGTTCTATTGAACCTAATAGCTCAATATTCACGCTGCGGAATTCCGCAGGGTGAAAGAAAACGCAGCATGCTCTATTTGCCGCGGGAATACGTGCGTCCGGCTTTTACTGTAGTCAATGGAAGCCGGTCGTCACGCTATACTTCTGCTGTAGCACAGTGGAAGAATCGCGTGAATACGCGGCCCCGCCCACCAGGTCATCTGACACTGCCGGCACATCACGCACTGTACTGCGCATGCCGCCGGCCCTCCATGCAGGACGCGTGCAGCGGATCCAGAGTGGTAAGTGTGGGGGTTTAAGGGGATGCCGTGGCAGACTCCACTGCAATATTCCGCTGGCAAAGTCCGTCACGGCCGTGGGCATGAGCCCTTAGTCAGACTTCATCTGGAATACTGTGTCCAGTTCTGGGCACCCACTTTAAAAAAGGCAAACTAAAGCAAGTTCAGAGAAGAGTTACCAAGATGGTGAGCGGTCTGCAAATCATGTCTTGAGGAATGGTTAAAGGATCTGGGAATGTTTAGCTTGCAGAAGAGAAGGCTGAGAGGAGACTTAATAGCTGTCTACAAATATCTGAAGGGCTGTCACAGTGCAGAGGGATCAGCCCTATTCTCATCTGCACAAGGAAAGACCAGAAGCAAGGGGATGAAATTGAAAGGGAGGAATGCAAATAAGGGAGATGGAATAATGCCTTCCTAGTGCCACCTATTGTAAGGCAGCATTCCATGAAGCCAAAGTTAGATTCTTTATACAAGCCTTGGAAGAATGACTGGGAATTAAAAGCAAAGTCAGACTCCATGCACAGACAGCTGTTTCAGGATATTTGCCCTTCATCAGTGTACAGTTGGACTCTGGCTTTGCTAGTGAGAGGTCTGGAACTGGGGGTCAGAAATGCTATATTTTTTTCCTTAGGGAGAGCACCTAGTAGGAGGAGATACAGATTAGATATTAGACAGTGAGGGTGATCAATGAGTGGAACAGGTTACCATGGGAGGTGGGGAGTTCTCCTTTACTGGAAGTGTTCAAACAAAGGCTGGACAAATATCTGTCTGGGATGATTTGGTGAATCCTGCATTGAGTGTGTGTGTGTGTGTGTGTGGGGGGGGGGGGGGGGGGGTTGGACCTGATAACCCTGGAGGTCCCTTCCAACTCTATTCTGATTCTAACCTGCCCTGCACTCCCCGTCCCCTTCTTACTGGAACAGACATCACCCTGGTGGTTAGAGGGCATGTCGTGCTGCAGCAGTGCTGACCCTGTAATGGCATCCCCGTCATCTGCCAACTTTACAGACATTGGAGTGTGCCTCCCTGGATCTCTTCCCTCTACCCCTCCTCCCGTCACCCAGCTGTCTGCTCCTCATGCTCTGCCGAACTACCCTCCACCCCTACATCTACCCCAGCGAGTGCTCAGTGAGCAGCAAACCCCTTTCTATGGTGCCAATGGATCTCAGTGTTCCAAGCTGCTCATTGTGATCCTGGATCTGGGCTTCCAAATGTACAACACGCTGACATCTCATACAGCAATATACACCCAGCTGTTCAAGGACGGCATACATGGCACAAGATGCACGCCGGACGGCACACATGGCACAAGATGCACGCCGGACGGCACACATGGCACAAGATGCACGCCGGACGGCACACATGGCACAAGATGCACGCCGGACCGCATACATGGCACAAGATGCACGCCGGACGGCATTCTCAGTCATGGAGCACATTCTACATGGGGATCATACAGATAGATTAGATGAAAGTAACCTATGCAAAAATTGACTTTTTAACCCTTTAAGGCCCAGACACGTTTTAGGGATTTTACCCGTGTGGTGGTTTTACTGCCCTATTTTTTTTTTTACTTCAACTACCAAAATTATTTTTGCTGTGTTTTTTTTCTGTGACATATAGGGCTGTTTTTTAAATATTTTTTTTTTTCAGTTTTATTGGAGGGTGAAAAGCTAAAAAGAAAACAAAACTTTTTTTTAAACATTTATAGTTTTTTTAAAATTAGTATATTTACACTAAAATAAAGTACGGGAACGGGGTCCTCTATTTGTTTCGATATATAATATGTATGGTTTTGGTTTAGAGGGCGCATACGGCGACGCTTTTAGTTTGCGTCGGCTTTGGGTGATTTTCTTATGTATATATTGTTTTATTCTGTAATTATTTACTTGTGTATGCAATTATGGTTTTTACTATCTATGTCACCCAATGACGTCATGTAAGATCATTCACATTTTTTTTTTTATTTGACACTTTTCCACTGTAGCTGGGGCATCTATAGAAGCTGCATCAATAGGAGCCCCAGTTACAGGGCAAGACATCCCATGTAGTGACATTAGTCACTGGCAGAGCTGGTGAGGGTTTAGTATGACCCTGCAGCTCTGCTATAGCAGGGAATCCATGTCACGTGACCCCCGGGCTCCCGTAGTGGAAGTTACACTTCCGCTTTCTCTTTTCAGTACACAGTGCGCTGCGTATTCGGGGAAGACAGAAAAGGTTAAAAACCCCTCTGGCCTTCTCCTCCGGGTTATCAGCTGACAACCTGTCCTGACTCAGATTGATTGCAGAGACAGGAGGCTTAAATCCCCACCGTAATTATACATATGGCTGGGCTTAAAGCCCAGAACCAGGCGCCGTAAATTTACTGTGCTTGGTCCTAAACGGGTTAAAGCCCCCGAATCCAAAGTCACTAATCCTAAATCACACTTATGATACCACAATTGTGTCAGCCACACACACTCAGAGTTGACTTGAAACAGCACTTAGCTGTAACGCTCCTGTTGGAATCGGTTTAACCCCTTAGTGACGGAGCTTTTTTGCTTTTTTCCATTTTTGTTTTTTCCTACTCCCTTTTAAAAAATCGTAGCTTCTTTATTTATCCATCCACGTCGCTGTATGAGGGTTGTTTTTTGCAGGATGAGTTGTGTTTTTCAATGGCACTATTTATTGTACCATATAATGTACTGAAAAACTTTTAAAAAATTCTTAGTGGAGAGAAATGGGAAAAAAACGACATTCCACCATCTTTCGGTGCGTCCTGTTTCTACAGCACACAAATTGCAACAAAAATGACCTGATATTTTTATTCTATGGGTCAGTACGATTACTGCGATACCAAACTTGTATAGTATTGTTTTTGCTGTAGTACTTTTATTTTTTTTTAAAGATATTTAATTTTTTTAAATTATTTTCTGCGGTCATTTTGTGCGCGCAATACCTTTTTTATTTTTTCATCGACGTAGTTGAGCAAGGGCTCATTTTTTGCGGGATGTCCTGTAGTTTCCGATAGTATCAATTTGGAATACATATGACTTTTTGATCGCTTTTTATTGCGTTTTTTCTGGGAGACAGGGTAACTAAAAAAGTGTATTTCTGGCGGTCTTTATTATTTTTTTTTCCGGACGACGTTCACCGTGCAGGAAAAATAATGCACTACTTTGATAGAACGGACTTTTACGGACGCGGCGATACCAAATACATATTTTTATTTTATGATTTAGATTTTTTAATAATTGATATGGCAAAAGGGGGGTGATTTAAACTTTTAGAACTTTTTTTTTTTTAACAATTAAAAAAACTTTATTGATCTTTTTTTTTACTTTACTTTGAAGTCCCCCTGGGGGACTTTAACATGCAATGCTTTGATCGCTCCTGCAGTATGACGTAATGCTATAGCATTACGTCATACTGCTTTTTTACAGGCAGTCTATGAAGCCACCCTGTGTGGATGGCTTGATAGGCAGTCTGCTAAGGCAGCCCTGGGGCCATTCATTAGGCCCCCGGCTGCCATGACACCTGCACGGCTCCCCCGATCTCACCGCAGGGGGGGGGGCGTGCGGGACCCCCGAACAGCGTTCGGGGGATTTAAATGCCGCTGTCAGAATTGACAGCGGCATTTAAAGGGTTAATAGCCGTGAATGGCCGAACGCAGCTATTGCCCGCGGCTATCAGCTGTAATAAACAGCTGACGCCTGCGCTGTATGGAGGGAGATAGCGCCGCTACCTCCCTCCATACACGTCCTGCAACAGCGGGACGTAGTTTCCCGAAGGGGCGGTCATTAAGGGGTTAACCACCAATACCCAGTTTTACACGTTTAGGGGCATTTGCACAGTTCAATTTGAGTCACAGGATGAGCGATCATTTAACCCCTTAGTGGCGCAGTCCATTTTGGCTGTAAGGACGCGACTATTTTTATCCCCACTTTTCAAAAGCCATAACTTTATTTCCTATGCACAGAGCTCTGTTAAGGCCTCATGTCCACTGGGAAAATGAGGCCCGCCGCGGATTCTTCATTGAGAATCCCGCAGCAGGTCCCTTCTTTCTCACGGACATGATGCTAAAGAAGATTTACTTACCTGTCCGGACGCTGTGGACCTGCCCTCCGTCGCGGCCAGATCTTCTTTCTTTGGCCCGACACACCGGGCACGCATGCCCTGGGCACTCCATTCTTTTTTGAACTCCTGCTCTCCCGCCCGCAGAGAGCAGAAATTCAGGCGCGGGTGTACCATGGATCTGGACGGCTCCCATAGAAGCCCGCGGGAGACCCGCACGAAAATGGAGCATGTCGCGTTTTTTTCCCTGCACACACAATCCGTGCCTGAAGGGGAAAATGACATCTGCAGGTATTTAACTACCTGCGGGTGTCCGATGCATCCCTATGGGGCGCGGATCCGCGTGCGGGAAAAACGCTCCGGATTTTAAATAACAATTATCCCGTGGACAGGAGGCCGAAGGCTTGATTTGTGTGACGAGCTGTAGATATTATTGGTACCATTTTGGGGGATATACGGATTTTTTGGATCACTTTTATTGCATTCTTTTGGGAGACAAAATGAGAATTTTTACCTGTTTTTTATTTATTTTTTTTTAGGAGGAAGTTTGTTTTTTACCATTTTTGCCCTGCAGTATAAATAGGGTGTTCATTTTTCTGTACAGGACGTTACCGATGGGGGATTTTTAGTCATTTGTATACAAACAGGGAAAGGTACACAGAAAACTTTTTGTGTTTTTTTTTTTTTTTTAAGCAATTTTCCTGTCCCTGTAGGGCGGCGGTGGCACGCAGAGCCCTCCCTACTGGGGGACCACTGTGGGACGTCACCATCGCCACCGCTGGGGGGGTGGTCACTATTACCGCCGGGATATGTTTACACATGGCAGAAATGCTGCAGAACGTCCTCAGCGGAAATTTCCGGGGCAAATTCTGCAGTATTTCAGTCAAAATCTGCACCATGCCTACTTTGAAGCGGCCCTGTCCTTTTTAGAAGTTGTGGTAAGCCCCACCCTCTGACGTGTTGGCACTCTGCGATAACTAAGTGGGTATTCGGTCTCTAACAGGTTTGCCATCACTGCTGTAGAGGAACGTGAACCATGAAGTCTATGACTGCAATGATAATGCATTGCAAAAGCTCACAATAGCAATCGCAGGCCATAGAATGCCCGTACAGCAGTGTATGGCACCCAGCTGCCATGGCAACACGTTGGCCCCCCATGACATCACATCACCACCACGATATACATCAGCCACGACAGACGCGTGCCCTGTAGGGTTAAAGGGCCGATGCCGACTGTATGGAGGACGAATGACCATTAATATGACTGTATAGGTGATGAACATCCACCATTGTGGGCAACACATCCCGTTTAGTCGCAGAATGTGCGGCACCACATAAAACGATCCAACAAAGGAGCTGCTGTCAGCGGATCCCCGGCCGTGCGGGCATCGGGAAGGATCCCATTATCGGATACAGTAAGACAGACACAACCCCTGTGGA